>NC_092879.1:79698399-80031339 GCF_028372415.1 Notamacropus eugenii
ATGGAAACTTTCCATGTAAATGAAGTATGCAACATAAGACATTAATTCCAATTAGGGAAAGCAGCAGGTTATTAATATTTTAAGGCATGTTGCCTAATGGCATCAGCAAAGCTTGGCTGTAACAGGCTCCTTATGTTTGGGTTTAATGTTGATAGGAAAACATGAAGCAACATCTCATTGGAAAAGGAAAATTGCTTAAATTTGTTTTCAACCTGCCAGAAGGAAGGGTTGTTCTTCCCTCAGTGAGTTTAATTGTGTTGGATTCAATCCTGTCACGTTGGTAGTGTCTAATATTTATGCCTATGAGACCCAAGCACAATGACATGCCTATTCTCTTGAGAACTGCTAACTTCTTTGTCAACATCACTAACTAATAAGGTGGTGCAAAGAAGGAAACCAAAGTGGGTATGGGAAAACTCTCTGGAGCGTACACAGGAATAGTCCTATGTGTGACCTGACACAAGAAGCCCTTGCTAAAAGTACATTTTGAGGCCATGTGTACATTTCTGGCTTGAAGGACGTGGACTCTTCCACATCCATTCACATTAATACAGGCACCTGCCATGTGCTTAGCACTGGGCATGGCAGGGGAAGGATTTGTACAACGGAAAGAGAAAATAGTCCAAATCTTTGCCTCTCATGCCCCCAACTTTATTCCACACCTAAAAACACTGTTGGCAAGTGCACAGATGATCAGTGACTGCTGCCAGGCAGAAAAAGAAATAAATACCATGTTGTTGTTGTTCAGTCATATTTCAGTTGTGTCCAACTCTTTGTGACTTCATTGGGGGGGTTATCTTGGCAGAGATATTGGAGCAGTTTGCCATTTCCTTTTCCAGCCCATTTTACAGATGAGGAAACTGAGGCAAATAGGATGAAGTGACTTGCCCAAAGTCACATAGCTGGTTAGTGTCTGAGGTCAGTTTCGAACTCAGGAAGATGAGTCTTTCTGACTCCAGGTCAGGCTCTCTATCCACTGCAGCACCCCTTACCTGCCCCCAAACTGCTTAAATCATTAAACAGATTTGTGGTAGGGCGATTTGAGGTTGAGGGACATCACCATGCTATGCTGCCCCAGTGTCTACCTCAGTACCATAACTCAGGATCCCATCTCTGGGACCCTGAGCTCTAATTGTTGAACATTCTGCTTGTGTTTCCCAGGCCTAGGCCCATCATACCTTTATGCCACCTCTCCATGTTTCACCATTCACATTCCTATCTCCATCTGTGACCTGCATCTCATGCTCCCCTCCCAGGGACCCTGGGCTCTAATTGTTGAGCATTCTGCTTATTTTGCTAAAACCTAAGCCCACCATGCCACTCTCTGGACCTTTCTATGCTATGCTGTTTGTGCTCCTGTCTCTACCTCTGACCTGAAATGCAAGATCCCTTGGGACCCTTTTGTCTAATTAGCAAGTTTTCCCATTATTTTACCTGGTCCCTGATCTACACCACCACTTCTGGCAATCACGGTGCTGTGCTGCCTGCAACTCAGAACCCCAAGCTCTGTTCCTTGAAAACTTAGGCTTGGACTAGTGACCATTCACCTTATTTGATCCAGACTTGGGCTAAGCATGCCATCATTGCCATCTCTGTGCCATGCTACTTGTGCTTCATCTTGCACCTCTGACTTGGAACTTAGGTTTTCACCCCTGGAATGTTGAACTCTTATCAATGAGAACTTTCCCTCTCTTTCCTGGACCTAGAACCATTGGATCACTTCCCAGCCATGACTCTGCTGTGTTACCCATTCTCCGGAGTCTGCTCCCAACTCTGAACTCAGCCTCTAACCCTTGGGACTTTGGGTTCTGATTTTTGAGCAGGTACCATAACTTGCCACGCCTAGACCTCCAGCACCACTTCCTGGCCATCTCCATGCCACTCATAGGAAAGCTACAACCATGAAAAGTTAGAACATAATCCCTACACAAATTCCAGTGGAAGACCTGACTAAACCAGGACAGTTTCAAAAGAATAAAGGAGATGTTTCAAGCAAAAGGGCTTTTTCCTTATTTGTCCAAATTGTCACTGCAGTTCTTAACTTCAGTCCTTCACATTTGGACAGACAAACAGACCAGCTGAGATGACTTGTTCAGTGAACAGTGATAGAATCCAAGAATTCTGATTCTAGATTCCTTCATCTTAGCTGAAAAGCAAAATACTGTTTTGTTTTACTCTTATTGTCCAGATAAATTTTGGAGCTATCCTATGATAAATATTGGTTGATTATATTTTAAATGATAAATGTAAAATAAGAACTCAGAATTGTTTTAATAAATCTCTATTAGTAATAAAATATAATTAATAGTTATAATTATGTTCTCTTAGATTTTTCTCAGGAAAAGTGACATTTCAGCTAAATGATTTCATTAGGCAAATAAAATGAGCTTAGAATATTCGAGTATTCCAATTATACTCAATGTTTTTTACATATGGATCATATCCAGCTGACCTAAGTATGAGTCCCAGCTCCACCATTTACTAACCACATGTCATTTACATTCTCTGTGCTTCAGTCTTCTCATCTGCCTTAATGGAATTGTGCAGATCTGATAGAATAATGCAAATAAGATACTTTGTGTCTGTACACATGGGAATGTATGTATGGAAAATATTAAGTAATATGCATGTCATACATATATGGAAAGTATTATTAAGGTGACTATTATTATAATCATCAGGTTGGAAGCAGGGTGATCAGTGTTTCAGCCACTGCAACTATTGCTAATGAACACAACCTATTATATAAGAGGGGCTGCAATCTACCTCAATAGAGGGAGAACCCAGGCTAGCAAAGTCATAAATCACAAACACTTGAAGAAATATTATCATTTATAGTTGTTACTCATTTGAACATGGAAAACACTGCTCACTTTGGAAAGAACTTAGTAATTATTGATGGAATAAAAAGGTTATTTTTCTTTGAGGAAACAATTTATCCTCAGTATCAAAGTGTTCAATTAAAGAAATTCAATTTTCTACAGCTATGATGTATTAACACTCAAAAGAAAGGGATTCATAAACACATGTACTCACTATCTTAAGAGCAAAATATGACCAATATAATCCCAATATAAACATAATTTGAATATGAATACAGAACACCCCTTCTAAGAAATGTACTCATCTTTACCACACATCACTTTAAAACACAAGAAGGCTGAAACATTGATAGATTAGGTGGTGTGCCCCAGACTTAGCAAGAAACTCAACCACAACTCCAGATTAAATTCTTATATGATGCTTATCCCTCTCTATATTGCATATGACTTTTCTCTGACAATATTTTTAAAAATAATATGCAATGGGTTTTTTAATGGAATACTATGATTTTAATGTCTACAAATGCTTTTATAATTAACGTCACCAGGAAATTTAAACACAAGCTTAAGTCAAAAGATGAGAGGAAAATATCCAGCGAGTTGACAGGATTAGCATTTAAAAGAATACTTCTTCTTATCTGTGTAAAAAAAAGATATAGTGGAGAGAGCATGAATTATCCCAGTTACCTGGTTGACCGTTAAGCCGTCAAGAGTATCTTCTTCTATTTGGCTGAGAAATCTAGATGGACACCACATGAAACAAAATCACTGGAATCATGCCCAGTGATCCAGTCAGAGCAAGTAACTAAACTTTATCCTATGAGTGAATTTACTTCTCATACCAGTAACTGTAGCAAACAGAATTGCTGGAGTACTGACTGCTAGGAAGAAGTTGAAGCATATAAATCAATGAGTTTATTAAGCAAAGTCATTTGACCTTCTTCTTTCAGTCTGGAAAATCAACTAAATTTTCTCCTCAGGAAAACAAAGAACCAAGTGGTTGGATGACACAGGTACAAGCTCTAAGTTATTCTTATCTATGACCGTGCTTATCCAAACAGTGGCTCTGGACTAAATCAACTCAGAAAATGTTTTGAATAGATCCTTGTAAAAATCTGGTGAAACAGGATGAATTTTGTATGTTCCATTTTTCAGATTAAGTAATATGGTAACAATGACAAAAAATAGATATGATTTGAAAGTATTAAAGTGTTTAACTCGGGGAATGACTGGGATAATGAAAGAGACTACCTGAATCTTGGAGAAAAGGAAACCCAGGCTATGAAACCATTTGAAAGCCTTCTAGAGATAGCCTTGTAAAGAGAGAAATAAGGGCCCAACTATGAGAATTTGTCTTTCCTGACCAAATGAAACTAATACAAAAGTCTGTCAATCTCATAAACCACAAAGAATTGAATCAGCTTTAAAATTATAATCTAATTCAATTTCTGTTTTCAGTCTACGTTGTTCTGATATCAAAGCAGTCATTTTAGCCAAACTGAACAGCTAGTCAATTCAACTAAAAAAAATGGTCACTCCAATTGTTTACTGAACTTACCAGTCAATTGAGTCAAAATCATTGAAACAATTCTTCATATAGACAGCCTAAGCTGAAGTTTTAAACAAGGAGCTGTTTTTAGTTGACATATTTAGTTTATCAGAATAATCTTATAGCTCTCTTTAAGGATTTCCTGGCTTCCTTTTTCCTCACATTCTTGACACAGAATTATCCTACCATGTTTGATAGAATCTATTGAATATGCCACACTTCTCTCCGTAAATTTAATTAGATGACATCTGCAACAGCATAACCCATTTTTCTTACCTCATTTCTTTGGATGTGAAACATTCTCTTGCCAATTCTGTGACACAGTATGCTACACTGACATGTCCATTTAAATGAAAACTATGCCAACTCTATTGCCACTAAGATAATTCTTAATTAACCTGATGATACTGTCAATAATAACAGCCATGTGGTCTTGGAAATGAGACATCAAATCATTGCTTATTCTTGACTTGTTTTACTTGCTCCAACTTGTTGTAAATTTAAACTCTTTGCTAAAGAGACTAAAAGAGAATTCAAGAGTCACACACTGCCCATGGAAGAGTTTCATTGCTTCAGTCAAATGTTGAGCACTGAGCCCTTCTTTACCTCTAAGCGCAGTTAAATATATTGCCCATTCTAAAACTTCTCATTTTGTATTGACTTATTGTGTATTTCCTTGGATGAGAAGGAAATTTCCAAATGTTTTCATTAAATGGCACTCAGGACACTAGAAAGAGAGACTGTATTTCCACCTGCTCCTCATTTTAATGGCCACCTTAAATCTTTCCTTCTAGAAGTAAAGTTGCTAGAACCCAACTCTGACATATTAAGCATATGGCATGATAAGGCTTCTGTGGAGAATTACAGCATGCTAGAAGGGACCAATTCCAGAAAAATAATTACTTCTACAGCATAACCCAAAATGGTCATCCATTATGTGTTTGAAGACCTTCAGTGACGCAATCAACTAACTTTAGAAACCATTTCTTTTGAGAACAGCTCTAATTGTTTGGAAGTCTTTCCTTATATCAAGTTTAACTTTGTTTGTTTGTAAACAAAACCAAAAGCTTAGAGTCTACAAATCTCAAATGAAATATTTAGGAAGTGGATAAGAAAACTCTCTGAGTTGTCTTCATTAAAGATGTATTTAATGGCTGCCATCAATTAGCTGTGTGACTCTGGGCAAGTCACCTAACCTGTATGCCTGTTTCCTTGACTGTAAAATGGGAATAATAATAATAGCACTTACCTCCCAGAATTGTTATGAGGATCAAATGAGATATTTGTAAAGTGCCTAGCACAGTGCCTAGCAGGTAGTAGGCACTTAATAATGTTTGTCTCCCCTCCCCCCATAGATAAATTAGGACCATTCAACATTGACATTAGCCAGCTAATAAGCTAATTGGATTGTTTTCTCAGTGGGTACACTGTGATCTTTCTAGGAAAACCCTATAAAATCCTTGCAATTGGTTCATTATTCTTTACTTGCTCTATCCTGAGCCAGGTCTCTCTGACAAGCATTGACATCCAATGGTTTATGGCAGGGCTTACGAGTATTAGTCCTTTAATTTCTGATATGCTCCATTTTTGTGCACACAAAGTAGTACATGCCCCTCCCCCCCATCAACATGTAGGGCACAAATTACTCCAGCCTTCTAAGATAACTATTAAGACAAAAATGTTGAAAAGGAAGATATTGAGAGGGTAGGGCCAAGATGGCAGAGTAGAAAGATGGATCTGTAGAAGCTCCCCCCCCCCCATAGCCCATAAAATACCTCTAAAAATGACTCTAAACAAATTCTAGAGCAGCAAAAGCCACAAAACAACGGAGTGAAAGAGATTTCCAGCCCAAGGAAGGCTGACAGGAAAGGTCTATCGCATGGAGAGCAAAGCAGAGCACAGCCCAGTATGGGCAGTGTGGCAGGGACAGGACCCAGAACAGGCTTCAGAGCACCACTGGCAGCAGCAGCTCCCAGATTGCTCAGCCCACAAACGCCAAAGATAGCTTCAAAGGTCAGTGAGAAAGCTCTCTCACTTGGGTGAGAAGGGAACGTGGTCTTTCTTGAAATTATCAAGGAAAACTGCCCTGATAGTCTAGAACCAGAAGGCAAAATAAATATTAAAAGAATCCACCAATCACTTCCTGAAAGAGATCCAAAAAGAGAAACTCCTAAGAATATTGTAGCCAAATTCCAGAGTTCCCAGATCAAGGAGAAAATATTGCAAGCAGCTAGAAACAATTTGAGTATTGTGGAAATACAATCAGGGTAACCCAAGATCTAGCAGCTTCTACATTAAGGGATTGAAGAGCTTGGAATATGATATTCCAGAAGTCAGAGGAACTAGGATTGAAACCAAGAATCACCTACCCAGCAAAACTGAGTATAATACTTCAGAGGAAAAATGATCATTCAATGAAATAGAGGACTTTCAAGCATTCTTGATGAAAAGACCAGAGCTGAATACAAAATTTGACTTTCAAACACAAGAATGAAGAGAAGCATGAAAGGGTAAACAGGAAAGAGAAATCATAATGGACTTTTTAAAGTTGAACTATCTACATTCCTACATGGAAAGATAATATTTGTAACTCTTGAAACTTTTCTCAATATTTGGGTAGTTGGAGGGATTATACATACACACACACACATACACACACATATATATGTATATATATATATGTGTGTGTATATATATATATATATATACATATATATATATAGACAGAGAGCACAAGGTAAGTTGA
Organism: Notamacropus eugenii; assembly: GCF_028372415.1. NCBI lineage: Eukaryota > Metazoa > Chordata > Mammalia > Diprotodontia > Macropodidae > Notamacropus > Notamacropus eugenii. The sequence goes on from NC_092879.1 coordinate 79,705,517, forward strand.
ATAGGAAAGGATGATATCTTAAAAAAATAAAATTAAGGGGTGAAAGAGGAATATACTGGGAGGAGAAAGGGAGAAATGGAATGGGGCAAATTATCTTTCATAAAAGACGCAAGAAAAATCTTTTTCAATGGAGGAGAAAAGGGGGGAGGTGAGAGGGAAAAAATGAAGCTTACTCTCATCACATTTGGCTTAAGGAGGGAATAACATGCTCACTCAATTTGATGTGCAAATCTATCTTACACTACAGGAAAGTAGGGGAGAAGGGGATAAGTGAGGTGGAGGGATGATAGAAGGGAGGGCAAATGGAAGGAGAGAGTAATTAGAAGTAAACACTTTTGGGGAGGGACAAGGTCAAAAGAGAAAATAGAATAAATGGGGGGCAGGATAGGATGGAGGGAAATATAGTTAGTCTTACACAGCATGACTATTATGGAAGTCTTTTGCAAAATGACACATATATAGCCTATATTGAATTGCTTGCCTTCTCAATGGGGATGGGTGGAGAGGGAGGAAGGGAGAGAAGTTGAAACTCAAAGTTTTAGGGATGAATGTTGAGAAGTTTTTTGCATACAACTGGGAAATAAGAAATACAGGTAATGGGGTATAGAAATCTATCTTGCCCTACAAGAAAAGAGAGAAGATGGGGATTAGGGAAGGGAGGGATATGATGGAAGGGAGGGCAAATTGGGGGAAGAGGTAATCAGAATGCATGGCATTTTAGGGTGGGGGGGAGGAGAGATGGGGAGAAAATTTAAAACTCAAAATTTTGTGGAAATGAATGTTGAAAACTAAAAATAAATAAATAAACATAAAAAAGAGAAGGAAGAGATTGTAAAAAACAGTAAGAAAAATGAAGTCTAACATCAGAGTAGTTGTGTACATATTCCCTAGACAGGTGAGCCTTCCAGACACAAGGCATGCATGCTTGCCATGTGCAGAACTGTGTAAGTACCTTACTGCTTCCTGTGCTTCCTGTCAAAGGCAGCAATAATATTGTGTCAGGGAAAAAGTGTCTACCAGGTTCCCGGGTGACTTTTTTGACAGTTAACATATAGTTTTTGTCAGGGCTTGATAGGCTCAACCTTTCCCTCAGGGCACCACTACATGTCCCCAGGAGATCCCAGACTTTCTCTAATACTAGGAACATCCGTATTCCAATAAGCCTTAGAGGAAAGAGAAATATGAAAAATTTGATCTGTAACTAGAAAAGCACGGATGTCACTAAGAGCAGAAATCTGACCACTGATAATCCTTGAGTAACAACAGGATAGCATTTCATTTTGATGGTCTCTGTTCTGTTGTTATTTAGGTAATAGGAGAAAAGTCAGTCACTGAATTCAGAGACAAAAGGAAAAAGAAGAAAGACAGAAGTCCAGAAGCCCCTTTCTCTGTGATCTCTACTTATTCCTGTCAACAGCCAGGGTCCTACCAAAGCATTGCTCTTTCTTAGGACCCAGAAGATGCAAAACTCTCATAAAAGAGTGCATTGGAGAAAAAAAAATATTAGTACTGTACTCTGTGTCTTCAGCACAGGTCTTCCAGGAACATTTATTATTAATTTCACATTATTCTAAGTCCAAGCAATGACAGTGCCCCCTTCTGCCAAGCCTTCAAACATCTCTAATAAAAAGCAACTTGAACAGGAAAAAAGATCACAATGTAATAGAATACACTTTGGGGTTAATAATCATTTGTCAATTCCTTCTTTTGACCACTCCCCTCCAGAGCTCTCCCCCAGCTACCCAGAGGGATCTGAAGTAATCAGAAGGACCTACTCCCTTGAATTGGTACCCTCATCTCTTCAGAATAGGTCAAGACTTCTCTAGGACATAATTCTCAACCCTTCAAGGAAACTGAGGCCAAAGCTGTTCTCCATTTGGTTAGCAGCTCTTACACATTTCCCCAGGGCTTTAACTTTCTTCACCTTTAGCACACTTGTCTGAGTAAAAGAGGAAAGGTGTGAGAAAAGACATGAATCTAGATAAATATTTCTTTCTTAATATTTTCTGTTGAACTACATGGGAAGTTTTTCATATCGTTCACTAGCTTTCTACCAACATACCACAGGTTTTCCTTCATATATATTCATCTTTTAAATATGGAACCTATTTTTCCTTTTAGAAAAGAACTACAGAAGGCTGGGGAATTCTCCCTCAGCTCTTTTCTTTGCTAGAGTGAATGAAGAGGTCCAAAGTGGCTGAAACCAAAGAAAAAGATTAATCATTGTATCCCTTCTCATCTCTCCTACCTTTGTATGAATCAAACCTTTTCCTTTTTTCCTATTGTGGTAAAAGGAAAAGACACAAGGTGATATGTCTTTAAAATCTAAGGCACTCTGCTTCTCATTTTTGAGTCTTCCCTCTATCTCTCTTTCTTCCTTCTATCTCTCTTTTTCCCTCTTCTTGAATGTGGGTCTAACTTATGCTAACTTTCTGGGACCATATGTCTGTGTGCTCCATATGGTGCTTCCTACTTCATGGGCACCAAATGAGTATTAAAGAAGCCTAGGCTTTCAATGGAAAGACCAGAGTTGAATTTTCCTCAGTGATGTGCCACTGGGAGATGTCAGCTTGCAAGCAGGTGATGGACTTTTCCTCCCACGTGACTCTTGGCCTTGTAATTGCCTGACAGCAACTGAACACTTCTTTCCCGAGCCCTCACTCTATGAAAATGTGTTCTTAGATTCAGATTAGGGGGGAGTGGAGGGATGAGCAATACTGCAAAACCACAGAAGTCCCGAAATTGAAGAGAGCCTGGGAAAACAGCCAAATTATACAACCAAAGTAAAGTTTGAGACTCAGCAGCCAGGGTACTCATGGTATTCGTAATTTTGCACTTGCAATGTTAATTGAAAAATTGCATCATGGTAATGTTTTCTTCAGTCCTTCAGAAGCCATCTCTAAAGCTGTGAAATCATTTTAACCCAGGCCACAAATGGGAAAAGGTTACATGTAGGCAAATCCCAACAATATATTTAATTTGTGGTCCAGCACAGATCCCATTAAAGCAAAGCTATGTATACAAGAAGAGCACCAAGACAAAACAGTCAGAGACTTGGACATTGCCTTGCAACGTGTTGTGATTATATTTTATGGTTAAGGTCAATTTGATCTCTACTAAAGTAGCACTGCACCCTCCTAAATGTGGAGAGAAAAGAAGAGTTTGGTCACTTCCCCCTCCTATTACTTCCTTCATTGAGGTTTCCTAATAATAGCTACTATCTGACCAGCAGAAAGCTCTTTAAACCACCATTTAATTGGCAAGGATCCATCTTCTTAAATATGTGAATAGAAGAGACTTCTCTCGGCCATATATCCATTAGTACTTACCCACTTGATGCTTTTTTCTCATAGAACAACTTATTCACATTCTGAATGTTTCTCCCTGGCTCACATGAATGATATGCTGTCCTTTTCATATAAAGATTTCCCAGCTGACACCCTACTGATAGTAGGACATGTGCTTGGAATTGTGTTTCCATCAGTCAGAATGAAACTGGGTTGAGCTCTTCTTATGCTCTTGCCCTGGTCTGTCTATAGGGCCTAGCAGGCCATCTGAATTAGTACCAATCAGACTTTCACCCCAAAAGTATTTAGAACACTGCACTGTTTCCTTGAATACCATCCCTCTGTAGGAGTTGTGTTTGCCAAGCCTCTTTCAGCAGCCCTGGCATAGTGGATAAAATGCTGGACCTAGAACCAAGAAGATCTAACTTCAAATACAGTCTGAGACACCATGTGATGCTGGGCAAGTCACTTAACCTCTGTCTACCTCATTTGCCCCAAGTATAAAAAGGGGATAATAATTGTCCCTACTTCATAAGCTTGTTGTAAGGATCCAATGAGATGACATTTGTAAAAAAGTGCTTAGCACAAGTGACTTACCCCAAGGTAGCTACTCGTTCCCTTCCTTTTTAGAAGCAGCTGGGTGTTACAGTAGATAGACTTCTAGGCCTGGAAACAGGAAGACCTCAGTTCATATCCAGCCCTAGACACTTACAAGCTATGTGACCCTGTTCAAGTCACTAAACTTCTGTTTTCCTTATTTTCCTCCACTCTGAAATAGAAATAACAACAGCAACTACCTCCCAAGGTTGTCATGAGGATCAAATGAGGCAGTGTCTGTGAAACATTCAGCATTGGCCTGGCACATAGTGATCACTATATAAATACGTATTCCCTTCCCTTCTTCTCCTTCCCCCTGGATTCTTTGCCCATCATAGTTGCAGAAAAGTATATAGGAACACTGCTGAAAGGTACTGATCTTCCTTCTCATCATACCCACCCTTTTAGAGATGATTTCAGGTAGTCCAGTTGTTAGAAAAGCAAATTCTGTTTTTGTAGAATCACACCTCACTCCCCAAATGAAGAAAAACAATTTTCCTCCTAGATTTCTCTCAGGCCTCAACTAATGTATTGAATTAGATGATACCCCATACTTGGAATACGTTAAAATTATCTGTTCCTTTATGTAAGTTAGACATTTCTTTTTACTATACTCTCCAGAGTAATATGACTTGAGTGATCATTTCTTAATAAATAGTGCATAGATTATCTCAAGAAATCCTTGAATTTTGAACAATTAAAATTATTTTAAGTTCAATGAAAGCTGTAGGGTTTTTTTTCTTTTATGATATTAATGTTCTTCTATATGGAAAACTCACTAACTTCTATATATAATTTGAAGGTACACTTCTGTAATCAACAACTTGAAAAAATTATGTTTAAACTTTTTCACCCTAAAACAGGGTGAGATGAATACTACAAAGGAGATAGCAGGCCATTATCTCCAAATTACTAAGAATCTCTTCATTGCCAAATCTAATGGCCTTTTCTCAGTCCTCATCCTTCTTGACCTCTCTGTTATCTTGGACACTATCACCTTCTTTCCCTTCATATCCTCTTTTCCCTAGGTTGTTTTGAACACTGCTCTCTCCTGGTTCTCCTCCAGACTTTTTGACCTCTCCTTACTCTCCTTTGCTGACTCTTTATGCAGATCAAACCTACTAATAATAAATGTTTCTTGGGGCTCTATTCTGGGCCCTCTTCTCTTCTCCCTCTATATCATTTTACTCAGTGATCTCATCAGCAAACATGAATTTAATTATCATCTCTATGCTGCTGATTTTCAGATCTACTTACCCAGCCCTAAACTCCCTGCTGACATTTAATCTCACATCTCCAACTTCCTCCTGAATATCTTGAATTGGATATTCTACAAACATCTGAAGCTGAACATGTCCAAAGCTGAACTCATTTTCTTTCCCTGAAAACCTTACTCTCTTCCTAATCTTCCTGTTACTATTGAGGATATCACTATCCTCCCATATCCTAATCCAGCCTCAAAACCTGTAATTTGAACCTCAATTACTCCCTCTTTCTTAGACCCATCTAATTGATTGCCAAAGGCTATCAATTTCATATTTGCAACGTCTCTCGAATATGCCCCCTTCTATCCTTTGACCCTGCCACCACTCTAATGCAAGCCCTCATCAACTCATGTCTAGACTATTGCAACAGACTGTGGATGGGTTTGCTTGCCTCTAGTCTCTCCCCACTCTAGTCCATCCTCCTCTCCGCTAGCAAAGTGATCTTACTAAAGCAGAGATCTATGTCACCTTCCTACTCAATAAACTCCAGTAGATACTGTACTAAGAAGGAGCTAGTTGAAAAGCAAGCAGCAGCTCTGTAACTCAGACCCCAGGAGTGGAGCAGGGTTTCAGTTCTAGCTTCTAGTTCAGTCAGAAGCTTTCAGAGAAATAACTAAGGTAGGAATCTCAGATGAAAGGGAAGCCTGCACTTCTGTCATTTTGAATCAGCAGAGCTACCCAGTTGACAGATAGAGGATGAGTTCAGCAGCATTCTACAGCTGCACAGACCCAAAGCCAGGTCAGTAACTTATGGAGCTCAAACCAAATCAGAGGGAGGCAGCAATCAGCCTTTACCCTACATCAGACCCCTTTGAGAGTACTGAAAGCTTGCAGATTCCCCTGCCTGTCCCTGAGATATGGAAACAATCTAACACTCAGTACCTCCAAGAAAGTTCCAGTAAGACCCAACCCAGACCTTCTCTCTAGAAGTAAACAAAGCCCAGACTTAACATGGAGTCAAGAAGTAGGCTAGAAGAATGAGCAAACAGAAAAAGAATGCCACTATAAAAAGCTATTGTGGTAACAGGGAGACTCAAGAAAACCAAAAGTAATGACTCTAAAACATCTACAAGCAAAGTCTCAAAGAAGAACACAGCTTGGGAACAGATTCAACTAGAATTCCTAGAAGAGATGAAGCAGGAGGTTTCTTTAATAGTTAAAAATGTTCTTATAAATGAAATGAGAATTTTAGAAGAATAAAGGAAAAATAAGTGAAAACTATTAAAGAAATAATTAGAAGGGAATTAATAGCTTGGCACAAGAGGTACAAAACCTTGCTGAAGCAACAATATTCCTGGAAATTAGAATGAATCAAATCAATAGAAGCTAATGACTCCAAAAGGCAACGAGTCAAAAGACTGAAGAAATAGAAGAAAAGGTAAAGTATGTCATAGCAAAAACAATTGACCTGGAAAACAGACCAAGGAGAAAAAAATTAAGAATCACTAGACTACATGAAAGGCATGACCAAAAAAAAAATCAAGAAATCACATAAAAACTGCCCAGACCTCTAAGAACAAAAGGGCAAAGGAGAAGTAGAAAAAAATCTACCAGTCACCTCCTGAAAGAAACCCCAAAACAAAATTCCCAGGAGCAATATGGCCAAAATCCAGAGCTCCCAGGTCAAAGCAAAAAAATAGCATAAGCAGCTAGAAAGAAAGAATTCAAGTACTGAGGAGTCATAGTTGAGATCACACAATTTTAGCAGCCACCATTATAAAGGAGCAAAGTTTGGAATGCAATATTCCAGAAGGCAAAGATGTAGGCTTAGTCAAGAATGACTTAGACAGGAAAAATGGAATATAATCCAACAGGGAAAAATAGACTTTTAATGAAAATAAGGACTTCCAGACATTCCTGACAAAAAAGACTGGAGCTTTGTAGAAACTTTGAAGTTCAAAAACAGGAGTTAAGAGAAACATTAAAAAGTAAGCATGAAAAATAATGTACTCACTCTTCTCACAGATGCATTAGAATTATCTTGAGATAATATATGTAAAGCACTATATAAAACTAAAAGTTCTACCTATAAATGATAGCTATTTGTCTTATTCTTCTTATTACTATTTGTATTTCCTCTCCCACTATCTAGCATAGTGTTTTGCATATAGTAGGTACTTAATAATTAGTTGTGTGTTTGTCCTTCATTGCCCAAGAAGACCATGCCATCAGAGAAATGATGACATGACTTGCACATGATTTTGTTTCTTTGAGTGAGAGAGGGCTGTGCAGGTCACCAGCCTCACTTCTCCTCCAGAGCCTTCTGAATCCAGTGACCAGATATTCATCAGGATGACTGGAGATGACCCAGGATGAGGCAATTGTGGTTAAGTGACTTGCCCAAGGTCACACAGCTAGTGAGTGTCAAGTGTCTGAGGTGAGATTTGAACTCAGGTCCTCCTGACTCCTGCACTGGTGCTCTATCCACTGTACCACCTAGCTGCCCTAATAATTGGTTATTGAATACATGAATGAATTCTCCTTGAAAAGTTACAATTCTGTCCTAAGTCAATGACAGGTCAGAAGACCCTGAGGATTTCTCTGCTTTGCTTTTTCTTTGACATGGCTTCCTCTATCATGCCACTCTTGGTTTTCGGTGAGAGCTAAAACATAATCACAGTGTATCCACAAGCAGAAGCAGAGAAATACTTTTAACAACAAGGATATGCTTACCACCTGCAGCCTACAAGTTGCCCCCATGTTGAAATGATGGCAATTATTTTGCTAAATGTTTACCTTATCTTTGTAGCCTATTCAGATTTGCTCTTTGGTTTCTAACCTCTGGAAGAGTGAGGAAGTAGAGTGATAAGTACTAAAAAAAACATAGATTCAGAAAGCTATGGAAGAATATAGGTAGTTGAAAAATGTCATATGTGATTAGATTGAATGCTGGAAGGGACCTTGAAAAGTCAAGATGTGGTTCCTCAAGAGACAGCATGATATGGTCAAAGGGATTTAGAAGCCAAAGATCCAGATTCAAATCTGTCAGAGCATTTGTTAACTACTCATGTGACTGTGACTAAGGACAAGTGATATAAACAATATCATCTCCTTTCTTCTCCCACCTTTACCCATTTCCTCTTTTCCTCAATACAGAAAAAGAAATATACTATTTTGGTGTTCTTCGTAATATTCATTCTTGATCTTGTACCCACCCAGCATGACAATTCTGAACTTCTAGAGGTAGAAAGAGCTAAGAATTTTAGTTGTAGAAGGTCATGGAATCAGGAGTCAAAAGATCTAGGTTTGATTCTGAGTTCTTTTGTTTGCCACTATGACCTTGGGTAAGTCATTTAATCTCTCTCAACCTCAGTTTCCTCCTATGTAAAATGGGTATCATAATACCTGTGATACTCAAAGGGCTGTTGTAGAGCATCCAATGAGATAACACATGTAAAGCACTTTGCAAATCTCAAAGCTCTATATAAAGTCAATTATTGTTAACCTTAATTTCCTAATCTACAAAATGAAGGGATTTGACTAGATGACCTCTAAGGATCCTTCCAGATCTAAAATCCTATTATTCTATAAATATGGTCATCGTACTAGTGATTGCAAGAAAAAAATAGGATATTCAGGATTTTATATAATAAATTTCAGACACGATAGAGGAGTTCGACATACAACTTCTAGTTTAAAACAGAGTATAGCTCCCCAACCTATTCCAACATATGATGAACCTCATCTTCCAGGTTGACACTGAACATTTCTGGAACACTTTGCCATACAGAATGGATCAAAAGTTGGTGTTGTTCCACTTCAACTGAGCTGCCAGTTCACTGGCACCAAGGCAACAGAGATAAACAACAAAACAATTTTCTGTCTACACATCCCCCTGCCTCCTGTGCCTTACATAGGGCCTAGCACATGCCAGGGATTTATCATTGTTCATTATTGTGGACAAAAAGCACCTTCAGGATCATCAGTATAGTGTGTGTGTGTGTGTGTGTGTGTGTGTGTGTGTGCAAAGTCACACATTCTCTTTTTTTGGAGGTAACTCGGGTTAAATGACTTGCCCAGGGTCATATAGCTACTAAGTGTCTGAGGTCAGGTTTGAATTCAGGTCCGCCTAACTCCAGGGCCAGTGCTCTGTCCACTGCACCACCTGTCTGCCCTGTGTCTTTTAGTATTCTTTCAAGGTTCTTGGTTTTCAGATCCCAGGCTGCAGGCTGCAAGCGGTAAGTATGCCCTAAAACAAAGGGCTCTGAGCTATACACTCCCACCTACATTCCTTTACTTGCCTCAGACCCTTTAAATGGAAATGGAATTTGTGTTCTTTGTGGGATTATGTATAAAGAGAGTTCTCCATGTTGGTGCCACCTCCTCAGTCACGGAATAGGATGCACAAACTTACAGAATGCCCTAGTGATCCCTGCTCCAGTTCAGTAATGAAAGGCTTCCTCTTAGCCCTGCTGATGATGGACATGATGATAGAAAGTAAGAAAAGATCATAGAAATTAATCTGCTACATCCTCTGTATTTTTAAGCCAAAGAGTAAAATTAAGAACTGCCTTTGATTAGTATTAAACGTGAAGGAGCCACCTTGGCCCTGACAGTCTTTGCCTTGGGCCATGAAATAGGGCTGTCTTTTTGAGGAATTAAGTATGAGTTTTAATAGGAAACCCTATTGAAAAGATGCTTGTACCATTTTTATTCCTAAAAATCTTGACAGTTCATTATCTGTAATGAAAGTGTGTAATAAGAGTATCTGAAGAAAGCGATATGCCTTTCCACCTAAAAACTTCAGAGTGGCATCTATATCTTGCCAGAAAAACAGAAAGTTAGAATCACTTTGAACTGTTATCAGGACCTGTCTAGTAAAAAAGCTGTCAGTGCTTTCCTTTCAATTTTTTAAGCCTAAATCATGTCCTTTGTGGCTTCTCAATACATAACCTCTCATTGGTATTTGACATTATCTATGATCTGGCCTCAACTTACCCTTCCAGCTTTATATCATCCTTTTTGTGGTTCAGTCATTTTCGGTCATGTCTGATGCCTCATGACCCCATTTGGGGTTTTCTTGGCAAAGATACTGGAGTGGTTTGCCATTTCCTTCTCCAGTTCATTTTTCAGATGAGAAAACTGAGGCAAACAGGGTGAAGTTAATTACCTAGGATCACACAGCTAGTAAGTATCTGAGGTCAGATTTGAACTCAGGAAGATGAGTCTTCCTGACTTCAGGTCTGATACCCTATCCACTACAGCGCCATCTCGCTGCCCTTATCTCATCCTACTCCCATTTATATACTATAAACTCCAATCAAACTGTTTACTCATCATTCGCCGTATACTTCTCATGATTTCTTTCCTCTGTGTCTCCCTGTGCTTGAAATGTCTCCTTGTTTCACCGTTTCTACCTCTTCATATCGTACCTGTCCTTCCAGTGCTACCTGTTCCCTGAAGCCTTCTGTGATCCTCTTCTCCCTCAACCAAAAGTGATGTAAAAGATAACGCCAACCCATTTTCACAGAGGGATGCTTTAGGTAGGGTTTACCTACATGTTAATATAACATTTAACAAACTCTCATTCTTTGGGACAAGGTGAGATATTTGGGCTACAGCAGAGGTGTCAAACTCACCACCCTCTGCCACATTGAGGCTGCAAAACTCCCAAATACTACCACAACCAAATTAAAATGTCATTGGGAAATGCAAACTTCATATTGAGGGAAAGCTTTCTAACAATTCAAGCTGTCCAGAATTTAAAGAGGTTGCTTCATGACCTTTGAGGGTTCCCACTCACTGGAGAACTAGAATACAAAGCTAGATGATGACCACCACCACCATTGTTTGTTATAGAGGAGATTTGTGTTCAGAGGCATGGGTGCGTGTGTGTGTGTGCATGTGTGTGTGTGTGTGTGCGTGTGTGTGTGTGTGTGTGTGTGTGTGTGTGTGTGTGTGTGTATGACTAGATGCTCTCTGAGGGGTCTTCTAACTCTGAGATTTGGATTCTGTAAGTTAACTGTGGGGGGGATTGTATGAGTGATTCCATCTTGAATTATTTGTCCTTGTGTTCCTGGTGTAGATACAATGTTGATGTTAAAACTACGTAAAACCCTTTTGGAAATGACCTCCCTGTTTTGTTTCACAAGCTGCCATTCTGAGCAAATAGAGCATTCAGTAAAGCATAGTTACATGTTCTCATCATATCACTGATATGGCATTAATAGGTTGCATACAACATTTTCCTCACCTTCAGTCAAACCATTTTTAATCTGTATTCTTGAGGCAACATGGGCTGATAGAAGAAGCATGAAATTGAGAACTTTGGGTTCTAGACCTGGCTATGATCCTGGTTACTTTGTGGGACCTTTGGCTAGGTACTACATATCTCTGAGCCCCAGTTTCTCATCTATAAAATCAGTTTGCTAGACTAGATGGTCTCCCATTCCTTCTATCTCTGACATATTTTATTCTTTATGAAACCACGAGGATCTTTTTATATTTCTGCTCTACTCCCATTCCAACCAAGGGCTCAGGGCCTTGGAAAAAAATGTGAGTGCCTAAGAAATGTTGAATTTAATTGTTTTGGGTGATTTTAAAATATCATCCTGAATCATTTAAACAGTAGCTAAACTGAAGCCTTCACATTATTAGCCTTAGTCTGTCATAAGTAAGAGGAAGCTTTTCTATGCACTAACTCAAAATGCAAGGTTCCATAGGTCAGTATTTCATTCTTAAAATCTCTCTAAGTGATAGGATTTAAATGATTCTTTAAAAGTTCATTGGTCGGGGGCGGAGCCAGGATGGCGGAGTAGAAAGACGCACATACACATAGCTCCGAACCCACAACCCACAGAACCACTACAGGGGAGTAACTCACGGCGAATTCTGCACCCAGAGGCCACGGAATATTGGAGCGAGGGAGATTTCTGTTCCAGAGGGACCTGCAAACCTCTCGCGGGGGGTCCTTCGCGCTGCGGACTGGGCGCCGGGACTGGGAGCTGAGGGCAGCCCTGCCGCAACCGCGGCACCGAGAGGAAAAGATCCAAGCGGGCTTCAGGGACGGGATCTCCAGCGGCCACGTGGGTCCCTCCACCCACAGAGGGACCTGCAAACCTCTCACAAAAGGTCCGTCACGCTGCAGACACGGAGCCCAGCCCAGCCCAGACCTGCTGCGGCCACAGCACCAAGAGAAACAGACCCGAGCAGGCTTCAGGGATGGGATCTCCAGTGGCCGCACAAGTCCCTCCGCCCACAGGTGACAGGGGTGTGTGAGAGAGTCTCTTTGGCGGGTCGAGAGGGGAGTGGGGTGCCCTCATGATTTGGGCCCCCCCGGGAGGTAGAAGCTGAGAGGCGGCTGCAGACAGGGGCTCCCCAAGCAGGTGGGAGCCTGAATCCATTGTGGAAGGTCTGTGCATAAACCCCCTGAGGGAACTGAGCCTGAGAGGCGGCCCTGCCCCGACCTGACCACCTGAACATAATCTCATACTGAATAGCAGCCCTGCCCCCGCCAAAAGCCCTAAGGCTGGAAGCAGCATTTGAATCTCAGTCCCCAAACGCTGGCTGGGAGGATCAGGAGGCGAGGTGGGTGTGAGGAGAATATTCAGAGGTCAAGTCACTGGCTGGGAAAATGCCCAGAAAAGGGAAAAGAAATAAGACTATTGAAGGCTACTTTCTTGGAGAACAGGCATTTCCTCCCTTCCTTTCTGATGAGGAAGAACAATGCTTACCATCAGGCAAAGACACAGAAATCAAGGCTTCTGTGTCCCAGCCCACCCAATGGGCTCAGGCCATGGAAGAGCTCAAAAAGAATTTTGAAAATCAAGTTAGAGAGGTGGAGGAAAAACTGGGAAGAGAAATGAGAGAGATGAAAGAAAAGCATGAAAAGCAGATCAGCTCCCTGCTAAAGGAGACCCAAAAAAATGTTGAAGAAATTAACACCTTGAAAACTAGCCTAACTCAATTGGCAAAAGAGGCTCAAAAAGCCAATGAGGAGAAGAATGCTTTCAAAAGCAGAATTAGCCAAATGGAAAAGGAGATTCAAAAGCTCACTGAAGAAAATAGTTCTTTCAAAACTAGAATGGCACAGATGGAGGCTAAGGACTTTGCGAGAAAGCATGATATCACAGAACAAAGAGAGAAGAATGGAAAAATGGAAGATAATGTGAAATATCTCATTGGAAAAACAACTGACCTGGAAAATAGATTCAGGAGAGACAATTTAAAAATTTTGGGACTACCTGAAAGCCATGATCAAAAGAAGAGCCTAGACATCATCTTTCATGAAATTATCAAGGAAAACTGCCCTGAGATTCTAGAACCAGAGGGCAAAATAAATATTCAAGGAATCCACAGAACACCGCATGAAAGAGATCCAAAAAGAGAAACTCCTAGGAACATTGTGGCCAAATTCCAGAGTTCCCAGGTCAAGGAGAAAATATTGCAAGCAGCTAGAAAGAAACAATTCAAGTATTGTGGAAATACAATCAGGATAACACAAGATCTAGCACCCTCTACATTAAGGGATCGAAGGGAATGGAATAGGATATTCCAGAAGTCAAAGGAACTAGGACTACAACCAAGAATCACCTACCCAGCAAAACTGAGTATAATACTTCAGGGGAAAAAATGGTCTTTCAATGAAATAGAGGATTTTCAAACATTCTTGATGAAAAGACCAGAGCTGAAAAGAAAATTTGACTTTCAAACACAAGAATGAAGAGAACCATGAAAAGGTGAACAGCAAAGAGAAGTCATAAGGGACTTACTGAAGTTGAACTGTTTAAATTCCTACATGGAAAGACAATATTTGTAACTCTTGAAACATTTCAGTATCTGGGTACTGGGTGGGAGTACACACACACACATGCACACACGTACATATACATAGAGACAGAGTGCACAGAGTGAATTGAAGAGGATGGGATCATATCTTAAAAAAAAATGAAATCAAGCAGTGAGAGAGAAATATATTGGGAGGAGAAAGGGAGAAATTGAATGGGGCAAATTATCTCTCATAAAAGAGGCAAGCAAAAGACTCATTAGTGGAGGGATAAAGAGGGGAGGTGAGAGAAAAACATGAAGTCTACTCTCATCACATTCCACTAAAGGAAAGAATAAAATGCACACTCATTTTGGTAGGAAAACCTATCTCACAATACAGGAAAGTGGGGGACAAGGGGACAAGCAGGGTGGGGGGGATGACAGAAGGGAGGGTATGGGGAGGAGAATGCAATTTGATGTCGACACTCATGGGGAGGGATAGGATCAAAAGAGAATAGAAGTAATGGGGGACAGGATAGGATGGAGGGAAATATAGTTAGTCCTATACAACACAACTATTATGGAAGTCATTTGCAAAACTACACAGATTTGGTCTATATTGAATTGCTTGCCTTCCAAAGGGAAGGGGTGGAGAGGGAGGGAGGTAAAGAAGTTGGAACTCAAAGTGTTAGGATCAACTGTAATGTTCTTACCAGTAGGAAATAAGAAATACAGGTAAAGGGGTATAGAAAGCTATCTGGCCCTACAGGACAAAAGAGAAGACGGAGACAAGGGCAGAGAGGGATGATAGAAGAGAGAGTAGATTGGTCACAGGGGCAATTAGAATGCTTGGTGTTTGGGGGGGGAGGGGATAAAAGGGGAGAAAATTTGTAACCCAAAATTTTGTGAAAATGAATGTTAAAAGTTAAATTTAAAAAAAGTTCATTGGTCCCTTAGACTTTAGATTTAAATGTTTAACATATTTTTTTAAAAAATCTTTTGCAAGCAGTCAGAAACAGATTTATGTTGGTGGTATCTTAGTCCAGACCTTAGATTTCGTTGGTATAAGGACCTCCCAAGAAAAACAGCTCCTTTGCCAGTGCAGACCAGCATCTACTGTGCAGCTTCCAGGCATAGAAAGTTGCCCAGGGCATGGAGAGATTAATCATTTTAACTTGCCCAGGTTCCGAACATAGTATCTATGTCTCAGTCTGCAGCTGACCTCAAATCTTCTGGACTCCTAGTTGGTTCTCTGTCCATTACATCACATTGCCTCTCTTTTTAAAAAAAGAGGGGGCAAATCATGTACTTCAGAATTATTAGAATTCCTAAAATGAAGCTGGATGGAGAACCACCATAAGTAGTATTGATGTTCCTAGTAAAAAATATTAGGGATGATGAAGCTTCCTTGGAGATCTATGCCTAACACAGAGAAAATAATTATATGCTTATTATGATCTTACCAACTATGAACAAATGTTCTTCTCAAGGGGTTTAAAAACAACTAAGCATCTTGAATTATTTTTCCAAATGTTCTGAAATATCCAAACTGAATGTTTGTATTTAATTATTACTATATGTACATTTTCCAAATTAACCAAATAGGTGCAGACACTCTCCTTCACTTCATACGGTATAGACAACACTGATATATCTGAACAGGAAGTAAAGGCAAGGTCAGTTCGAGTTCAATTCACTGTACATACTAAGCTCTAAAAGAAAACTTGAGGATTTTAGTTATTCTTGAATTTCCGATTATGACTACTTAGACAACAAGGAATAGCGTTATAGATTTTGAGCTGGACGAGACCACAAGTTTTCATGCAGACCTACCTTTGTGGAATGTCTATTGTAATGGGTGCTCTTACATCTGAAAGACTGCTATTTCAGCACTGCTGTAGGAAACTCCCATAACCCTGAGGGTCCATGGGAAGAATATAATGATGATTTTTAAATAAAGGCATTCTTCCAAGAAGGATACAATATGTAGCTCTATTAGCCAAGTATTTAACCATTATCAAATCAAAATTTACTTTTAAAAAATCTTTGAGTTCAGAAATAAAATTGAATAGATTGACTCATGAAATGAACTCAGTTATACTAGGGAATTCTCGCAAAAATGTTTCTGGCTCACTAGCTAAAATGTTTCATTGGATCTCCAATCTCATTAACAGTGGTACTCACTCTAACAATGTGGATTATAGTAGCATGTAGTGGCACATGGTAAGCGTATAAGAAATGCTTGTGTATTGCTTAATGGATCACAACCCTCATATACTATGTAACTTGTCATCCTAGAAATCCTCAGCAACATATCTAGCCACAAAGTCAGTCTTGGGGTTAGCCTTTTGCTTTCACCATACGACTGGCCCACTTGCTTTTCTGGGCATGCATTAATCCAATGACGTTCTTTATGCCACTTCTCTCATTCAGTTCTTTGTTGGTGATGTCTTGTCACCTACTCACACCCACCATGCACCTATTCATTGCCCTTTAGGTAGGCAACAATTTTCAGTCTTCAGAGACCATGAATTGCATGACATGGAAAGAAATATAATGTCATTGGAAGAATATTGTTCATTTTCAAATTTGTTTCAGGGAGAAGCTTAGGCTCATTTTCCTAAAGGTAAACTAGCCCGCTCTTCTCTCCGTGTTCAGTTCTGGCCTTGGCTTATTACCTCTATCAGTGTCTGCCTAAAGTATCTCCTGCTAGGTTATTTCCTAGGGACTCCACTCAACTCAGTGTCAGAGTCTGGATAATATGCATTTGGCATCCACTTGATTTTTCCTGTATGGGTACTTGGGCCAAATTCTTTGGAGTGGTTTGGGTTTAAGAGGCTCAGTATTTGTCCTGAACTTAACATAGTCAGCATAAAGTTATCTGCAAACAGCAGCATCTGAAGGACCTGATCATGAATAGAGGATCCCTCTTTCTTTTGGGACTCCATGTACCACTGAAGTTGTCATAATTTAATATGTGGCACTACCAAAAATATTGCCTATTAATCATCTATCAGTCACTTTGGATTAACTTTCATTATCTTTTAGGTAGCGTCTCTAGAGAAAATACATTTATCCAAACAATATAAAAGAGAGAGTGGCAGAAAGGATTCTAGATAATTAGTAAATTAGCAAATCCAGATAATTAGTAAAGAGTATATTATTCAAAGTAATGTGGCATTCAGTGGTCAAGCATATAGAATCTGAGCAAAGAAAATCAATGAGCCAATTGGTGTATAAATTCCAATATCTTAAGAAAGACTTTTTGCCATAACTATCTAGCTTGGCTGCCTTAGTTTCCTACATGGATCATACAATTAATAATGTCCTGCTAGGTTTTCGATACCTGTTTGATGGGAAACCTCCCAGGCTTGCTGTAAGGATAAAATTGAAATAATAATATAGTATTATAGATAAGATAAAGTAAAGCACTTTGCAAACCTCAAAGTGATATATCATGGTGTCAGCTATAGCTATTAAGCAAACTAATTCTTTAGTATGCACTTTGTCATTATAGAAGTATGCTGATAAGAAGAAAATCTGTTAATCATTTGACTGTCAGTGCCTGGCCATTCAAAAACAATTTAACTCATAAATTTCCTTCAGATCCACTGAGATATTTTTAAACCCATAGAAGTAGTTATGAAATTCTGGTCTCTTTCCAAATCTGACTTTTGATGTAGAGATAGAAAGAAACTTCTGTGGGCTCTATTAGGTCCATCTGCCATTTTGTGATCAATGTCTTAGTTTCTCTTTCAGCACCATTGTGCAGATTTGTTCTTTGGGACTCTTCTGAGTCACTCCATCCTTGGGACCTGTTCCCTTTTCTCCCTAGAAAAGCCTACCTCAGTGTCCCTTCTTCACAGTAACTACTGATCTTGTTGCTGTCTTCAGCTATCATGGGATCTAGCCATATCAACAATCTATAAGGAGGAAAGGAGGACCTCCAAAGTTCACCGTGGAGCCTTGCAGTATCTCTAAAATTTTCTGATATAAGTGGTTCTCTATGCTTTCTATAGAACCCAGCCCAGATTGATTGATTTCACATGTAACCATAGCAATTACTGTGACATTTCAAAAGAAGATTTTTTTTCTGTCAAAGTCGATCACAGTAGCATATATCTCTCAGTTATTCAGAAGTATACAAGTTGTACTTTTCTGTGGTCCCAAAGAGCACAAGAGACAGGACAGCTATTTTCAGAGTTACACATTTCAGCACCTTGCTGTAGTATCCATGGATCTATCCCCTTCCCTTTTTAAAAAAGATGAATGCATGAATTCAATAAGGGAAAGGTATCTTTCCTTGGTGATTTGGATAAATTGGTATATTAGATGGATAACTATGATGTTGAAAAATTTTAGACCTGGAAATTCTAAATATGACCTGATCTGAAGCCATTCCTTAAAGTTTTAAGAAATTTATTCCCAAATTCTCTTTTTATGCATGATTAAGCATGTAGAAAAGCTGATGGGTCAACCTGTTCCTGATGATTTTCTGGCTTTGAATTTTTATAGATGTGAGAATGTGAGAGACCCAATCAGAGTTGAAAGCCATATTCCACTCTGAACAGTATAGTATTCCAAAAAGAAATTCTTCACATATGGGCAAATGACATACTGATCTTCAATGTTAATTGTTATTGTAGCAATTACCTTCAAGGACAGTTCTTTGGATAAAGACTAATGATCGGACTCTCTCCATATCCTAGATGGACTATTCATTAATGTATATTTAGGGGATGTAGTTTTTAAGGACTAAAATGAATTCAGTTCTAAATTGAATGTCAAAAGACCCAAGTTCATTTACAATATAAAATAAAATGATAGGATTCAAGATATTTCTGTTGAGATCAGATGCAGTAGCATCTGTTTGAAAGTGTTTTCCATTTTTCCATCTGTCCATTAAAAAAGAAAATCCTACTTTGGCAAATAGAAGTTGTTTGATTTGGGTTTTTTAAATGTATTTTGTAGTAGTTTTGTTTGTGGTGCCAAGAGACTTTCCTAAATGTTATAATCTGTAAAATATGTATGAAAACCCTACCCAGATTTCTGTAGATTATCAACTTAAGAGAAGGCCAAAGTGTAAGCAATGGAGTATATACCATATTTACAGTGAACATAGGACCAGAACCTTTCCAAGTGAGGAGTTTTGATTTTATTGAAAGAGGCATGTGCCATGCTCTCTTTTTAAGAAGGTACCATGCAACTGGATCATAAGAGTTTAGCAGAATTTTTTGACTAATATGATCTTACAAAATTGTTCAATTTTCTAGTAATCTTTTATTGATTAGGTTCTTTTGGTTAAGCAGGTTAAAAGTATTTGTAAAAACCCTCTCTTCAAAACCCCAGTGTATTAATTACAATGAACCTTTCTGACTGGAATCTAGACAATCAGAGTTATGGGCAGCACTAGAAAGTCATTGCTGGTGGTATTTCCTATGGTACTAAAGTATCAGAAAGAACCAGCTCTGTTCTTCTCTGTCATCTCCATTCCTAATTTCTTGTTTTGCCTGAACTAAAGACAATTTTTCAGACAAAAATTTTTGAAATGGCTGTTAATAAGCTATTATGTCAATGTCATTTTACCTTTTATAGCCTCTGTAATTAAAATATACCAATAGGAAAAAATCTCAAAGTATAAAAAAATGTGAAGACTAATCCTAGTCTTCAATTTATTTTTAATTATATGAACTCAAGTTTGGGACTTTTGCTAAATGATCTTAATTTTTACAACATGGGCTCTGACTTACCTATTCTCCATTTGCCCTTTATGTTTTCTCCAAAATGACCTAAAGAAGCTAGTCCCTTCCAGTAGAATTCTCTGGTTTTAAATTAGTTCCTTTAAAAAAAAGTTCTGTCTAGTGTCTGATATTCAATAATCAAGTATTTCGCTACTGTTTTTGTTTGTAAAGCCCTGTTTAGGGTGCAATGGGAAGATTATAAAAGAACTATTTCAGTTAAATAATTTATAAAAATGAAAATTGTATTTGAATGGAAAAGTATGTCCACAAATTAGAACTTTTGTTCTGTCGATAGCATTTTCAGGAATGGAAAAGTGAGCTAATTTGGGGAGAAGTCCTATGTATTTATAGAAAGACCATTGCTTAATGAAAGGAGGCTTTGAAAAAGTACTGGTGTGTGTGTATGTGTGGATGTGTGTGTGCATGTGTGTGCACTCTAAATTGCCCATTACAAAGTGGAGATTGCTGAGGTGTTTTCCATGTACTGAGTATTGTTTATCATAACTTAAAAATCCTAGTTTACTTTCATTAAAATTATGAGTACTTAAATCTTTAATTCTTGATATAATCAAGGTACTTCTTTTGAGCTTGGATGTCCTCATAATCAAAGAAGATTGGCATTTAGCCTTTTGAATTGGAATAGCATAAAAACCATAGGAAATACTCCACCAGTAATGACTTGCTAGATTCAAACTTTCTTTGATCGAATGATTTAAAAAGGTTCTTACATAATTTACGCTGGCATCAAACTGGGATATATTTGCTTTAATCATAGCTTGTACTATTTCCCTATATCATCTCAATCCTTATCCCAATGAGAAAAGTATTGTTCTCTTAAGGGGTCTATAGGACTACTTGGTATTCACTAAGTCTTCCAGGATTTTCTCCATAATTTTGTATCTTAAAGTATATCTGGTCACAATTATATTTTGTTCATTATTTTATCAGCTGGATGAACCGTCTGGGACTTGCAGCCATCGGGTATTCCCCTGATGAAAAAGAAATCCAACCACGTGAAGGTAAGGGGAATCACCTATTGCCTTAAGGTCTTATTTAGGAAATAAGACAGGAAAAGTAGAAATAGTCATATAAAAAAACAACAACAACAACATGATTTCAACATAACTTTTCTTGAACACATGCTTCTATTCAGTTGTATGTTATATGTGTATATATATATATATATACCACATGACCAGATAAATAATAGACTTGAGTCTTTTCCATGCAATATATCTAATGAATGTAAATGTAAAAATGTACATATGTAGTGGACAAAGAACAAGTTGTAGAGTCAAGGTTTCAAGTCCTACTTCTAACACATATTAGTTGTAAGACCCTGAGTGGATCACTTACTTAATCTCTCAATGTCCCAGGTAACTCTATAAGACTAAATTGAAAGCAGGTATCAATATCTATTGGTAAAGGAAGTTTTCTGCCTGAGAGTTGGATTTCTTGCAAGGACTATATGAGTACCTAAAAGAAATGAAACAAGCAGTAAGAAATTAAATAAAAGCTCTGGAAGAAAGAATTGGAAGGAGAAGAAATAGCTTAGAAGAAAAAGTGGTAAACCTTACCCAGTTAATGGATTCTCTGAAGACCCAAACAGACCAAGCAGAAATCAATGACTCTACGAGACTAGAAGAAATATTTTAACAAAATCAAAAGATTTTTTAAATGAAAAAAATGTAAGATATCTAATATAATAACTGGCCTAGAAAATAGATGAAGGAGAGATCACTTGAAAATCACTGGACTCTCTGAAGACCATGAATTTTTTTTTTTAAAAAAAGGGGGCCTGGACACTATATTTCAAGAAATTACAAATGAAACTTACCCAGATCTATGAGAATAAGAGGGCAAAGTAAAAATAGAAAATATCTACTAATCACATCCTGAAAGGAACTCAAAAAGGTAAATTCCCAAGAATGCGATAGCCAAAAACCAGAGTTCCCACCTCAAAGAAAAATTGCTGCGAGCATCCAGAAAGGAGTTCAAGTACCAGAGAAATACAGATAGGATCACATCAGATCTGGCAGCTTCTACTAAATCAGAGATCTTGGAATAAGTCATTGCAAAAGGCAAAAGAGATAAACTTACAACCAACGATAACTAACCTAGTAAAGTTGAGTATAATCCTATGAAGGAAAATGGATCTTTAATGGAACAGACTAGTGGTGTCAAACTCTAATAGAAATGTGGGCCACTTATTTATATATAAGGATTCCTGTGGGCTGCATATTGACTTAGTTTTAAAATTCAATACTAAAGCATAGATTACCTATATTTATTGAATTTTTACTTATATTGTTAAATATTTTCCAAGTATTCTTTAATCTGGGTTCAAAGCATACTCAGGAGTATTGTGGGTTATGTAGGGCTCCTGGGCTGCATGTTTGACACAACTAGAATAGAGGCCTTTTTAAGAATTCATAATTAAAAGACCAGAGCCAAGTAGGAACTTTAAAATCCAAGCACAAGAGAATTTACCTTGAGGTAAATTCTAGCCAATGGGCCAGAACTGTATGATGATGTAGTGCTAACATTAGAATGGAGGAGAAGAAACAGGTGTCCCTTCATAACTTTGATGTCTTCAAAGAGTACTGAGGAAGTTAAATAAGCAAAACAAAGGCCCTTGAGGTATATTGTTTCTTTCTTAGAGTTTGAAGGGGAGAAAGAGAAGGGAAGGTAAAAGGAGGAATATTTTAGTGTAAAAAGGATGAAGACATGGTAGAGTTAGCTATTTCTCACAATTGAGATATATAAGAAGAGCATGCAAACATTGAGGAAGGGGGGAGTAAGCATCCAATGAACTCTTATTTGAAATGGATAAAGGAGGGTTGAACACAATACGCACACAAAGAGTTTGGGGTAGAAATGCTCAAATTCAACATGAAAACAATTAGAAATTTGGAGATTCTCAATCCTCCCAAAGAATTAAGAGAGAAGGTAGCACTAGGAGGGAATAGTCATGAGTAAAATAAACATTCTATTCCAAAGATATGATTTAAAAAGGGAAAAAAATAGAAAAGCAGAGAAGTAGAATTTAAGGGGGCATCTTATATAGCCTCTTAGACAACTAGAGAATGACTGAATAAATTGTGGTTTATGAATGGACTAGAATATTATTGTACATTAAGAAATGATGAAAGAGACAATTTCAGTGGATCCTGAGTAATATGATCAGATTCTGAGTGAAGTGAGAACCTGAAAAATAATTTATGCAGTAACAACAATGCTCCAAGGGAAAACAACTTTGAAAGCATTAAGAACTCCGAATGATGCGATGAACAACCATATCTCCAGAGGACCCTATGATGTTACTCACCTCCTAATATAGAAGCAATGGACACAAGGTGCAGAAGGAGACAGACATTTTGGGATATGGCTACCATGTAAATGCATTTTGCTTGACAATGTTTATTTGTCGTAAGGGTTTTTTCTCTCTTTTTCTCAGTTTTTATTGGTGAGGGGGATTTAGCAGTAATGAGGCAAAAAGAGAGTCACTGAAACATTGAAAATCAAAAAACTCCCCTTTCCAAAATAGAAGAAAATGAGATGAGAGGAAGTAGAAGAACCAAATATAGATGGCTTTTTCAAGGAGTTTAGCTGAGAAAGAAATAAGAAGTACTTAGCAGGGATGGTAGAATCTAATATAGAGGTGGAGTTGGGGATTAAGGATCGGGAAAGCGTGGTCATGTTTGTAGGCAGCAGGGAAGGAAAAAATAGGAAGGAATAAGCATTTCTGTAGTGCCTACTATATGCCAAGCACTGTGCTAAGCACTTTTTACATATGTTATCTCATTTGTTCCTCACAACAATCCTGTGAGGTAGATGTTGTTATTTCCTCCATTTTACAGGTGAGGAAATTGAGACAAATGGTTACATGACTTGCTCAGTGTTATCCAGTTAGTGACAGAACTCAGATTTGAATTTAGATCTGCCCAACTCCAGGCCCAGTGTTGCTGCCTTGCTGCCTCATAGAGAAGAGATTAAAGAGTGGGATGACAGTGGGGCCAGTCTACTGGAGAAGATGGGAGAGGAAGGAATCAAGGGTGCTTTATGCAGCTAGGCTAATTTTGACAAAAGTCTTCCTCTGCATCAGAGACTAGAACTAAAGAGAAACTAATGGAGGATAATGACAAGACAGTGTGAGATGAAGAAGAGTCATGTTATGAGAAGGAAAGGAGAAGAAAGAGCTCATGGCAAATAACCCTGATTTCTTCAGGAATGTGTGAGGTAAAGATTTCAGCTGAGAGAGTGGAGAGAAAAGTTCTTGTGGCAGGCTTAAGGAGAGAAGGTTTGGAACATTAACGTTTATAAATGAATGACCAAACTAATATCTCAAAGAATTATAGCTTTTCAAACTGCTAGAATCTGAGATGTAAAAGGGAATTCAAATTCATGCTGTCTTTTGAATAGCACATTCAATGGCTAAATCAGAATGCTGGTGGTGTTCTTGTCTATATCATTGACTTAGAGCACAGCTTGAACAGTTGACATATGTCTTTTAGGCCTTGGTTCCTTGTTTATGAGACAATATGTATAAATACAGTAAAAACAACCAACCAAATCTGTTCCACTTAATTTTCTCAGAAGAGCCCTGTGAAATTCTCCTCATTTTTCATATACTCTGCAAAAAGCCTCCATTGACAAAATGTAGACTGTATCCTGATCACTGCCTAATTCCACTAAAGCAACTCACACTTTTCACAAAAGAATACAGAAATGTTCATATGCTACATAATGAATGTCTATGTTATGATTAGTGAATATATATGTCTGCAATTTTATGTTTTCTCACTATGTCGTATAAGCAGCGTCGGATTGCCTTTTCTGGTATTTGGGCATTTGTCCAGTAGCCAGACCGTACCAGGTTGTATGGTGGAGTGATTGGGTGTTTGGGAGTATCACTGGCAGCACCACTGTCCTTGCAAATGTTATTGGCATTTGCTTCAGTCACGGTAGGAAGTTTCAGAAGCATCATGAATGGGAAGGTCAGTCATATATTTCATCTTTTTTAAAAAAAAATGATATTTCTAAGACAGTAAACTTCAATATAATAACACTACTTGAAAATAGGTCATTTCTTCAGGAAGGTATAATATTTTAAAAGCCATGCCCTTTTCTTTGAATGGGACCATGGTGTAGTAGAAAGAACTCTAATCCAGAAGCCGGGGGATCTTGATTCAAGGCCCAGTTCTGCCACTATCTAGCTGTGTAATCTTAGGTAAATCACTTCCCCTCTAAGACCTTCCAATGGTTTATCTATAAAAAGAGGGGACCAGGCTAAAGACCCTTCCAATTCATAAATTCAGTGATTTTCTGTTTCAGTTGCTCTGAAGTAGAATTTCAAACTTGTACAGATGATTTTAGTTTAAAAAAAAAAAGGTAGTTGATTGTACAAAAGTACTTAAGGTTCTGGGCCTTGTATGTGCTTCAAACCATCTTTTTAGTGCACATATTTATTTTTAATTAAATGATGTCAATTTTCTCAGTAGCACAAAGTAGTTGTCAAGTAGGATTCTCCATAACATTGATAAGGGCTAATAAAGAGAAAGCCCAGTGTGTCATGCTGGATATCTGTGGCTACAATCTAGTTCTGAATCATCATTATCCTGAGAATGCCAGATGTATGTCCCCAAAGGGCCAGAATATAGCCTCAGGCATGCCTTTTATTGCAGTCTTGGATATTCCAAGGAAGTTGAGTGAATAAGTGTTACCATCAGCTCTGCCCGCTGTGTGTGTGTTGAGTTAGCTGTTTGTGCTAGGAAAAGAGAATCAATAGAGAGACTTTTCCTCTTTCTAGTAGCAGTTCCCAGCACGGCATGTAGGGTGGGCCACTACAAAAGTTATCAGTTCCGTAAGAATCCTCATGTAGATACTTTAACTCAGAACTAAATCTTTTCTTCGTAGATTACTGGAGTGAAAGTGATCATGATGATGCTGAAAGCTCTTTGACCTTGAGACTGGAAGGTGCCATGGCTCTCAATGATGTCAGTGTCAGTCATCGACCATCCTCAGTAAGCACTAAATGTCATGTCTTGAAACAAGGTCCCTAGGGCCGAGTGCTCTAACCTGCTCTAAATGTATTTGAAATGTTTGAGGTTTTTCCTTTTGGAAGACAGAGTCTCATACACGTAAGGATGGATCTCCTTAGTGGAAAATGATACCATTGGTTCCAGTAGACCAAAAGGTAGAAGCCAGTTAGCAAGCTAAAACAAGGACATGTCTGAGCCATGGAGGAAAAGGCAAAGAGATGCAATCCAGGGACGTATTTCCTCCTTACTTTGCTCCACAAAGTTAGTGTGGGGTTTTTTCCATGTGTGTATTTTTAAAATATGTAATACTGATGTTGAAAGGATCTCATCAATGTGGTCCAGAAATAAACAAATGCATTTCCAAGAAGCTATTTGAAATGAAACCATGGGACTTCGTTTCAAATACCATTTTCATTTGCTTAAAAGAAAAACTAATTTGTAAAGTTACAACAAAAACATTTTAAGGTCAATTTTTATTTTTGTTCTTTCCATCATTTTTTAAAAGAGCATTAAAATATGATACCTAGAAAAAGCTCTTAGCAAATTTAAAAGAGCTGCTAAAGTATGGTTATGGAAGATTGGTTTGTAAATGCAGATAGGACTGTTCTTTATTTTTCTTTCAGATTTTTCTCCAACATGAATGATATGATCCTCATACAACCAGAACCAAAGGCAGAATGACTGAGGCAACAACATCACATGGGGGAAGTTCAGCCTGATTTTCACCCGTGTGATGCTGTCTTAGCACCTGAGACACAGGTTAAGTCCATCCCTCTGTATTTTCCCAATTTTCTGCCTCTTTGTTTTTTAATGAAGATGGCACACTAGCTGAGCATAAAGTCTTTGCATTTTTTTTTTTTAAAAAACCTGTTTTGGTTCTGCAGCCCCCTGTAGTTCTGGCAGCTTTTTGTCCTTGCTTATTTGAAAACATCTGGTCCTTGAAGAAAAAGGAACAGTGCTTCACAGTTTCTCCTGGGGATGTCCATGTCTTTCTGAAGGCCCTCAACTGGCTTAGGAGGAAACCCATTAACTATGTAGTGTTCTGGTACTGTCTCAGAGCAGTAAGGCTGGGGGGAAGAATGAGTCCAAAATAAGAAGAAACTACTGGTAATTAATCATGCTTATTAAATTCAATTGATTGTAATTATTCCTCAATTGTGAAAAGTGCAAAAATCTCTTTTTCAAAAATATTTACGTAGTTTAATTCTATTGGCCATCCAACATTTTTCTACAACCTTCTCTTATAATTTGATACTCGCATTTACTTTTAGGGCACTTCTTCAAGTCCATTTCCAGAATCCAAACATCTTTCGAATCCATACTTGGAACCCCCACACCTTTCGACTGCATTCCTGGAACGAAAGCACCATGCAAGCCAATTCCCAGAAGCAAAACACCACGCAAGTCCATACCTGGAACCACCACGTGGCCCAAGCCCATTCCCAGAAGCCAAACGTGGCCCAAGCCCATTCCCAGAAGCCAAACGTGGCCCAAGCCCATTCCTGGAACCTAAGCGTGGCCCAAGTCCATTCCTGGAACCCAAACGTAGTGCCGGTCCATTCCTGGATCCCAAACGTGGCCCAAGTCCATTCCTGGAACACACATATGGTGCCAATCCATTCCTGGATCCCACACTTGGCACAAATCCATTCCTGGAAACCAAACGTGGTGCTTGCGCATTCCCAGAAACCCAACGTGGTGCCAGTGCACTCCCAGAGCCCAAACGTGGTGCAAGCATGTTCCTGGACCTCCAACGTGGTGCCGGTCCTTTTCCAGATTCCAAACGTGGTGCAAGTTGGTTCCCAGAACCCCAACGTGGTTCCAGTCTATTCCTGGAACATGGTGCAAGTCCATACCTGGAATCCAAACATGGTGCCAGTCCCTTCCGAGAAACCACTCACCGTGCTACAAGTCCTTTCCCGGAAATCAAACGTGGTGCAAGTCCCTTCATGGAATCCAAACCTGGTGCAAGTCCATACCTGGAATCCAAACACGGTGCCAGTCCATTCCTGGAATCCAAACGTGGTGCAAGTCCATACCTGGAATCCAAACGTGGTGCCAGTCCATTCCCAGACCCCAAACGTGGTGCAAGTCCATACCTGGAATCCAAGCATAGCCCAAGTTTTTGCCTGGAATCCAAACATGGTCGGCACTTTTCAAGTGAGTCCACCTATTCTTATTCTTCTACTGAAGAGGCTCGACAGGAAGCCACAGGAAGCATGGAGTCATCTAGCCACAGAAGGCTCCACGGGGAAAGGCGCTCCTGGCAAGATCTCATCGAGACCCCACTGACAAGCTCGGGGCTTCATTTTCTCCAAACCGGTCCTATCGAAGACGATTATGTGTTTGGCCTAACTCTCGTGTCACCAGATAAGCGACGACAAGCAACCCTGCCAGCCCAGAAATACAACATCAATGACCAAGAAGGGCCTTTCCCACTGATTCCCTACCAGCAGGATCATGGGTCCCATGCAAGGCCCCAAAAGCAACGTAGTCAGAGTCTGCCTCGAAACAGAGACATCAGGAGCAAAGGTCAAATCAAGGCATCAGAGTTAACAGAGATAGAGGAAGACCAGTTTCTCATTAAGAAACAAAATAGTTTCGATGAGGAAGGTAAGATTCATTAATTTTAAAATAAATCACAGTTTTCCAGAAAGTGAATTTTCATCAACAAATTTATTTTCTGACATCAGTTGAGGATCTAGCAATGTCCCTATTAGAATGAGGAAGTTCCTCTATGTTTCTGCAACCAAGCTTTCTTCAGGACCCTGTTCCTTAGTCATCTGTGGTCTTAAAGCACCTCAGAATGGCAAACCATGGACAAGTGAGAAGTATTTCTTTGAAGGATATTATCAAGAGTGTGATGTCTTTGAGGACCAGGGCCAAGCTCATGTTATTTCCTAATATGTCCTTGCCAATGGGAGTAAAAGAAAAGGTAATTTGCTCTCTGTAGGGCTTTGCTGAGCTTTTCTAAGGATTTCACTGAGGCTGAGACAGTAAAGGTTGAATCTTGTCTTTGCTACTTACTAGCTAGCTATATAACCTTAGACAAGACACTTAGCCTCTCTGGGCTTCAGCTGTGTCATCTATAAAATGAGGCTCAGCAATGGACTAGATGTCTCTAAGTTCCTTTCTGCCTCTAAATTCTATGATCCTATATACACTTCAAAAAAAAATCTCTAATTACATTGGTTTCTTCCTTCCACCAATTCTAATCACAACCCCTCATAATATCTGACTTGAAGGCTATCAGTCCAATCCCCACCTGAACAAAAATACACTCTATACCATACCCAATGATTGTTTATTTAACTAGTTTAGACACACTACTCCATCTGCTGTGTGTGTGAAGTTCATTTTTTGGACCCAATGTAAGTGTATTTGTCCATATTAAATTTCATCTTCTTAGTTTCTGCCCAGTCCTCTATCAATTTGAAATCCTTTGGGATCCTCATTTTGTCATCCAATTCAATGCAATGGAATTTGACAAGTATTTATTAAGCATTTGCTATGCAAGACACTATGCTAGGTGCTGAGGATTCAAAGATAAAGCTTTTTCTCAGCTGAAAATTTTATGAGAATGCCATATATGCTGCTATACAAGTCCCTGATAAAAAAAATCTTTTCTTACACACTTTTATTTAAAGCTTTGAGTTCCAAATTCTATCCCTCCCTTTCTTCCCTCCTCCCCGCTGGGACGGTAAATAATCAGATATTGCATATACATGTTCAGTTATGTAAAACATTTCCATATTAGTTATTTTGTATAAGAAGACAAAAATTTAAAAATTAAAGAAAGGAAGGTATTCAGTCTGTATTCAATCAATATCAGTTTTTTCTCTGGAGGTGGATAATACACTTCATCGTTAGTCCTTTGGGATTGTCTTGGATCATTGCTGAAAATAGCTAAGTCATATTACTGCTGCTATGTACAACATTCTTCTGGTTCTGTTCACTTCACTATGCATCAGTTCTTGTAAGTCTTTCCATGTTTTTCTGGAATCATCCTGTCGTTTCTTATAGCACAATAATATTCCATTACAATCATATACCACAGCTTGTGTAGCCATTCCCCAATTTTTGGACATCCCTTTGATTTTCAATTCTTAGCCACCACAAAAAGAGCCACAATAAATATTTTTGGTACAAATGGGTCCTTTTCCCTTTTTTTAGATGTCTTCAGGATATAGACCTAGAAGTAGTATTGCTAGATCAAAGGGTATACACAGTTTGGTGGCCCTTTGGGCATAGTCCCAAATTGCTCTCCAGAATGGTTGAATCAATTCACAACTCCACCAACAATGCACATGCTGTAGATATTAATTTACCTAGCCATTAGCAAAGGACTTGCTAAAGCTTCTTATGTTTTTTATGGACAAAATAGAGAGATGTGGGGTAAACAAATGGGCTAAGAATTGGTTGACTAACCAAAGTCATTGAGTAACCATCAACATTTCAATTCATATTTGTAATAAAGTTCCCAAGTAGAAGTGTTTCAGGGATCTTTCCTTGGCCCTCTGCTGTTGAACAGTTGACACAATTTAGAAGAAATATCTAGCATATCGTATGCTAGAGTTAGAATCCAAAAACAATCTTGACAAAATAAGAGTGAGGTCTATTTTGTTTTGGTCTGGACCTATGATTTTATAAATGTAGGGAAATCCTAGTATGGAGACTCCCCTGATATTTAGGATCGCCCCCCCATCCTGTGTAAGTTTATATTTCTCCCTATTTAATTTCATCTTATTAGATTTTGGCCAAGTCTTACGCTTGATTTCAAAAAATCAACTTCACAAATACAAGATAGCAAGGTGTAGATAGAAAGAAGTTCATATGAAACATGAACCAGGACTGTGGTGTAACCACTAAGAATGTGATCTCCTTGAGGACAGAGCCCCTATTTTTGCCTTTCTTTGTATCCTCAGCACTTAATACAGTGCCTGGAATAGATTTAATGCTTGATAAATACCTATTGACATGAAAGACAGCTAATACAGTTTGTTGCATTAAGGCTACATTAAGAGAGATGCAGTGAAAAAGACTAGGGAGGTAATGGTTCAGTTGGATCACATCTGGACTGTGTTTTCATTTCTGGGTATCAGATCTTAGTAAGGACATGGATAAGCTTGAGCTCATTCAGAGAAGAATAGGGCCTTTAATTCATACCATATGAATATTAGTTAAAGGAACTAGGAGAGGCAGATGATAACAGTGGGAAGAGCTCTAAATTGGAGGTCACATAATGTGAGTTCAAACTCTGCTTCTTTTACTACCTGTGTGACTAGACAAGTCACTTCACTTCCATGGCCTTTAGTTTCTTCATCTATAAAATGAGGGAGTTGAACTATATATCCTCTAAGTTCCCTTCCAGCTCTAAACCTATGGTCCTCTGATCCTGGGTTTAGCCTGAAGAAGGGAAAATTTAGGGGGAATGGGATAGCAGTCTTTAAAGTTCCAAAGGGCAATCTTGTAGAATAGATTACTTGTCCTATGAGACTGAGCAAAAAGAATGGGTGAGAAGAAATGAATGGAGAAATGAGGAATTTGGGCTCCACATGAAGAAAAAAATTCCCAACGACTAAAGCTATCCAAAAGTGGAATGGGCTGTATAAGCAGGAAGTAAGTTTCTTATTGGTAGAAGACTTGAAGCAACAGCTGGACGACTGTTATGTGTGAAGTTGAAGGCATTCTTGTTCAGGTCAAAGTTGGACTCAAGGGCCCTAAGGTCCCTTCCCAATTGAGATGTTAGGAGATGTATAGCCTTCCCTGGATCTAATAGCCCAGTCAAAAAGAAATTAGCCTAGTTCTGGAAGAAGGAAGTCATACAGGCATCTTTTTGATAGTTGCTTCCTTTTTATAGATCTTTGGCCTTTTTGTTTCATGATACATACTAGAATTTTGCCAGGAATTGAAGTCAAGCCCAATGCATTTTAATTCAAAAAGCACTGATTGGGCACCAGCTTCTCTAGTGCTCAAGGACCTTATGTTCTTCTACAGGGTACAACATGTAAACAGGTCTTATGGGTAAATACAAGATAAACACAAGTAAATGCAAGCACACAACTCTATCAACTACAGATTCTAATCCCTTTTTTGGATATTAGGACAACTGTTCTTCTCTAACCCTATAGCTTCTCTCCCATTTCCTTGATCTTTCAAAAAGAAGTAACAATGACTCACAAATTATCTGCCAGTTCTTTTAGTCCCTTGGAACACAGTTAATCTGCCCTTACTACTTTAATTTATTCACCAAGGATAGCTAGATGTGTTTTTATTATTTCCTTATTTATCTTTTTTATGCCATTACTTATCAACTCCCTATTTGTCATTTCTGTTGGGTTTTTTGCATTCTAAAGGTCATTCTCCTTTAAAGACAAAATGACAAAATGTTTTAGTAGACAAAATGGAAGTAAGAGTATCTGTGGTCCATTATCGTTGCCACATCTAACCCAGAGAGACCAATTCTGTCCCTTCTTTGATCTTCCTCTTTTGCCCAATATAGCTTTAAAAAAAACCACACTTTTTATGTTTTAATTAGCTAAGATGAAGAGAGGTCATTTCCTCCCAATGTTCCCATCATTTCCATCCCAGAAATCACTGTGGCACAGTAGATAGAAACTTGGGTCTGGAATCAGGAAGATTTTAATTTAAATCCAGTCTCAGACACTTACTAGTCACGTGACTCTGGGCAAGTCATTTAGCCCCTCTTTACCTCAGTTTCCTCAATTACAAATGGAGATAATATTTGCACCTACCTCCCAGTCTTGTTGTGAGGATCAAATGAGATAAAAATTATAAAGCACTTAGCACAGTACCTGGCACATCGTAAGCACTATATGAATGTTAACTACTATTAGTAATAGGAATTGCAGTAATAGCAGGAGTATTTATTCCTTATTAGTAAATATCTGTTGACTTATTAGTGAGAATAGTGTCTATAATAACAGTTCCCTCATTGGCTTCTTTGTCTTTAAAAAAAATGAAATTAAAATTAGGAAAACACCAAGATAAAATTAGCTACTCAGATTTGGGCAGAGAGAAAGCTCCCTAAATTAAATCCCCTATCACTACTATGATAACTCCTTCACACCAGACTTGTTATATTTCCCAAATTCTTCTTTTTCCTCTTT
Organism: Notamacropus eugenii; assembly: GCF_028372415.1. Lineage (NCBI taxonomy): Eukaryota > Metazoa > Chordata > Mammalia > Diprotodontia > Macropodidae > Notamacropus > Notamacropus eugenii. Next base: position 79,738,284 of record NC_092879.1, read on the forward strand.
TCCAGATGGTCTGTAGTATGTCTTGATGACAATATCACTTTTTTTCCTGCCTCCATTGACCTTCACGTGATTGTTCTCCACCAGGCTTACCCCTCTCTGGTTCCTAGATTTTCTAAACTGAGTTTATCTTTATAATATGGAGTGTTGTTCTGCTCTACCACATTTTTACCTACTCTACTGCTTTTCGTATTCCAATCATGTGTCTCATTCCACCAAATCTCAGAAATATCTATACTGCCAAATTTATTTTCTTGCTTTCATATCATTAGTTCATCTGGTTTCTCAGTCATATTCACTGCAGTTGTGTGGAGACATGGGAAGCCATAAATTTTATTGTTGGCTCCTTTAGTGGATTTTGTTTCCTGTCAATTTGAAAAGATCATAACTTTAGAACTAGAAAGTACCTGAGACATTATCTAGTTCAACCACTTCATTTTGTATACCAAGGAGCTAATGCCCACAGGGAAAATTACTTGCCCAGGCTCGTCCAGGTAATGAGTAGCATATCCAGGATTCAATTCCAAGTCAAAGGATTATAGATATAGACCTAGAAGGCCATCTAATTCAATTCCCTCCATTTACTGAGAAGTTAAGTGACTTGCCCAGGGTCACAAGGTAGTAATTAAATTTGAAGCTAGGTCCTCTGATTACAAATCCAGTACTCTTTCTGCCACATCTCTACAGCTATTCTTATTGCATTGTACCTACTCTAGATTGTATCTTGTTTGGGAGGTCAACTTAGGCAGTTCTCTCCCTAATCTATCCTTTTAAGCTTTAAAGCTCCATAGATTTTTAAGACTCAAAGTAAATATATATTTTTACCAGCCTTTGCTAGAAACACTCAGTCCCTGGCAAAAAGCCTGTCACTTCTATATTATGAGCTACAGTCCCAAAATTTAAATTGTTTTCCCAGATGCTATATATAGAGATTGGCTTTTCTGTTCCCAAACACCTTAAAACCTCAGTGAACAACTAAGTTCATTCAAATGAACACCTTAGTACTTCCACGAATAGCTAAATCCATTCAAATAACTGACTGCCTTAGTACTTCTGTGAACAGCTAAGTTCATTTGAATTGTAGAGATACCAAAGAGAGTTCAAAGTGAAGTATTCATTTTAGCAAATTTCATTATTCATTTCCAAAACACCTTCATGCCTTAATAGTTTCATGACACTTTGTGATCAAAAAAGAATACCCCCCACACACATTGGTCAGCCTTTTGGTGATGAAGTCTCTCTAAACTTAGGTTGCTCCTCATACAACAGAAACACAGTCTGTTGCCAGGCCTACCTTTTATAGATTAACAAGATCTATCAAAGTTTGAACTTTGCTGAATTAGCCTTTGAGAAACCAGAATAATCTTCATGACTACAAATTAATTCTTTAATGGAGGACTAATTTCTGTACCGTAATTATAAATTGGAAATTGGTCATTTCCAAGAGGACTGTTTTTCACTCTGACCAAATTAAACAGATATGATCTGAAACTAGCTAATGATCATTTTAAAATTATAAAGCCCTAAAGATATGCAGATGCTGAGGTCTAGAATCCTGTATTCCCTTTGGAGATCTTTTAGTTAACTAACTGGACCAACTATTTGTCATGCCTCAGTTTTTCTACCAATAAGACAGGAGTTATATCCCTACTAATGTAAAATCTACTAACCTAAAAATCAGATTCTTAATCTGGAGTCTATAAACTTGGATGAGAAAAAATTGCATTTTATTTCAATATAGTTGGTTTCCTTTCTAAGTCTATGCATTTTATTTTATACATTTTAAAAAATTATTCTGAGTAAGGATCTATAAATTTCACCAGACTGCCAAAGGAGTCCATGAACCCAAAAAGCTCTAGTTTAAAAGATAGCTAGGATTATGAACCTGATCTTATTGGTGAGAGGAGAGCATATTTTCTATCTTCACCAAAACATTGGCACTCTAGTGGCCTGAAAACAACAACAACTAATTCATACCTTAAAAGGTATGATTTCTATCATTTTTATCCTGTTCAGTAATGGGATTAATATTTAAGTCAAATATGTTGGGTATTAAATTTAAAGTAGACCATAAAATGTCAGAACTAGAAAGGACCTTAAAAATCATCTAGTCCAATTGCCCCATTTTACAGAAGAAACAGCTAAGGCTCAGAGACGTTAAGCATTTTTTTTTGTTTTGTCTTTCTTCAGTTACTAAAAAAAATATAAATTGCTGTTAGGGAATGCAAACATTTTAGTATCAATTTTGGCTTCCAATTCTATCTAGAAGCCAGTTCCCTGGAACCATGGCCTATATGTTTCTTAAAGGCAAGCCCATTAATTACTGAAGGAGAATTATTGCTGTCCAGAATCTGGTCTAATCCTTTCCTGAGGTGTGCAAGTGGAAAGACCATATTTAGTCATGTTGTGGTTTGCTTGTATTCCTAGGAAAATTTGACGCTTCTGGAAGTTCTTGATCAACCATCTTGGAGGCTGACATCATTTCTGTAACCACAGAAATAGTCTGGACTTCAAAGCTTACAGTACTGCCCAACAATGGAACTAAATCCACCTTTAAAAACAACATTTTTTCAATCATTTGCTCTCTGTGCTTATAAAACCTTTTAGTCTGTTAGCTGAGAATATCATCGGTGAACTAAATATCACCCTTTTTGATGCATAGTAGAAACTAGATGGATCAATTCTTAAAGTAGCCATCGATGCAAACTTTTTTTCGCTACGACTTCGTATTTCTTCAATTTATTGACTGAGAATGGAAAATTTTCTTATCCTAACACCAGGCCCCAGCATTATACACTGCAGTCTTTAAAAAAAAAACTTCTGAGATGCAAGTATTCTGAACTAAATATTGTCTTTGATTTTTATATCGTCGATGTGTTTTTTGCCAGTCTTTGTCACTGGGAGGATGACTATATTCTTTCTTTATGTCATCACTAATCCCTCAGACTGGCATTGTGTTTCAATTTCGACAATATATGTGTGGCTGAAATTCTTATCTATCGGGGTCCTTAATTTTCCAAACCAAATTTTTCTGCATGGAGGTAAAAAGAACTTGTGAACTGTATTTCAGAAAATTCAAAGGAAAAAAGCGATAGTTCTGATGGGTTACAAGAACTGTACAGGTCTTTGGAAAAAGTCAGTTTGTCAGCCTTTGGAGAACATCGTCCTTCTACTAAGCAAGAATTCAGGAGCTCTTTTATAAAGCGATGTAATGATCCATTTATCAATCAAAAACTTCATCACATCCGAGCGCTCAAGAGTACTTTAAAAGTAAGTCATCTTCTCTGTCTTTGTGCTCACAGCTTGAAAGTATAGAATCATAATCTCTAAAATTTTGCAGTTTATAAATTATACACTGTGAAAATCAAGGTAAATATAATGAAGCAAGAGATTGAATATCAAGTTAAAGATGACACCAGAATTTACAAATAGGAGTTAGTGAATAAGGCTCCTGAAGTTTTTTTGGGGGGGAGGGGAACCAATCAGTTATCATGATTGTCATTAACTGATCTTATCGGCACTGTCATCTGATGATAGGATAGGATTGACTTGTAGGGTGTTTATTGTTTTATTTCCAGTATAACCCCATATTGGCTAATGAAAGAGTATGAGGTGAGGAAATGTAGGAGAAAGATAACATTCTGTCCCAACCTAACTTTCTGTCCTCCACGGTGGACCTCCAAGGTGGAGGTATACAGTATCTTTCCTCAACACAAAGTAAATAAAGACTAACCTATAATATAACACATTTCCTAGTCCTAACATTTTATGTCTTTTTGACATTGGACAGGCTAAAGAAAGAGACCTGATTATTATCGACAGCCTTCTGGATGATCCTGACTTTACAGCAGAGAGCTTCAGAGAGTGGAAGGAAAGGAATCATGAGTTTTTCATGGACATTTGTGAGTACAGTGCTACTCTGACACCTCCAATTGTGGCCTCTGAATCTCTACACTCACAACAGAACTCAATCACACATTTCTGAGACACACATCTAACAAAACTGACTACTAAGTGCCATAGAAAATCCATTATGACAAATACTCTAAGATATGTAGACAGAGTACCAATAAGTTGGCTAAGAGACTAGGTTCACAAGATGCCTAAACCATTGCATGACCAAACAGTAGTATTCTTTTAGGAATCAATTTTGTTTGCTCTTCTCAACAAACAAATTGGTTATGCATTTAAAAAAAAAGATGCAGTGAAGAAGTGTACATTTTTTGAAGTACTTTACTCAATTGATGTTCACATCAACAATGTGAACCCCCCCAAAAAATCCTATACACTTAGGTAAATGTCAGTTACATAAACATACAGCAAATTCCCACTTATCAGTATACACTTTTATCCTTACTATAGATTATATGCATTTGCTAGGAGCAGTTTTTGCACTTTTGCTCCTTCTTGTTGACTGATTGAGTGACTGACTAACTGATTGTGAGCTATGGCAAGGAAACTTGCAAAGTGGAGAGAGCAGGTACCCAACCCAGCAGACCAAAAGAACCCTGATGATCAAGGTTCCTTTGAAGTCTACTGAGTTATAGGGCCAACCCCAATCCTCCTGTTAGAAAAATTTACTATACAGGTAAGATCACAGTTCCAAACCAGCTGAGTGGGATACCTATTTTAATATTCTACTTCACTGACACAGATTACTAAAAGTTGACTGTATCTACCTATACAAAATATACTACATTTCCAAAATACTCTAAGATATATGGTGTAACTACAAATAATGAAACTGAGTCCATAAACCACACATGAAAACCAGTCTTGTTGCTTTCTAGTCACACTTTATATACAAATTTCTCCAAATTAACCAGTCAAAATAACATGGCATAGGAACAAATATTAGGGTCATACCTTTTAGGGTCTGGGCTTTAGGAGTAGTAATCTTAAGAAAAAAAAGATGAACTGAACTTAGTGAGAAAAATCAACCTAACTCCTGTATTGTGCCTTATGACATTTGGTGCAAGAGTGATAATCTATAGATTGTGGTAGAATTGTGCCCAGTTAAGATTACCAATTGGCCCTTGAGGAGGAGGGGAAGGATGGAAAGCCTTCTCATCCCTCATTTATGGTTCAGAGTGTGATTACTAAGCCAGGGATTTGGCCAGGGGAAAAGCTGGAGGAAAGGTCGAAAGCGACCATCTTCTTACCAACTCCAACAAAAGTGTCCACATTATGACAACTTTCCCTGAGTGAAACAAGAAAACCCAAAGAAGTGAGGAGGGACTTCAAAGTTGCCAACCAATGATCTAGTAGACTACAAATGCTAACCATGTGGTATTCTCATGATTAGCATTCTATTAGCTACATTTTGCCTTTTGGATACATAGAATTTTAAAAACTAGGTGCCTGCCTTTAGGAGTAGCTTCCCTGTGCATGTGGAAAGGTGTGGCATTTATTGTTAAAAGAGATTAAAGAATTAAAGGAAGGGTGAAATTGAAGTGATCATGTAATTTAAACCTATTTTAGCCAAAGAGTAAGTGAAAAAAGAAAAAAAACAATGGAACTTGAGGGTGGTGGCTAATGTAAAAATAATACATAGAGGAAGTTTAGAGTTTGTGATTGAGTCATCTCATCATGACTATTGTGTTCAGTTGCTTCAAAGCTTCAAAATTAGTAAAGATTTTTGAAACAATTGACTACTTCTATTAGGAATTTGTCAAAGAAGGAAATAAAATCATAAGGTTTGAATTAGATAAGTAGGGAGCCAAATGTCAAAGATGTCCAGAGGAAATGATTTCTACTACTCTAAAGAAAATATATGTGCTGAATTAACATAATAAGAACACATTGGATTTGTTGAATTAAATGTTCCTTGGTCAGAACTAAAACAAAATAAGCGCATCATAGATACATTTTTTAATCTATCATCAAAGCTTACATCACTGCCTATTTCAATCATTGGAAAAAAATTTAAAGAGGAATTACTGATGGAAAATACTCCTGATATTAATAAATGGCTCTCTGAAACAAATTCAATGAGTAATTGCAAACATTAGTTCAAAAAAATCTACACAATAGTCCATTTAAGGAAGATTTAAAGAAACTTTTCCACCAAAAATTTCACCAAAATCAGAACCAAAATATTCTTTTAAAAAAAGGCAAACAAAAACAGAAATCTGAATGTATTTGCTACATCAATATTTAGTATCATACAGATTACAAAGAATAATGAGCCAGCTCAGCTCTAACCTTTCAACCATTCCTTCATATCAGACCCATGGAGGGTGTGGTATATATAAATATGAATACATTTATAGTATTATACTTTTTAAAAAATTAATGTTCTCCTTGTACTATTACATGGAAGAAAACCTAGTTAGAGAAGTATATGAACTTGTAAGGCAGTGGTAACCACTTTGATATTGTACTGCATACAGTATTGTGCATTAACAAGGAATAGATATTAATGAAAAAATGATTAGTGCTTAACTGATGTAATGAGCCATATTCTTCCCTTCCAGATCTCTAAGGGGAGGAACATAAACCGTGTGCCATGAATTGTATGTGAGGAAATAAATTCTCCCATCTCAGAGTTCACAACAGCCCCACATTCCCCAAGTTATGGAATCAGCCTGAATAATAGTTTTTGTTTGTATTTAATTTCAAAGTCATTATCACATTCTGGCCAAGATAATCTGAAAAGTTATGAGATTTTTCATTTATGGCCCAGATTTTAAAGATCACAAAATCCACTTGGCCAAGAAATGCTATATTAATATTTGCTGAAATCTTTGAAAAGAATATCGGATGATATTTTATTTCACTCGGATGTTACTGGAACAAAGCTAAAGAAAAACAAATCTATTTCTTGAAAATACTAACAGTACAGCAACAGAACTGCTGAAAGTGGAGTAACCAAACCAAATAACCCTCATTTCAGTCATTTGATATATTTTTGTTGTGCTAAGTCTTTCTCATTGGGTTTAGTGTGACTAAAACATTTATGAAATAAAATAAATAGATGTAGATCATAAATAGATAAGATCAATGTGAACTATCCATAGCCTTAATATCTTAGCATTCATTCACTTAGTTATCTTTTGATATTTACTTCTTTAAACCCCTGCACTGATGTATGCATAGAATCAGATTTTGGAATATTTGCCTAATGGACCATTATCCTCAAAAGCCAATTTGGTTTTGGCAGGAAAACAATTAAGACAATATATAAAGCAAAACAGGTATTTTGGAATATTTTCATTACCTTTATCAATTGCATGGTCACCTAATGACACTGTTCCAAATCAGTCTTAGAAGTGACAAAACAAAAGATAGCCAAGTGATTTTGATGGTGAGAGGGTAGAGAGTGAAAGTGCCTTGTGTGTTCAGTAAGTGATTGCAGAGCCAGCCACTTTATCTGACTTAGATGTCAGCCCAGTGTCAGAGAAAGAAGGATGCAGAGAAAATGGAAATTCAATGGTAGCTTTTCAAATAAAAGTATTATTATTCGATAGCTATATTTTATATCTTTATTGTATTTTGAAAACTATAATTTTAGTGTGGTGATATGTTACAAAGATGCCTTAAATCCATTGAACTTTAGCATTTTCTGCAAAATGATGTGCGCATCTAGATGAGCAATCCTCTACTTTCCCTGTCTAGAAGACAGCAAGTTGTGATAGAGGCTACATACAGTGCCCCCTGGGAAGTCCCCACCAAAGACCAGAGGTCCCTTCTAAAGTTAGATTCGTACGCACTGAGGTTCTTCTATAGCTGGCTCTTGCAGAGCCCGATTGGGGGTGTGGCCAGAGGAAGGAGGAACTTTTGCAGTGGGGCTGAAGTAACTTATTCAACTGGGCCATTGTTACTGAGGTGAGAACATGAGATAATTTAAAGTAGCCAGAGACATTATCCGGTGACAGCTGCACAGATTGCTGCTTCTGTCTTGTTATTATCTCCTCCAATTACACAGTCCTCTCTTCCCTATAGTTTGTACCATATACTTAGCATGACTAGTCCCTGCTTGTATGCAAAGGTAGTTTAAAATTGAAGAAGTCGCCCACCTATAGATCTGGTTGCACTGTCATGAGATGGTTATGAAGCCATTTGGTCAGAATGCTAGTGAACTAAACTGCATACGTAAATGAGAGCCTTATGCATGAGATGTTTTTATACCTGAATGTTTCAGAAACTACCTAATGAATATATTATGATGGAAAAGAATGAGGAAGTAGTCATGTGAAAGATCCACATTAAAAAATCAGTACTATCAGTCTTCGCATTGCTCCATCTAGCTTTTTTTAAATGCCTACTTAAGAGTTTTAAACTTAAAAACTTCAAATCCCTAAGTAGTGAAGACTATCACCTCATACCAAAATGGTATGCAAAGTGAAATTCTTCATCATCTCATTTTATATGTATTAAACCCCATGATGTATTTTTCTCTGGGCAAAATACAAAAGGATCACTAAATAACAAATATTGATGATTACAGGAGACAAGATCCCTCCCTTCTAGAAAAAATTCCCTTTCCATCTCCACTACAAACTGAAATGTTATGGAAAAAAATACAGAAATATTTTGTCAATTGCCACAAAAGACAGTAAGAATTTTAGTGCCAAATATCACATAATAAAAAGTGTATGCATTGCCTAATTTTCATTTCCCTTCTACTTTCTCATGAAGATTAAACTTTTAAGTAGTTCTCATAGGAATCTGAAGGGTTTTTTCCCCATTTAAAAAATTTGATAAGACATTTTTCATCTAAAATATTACATATAGTTTAAATTCTCTAGGAAAATTAATAGTCACATGCTACCAATTTCTTAGTCTGAACCTCCTGTAATAACTATTTCATTAATTCAGCCAGTATTTCTAGTCTAAGACTCAAATCCTCTTTATTTATACCTATATTGGAATAAAAAATATTTCAATAGAATATTAACTTTTCATACTAGCATCCAAAGTAAAAGTTAATGTTACAATAAGCTATATTTGAAATTTTAATGGCTGATATTATGGATTCATCAACTAACTCATTAATAGCAAAGTAAATTTGTCTATAATAAAGACATTGACTATATTTCATCATTTCCCAGAAACTTTCATAGCTTTTATTAATATGAGTCCAAGTAGGAATAAATAAGCCTGAATTTGTAGAATTCTCAGACTAAGAATGACAATGAATGGTTTGCACTTATAAGAATATTATTGAATACTATGCAATTTGTGTTGATGCCAGTATATATGCAGTAAGGGAAATTTATAGTATGTGAGCAGGAAGAATCATTGAGGAACTATTATTGATTTAGAAATGCCCATAAAGTTACCTAATTTTATTGTAGACTTTTCTCACAAATGTCATCTTTTTAGTTTACCTACTCACACCTAAGGTCAAACAAATTTTTTGTGAGTGTGTGTGTGTGTGTGTGTGTTGTAACTGTATTCAGTATATTTCAAATAATTGGACATTTCCATGTTTTGATTCTTTGGATTAATTTATCACCAGTGACTAGAAAACAAATCTTTCTTACCCAAATTTCAATCCTAGTCACTGCTCCAAGGAACTCAGTGAAAGCTGCTATGCTGTATAGGCTTAGCATTCATTAAGGATTCCTTATTAAGAAGCCCAAGCATTTCAACTGATTTGAGGGGGGCGGGGGGGGAGAGAGAGAGAGAGAGAGAGAGAGAGAGAGAGAGAGAGAGAGAGAGAGAGAGAGAGAGAGAGAGAGAGAGAACATGCAGTGGTATTAAGAAACATTTTACTTTTGACGATGATGCTGTATTTGAAAGAGAAGTCCTGTTATCATGCCTAGTTTATTAAATAAGTGACATGCTCAGATTGGGAACCTGCTTAGAAATAATGTTTGTGTGTAAAAATGTATGGCACCTGTGTGGTATGGTTTACACTTTACATACATAAAGTATGATGTGGACTACAATAATATTGTTTATTCAGGGGTTAGAAACCACACTTGAGAATGGATTTCAACCTGTAGAGTCAATTCAATCTTAGAAAGCTCCAAGAGTACATTATGGGAAACCTGCTAACTTAAGAAGGTCTTTATGGCCTCTTCCAAATGAACACCATTATCACTATTTCTGTAGCAATACAAACCACACTTGTCTCTCATCAGGACTGTTTCTAACAACAGGTAAATCTGCTATTACGATTACACACTGCTACTATTACTATTCTTACCACTACTGATCTGTCTGTGGCACCTAGGATCATGGAGACTTCATGATTTGTAGACATTTTTGTTTAAGGATTATTATATATATGTAATATGTATATGCATAAATACATATACATCAGGGGTTCTTAACCTTTTATGTGTCGTGGACCCCTTTATAAATCTGGTGAAACCTATGGACCTAGTCTCAGAATCATGCTTTTAAATGAACTAAATATATGATTACAAAAGAAACCAATTATATTGAAATGCAGTCATCAAAACATTTCAAAAAAAAAGTTCACAGAGCCCAGGTGAAGAACCCCTGATGTACATATACATATATAGTAGAACTGATTTTTGTGTAATATCATTTTGATTCATTGACTGTTTTTCTTTTGAGTCATTGTCCATTTTAACTGCACAATATGTGGCTTTTAAAGTAGTTTTATTAACAAAAACTTCGCGGGGAAAAAAACAACAGAGTTTGAATTCTCAGTTTTCAAACTTACTTTGTCTGTTTTCACACTACAGATATTTCAAACCGATCTCCTTTCATTATCTCATCAGCTATGAATGAAAAAAGAAGACAGCAAATCATCTGATTTTGCTAACTGAGAGACTTGGCTTGTATTATCTTTTCAACATGGCTAATACAACATTTCATAAAGTTTCGGATTTCTTTAACCAACAGAAATTTTAACTTTTGTAGCTAGGATGTATACATTTTTTAATTCTTCTCTTGATCCATTTCATCAATATGAGCATTTCCTTCCACCCGTACAAATTGTAACCCATCCATGCCTTCTCTTCCTGTGGCATTCTAGTCCTTTCATAAATCCTTCATCCTGGATCTATCCAATTCATTGGAAGCCTTCCTGTAGTGCTTCTGACATTTCATTGGTCCAAATGCAGCGCTCGAACTGTCCATCTGTTATTCCACTTTCACCACATGACCAGTTTGCATCCTCTTCGGATCATACACTTTCTTGATGATGTCTTTATACATTTCATAAAGTTTCCATCTCTCTATGATCTCAAGGTATATTTCTTCTCAACACACCATCACAATTCCATACTCCAGACAGTAAGAAACAGAATCCTAGAAGGTGTAGATGCTACAGAGATAGGAAAATGTTATCGCTTTGGTTTTAGGAAAAAGTAAATTTCAACCCCTGGATAAAACTTTAAAGTATTCTTGATTTTGTATTTGTACTGTATTGACAGTTATTCACTAAGATTATATAGGCTTTAAATGTTGGTGATTTTCCCTTTTTGCTCTTCAAATGAGTTCTGTGTTGTAACTGGCTGTATTGTTTTCTATCACAGATTAAAGTGTTAACTTTCGTGTGTGATAAAATTTCGTGACTCGGTATCGTCACTGTGTGTTCTGCTCATTGGGTATGTACCTCTGGGCGCACCGCTCACAGCCCCGTAGTTGCGCCGCTGCCGCCGCTGCCGCCGCCCTCGCCCTAATATTAAGAAAACAACAAAAAAATAGAGCACCTGGTTCTTTTTTCTCCAAAAGCAAAGTGTCCCCAAAATGAAGCTTGCGTGCTTTTGAAGGAAACGTTCCACCTCCATAAATTCAAGAAATCTTTTGTTTTAGGGGGTTAATTGTAAGTTTCCATTGTAATCGGTTTTCCAAAAATCAGAAACCAATCCAAACTGTAACCCCAAGTACGTGGCTAGGTAGTTTGAGTACCTCCCAGGGCCCCTCATTTTAAGTTATCTGTCAACGTTACGTTCCTTTTCACCGCACACCTAATAATAACTCCCTTTGTTGTTTGTTTTATTTAGCACTTCAAGGTTTGAAAAGTGCTGTCCTCACATCACTTCCGTGGGGTAGGCAGTGCAGTTCTTACTATCAATGTTTTTTGGACGAGGAGACTAAAGCCCTGACAACGTAAGTGATTTGGTCTTGGTAACACAGCTAGTAAGGATCAGAAGTGGAATTTGGACCCAGCTGTCCAGGCACTAAATACAGCCGTCTCTAATAACCCCAGAATTTGGATCCCTTTCCCTTTTACTTTCCCCCAAGTTTAACAGAATGGACTAATTGCCTTGGTTTGGTTTATTGACGGGACCATTCCGCCTAACAACAAGTCTGCCCTCAGGCATAATAGTGTGGAATGCCACAACCTTTTCTTTAGCAGCTCTAACAAGCCTTTTATGCGTTCTCTTTCCTACAAAGGCCGAGCAAATTCGGGCCTACAAATCCCATCCTATCCCATGCCACCTGCATTTCTTAAGCCAGCGGACAAACGCCAGGTGCTTATTGTTAGGGCCTTAAGGAGTTAAGGACTGCTCAGGAGCATAGATGGAGAAGAACCATTAGGAGCAAAAAAAGAAGGCCCAGCTAGGGTGGGAGTCCCACCCCATCTGAGTGGGAGGGCGGCCGGCTCCGCTAGGTCCGCCCCTCCCCGGGCCCCGCCCCACCCCAGGCCCCGCCCCGCCAGAAGCCCCACCGGCGCAGGCCAGGGACCAACTTTAACATTATCAGCGCCGATGGGAACCAGCTGCCTAGGGCTCATTTAGCGCCCTCCTGGCACCGAAGCTCAAGGCTGGCTCCCAGAAGCGGGCAAACAATAAGGGCACCCACTCCTTGAGCCCAACGAGGGAAGCCCCATTGCCAGGCTGCCTTCTCTAGGACCGAGAAGGTGGCATGGAGGGAAATGGAGAGCACTCTCAGGCTTCCTCTTCCTTTCCTGACTCCGGGACTGGAGCTGAATGGTTAACCACGTGGGCTCTGAGCAGCCCAGCGCGGGATGGGGGAGGAAAAGGGCAGGGCGGAAGTGGGGAGGCTGGGGGGAAGGGGACCAGAGGGCGGGGCCTAGCCCAGAGAGTAGCCGGCGTGTCCCTCTCGGCTCCCCGTACAGGAAGCCCGGGCTGGAGAGGAGGGAGTCACCCGGACATGGCGGCTGCGGGGGTGAGTCTTGTCCCGTTCTGCTCCTTTTGGCTTTGTTGGCGGGGCCCAGAGACCCCGCCGGGGCGTGGTCCGAGAGCCAAGGCCCCAGGGCGGGCGAGGCCCTCGAGGCGAGGCGTGTGGAGCTTGAATGGCGGGCCTCCGAGGGTGGGGGTGGGGTGGGGAGCCGCTCCCTGGCCTTGACCTCTCCCCATTCTCCTTGTCCTCCGAGGGAACCACCTCACCCTGGAGTCGGCGTCGCTCCCAGTTTCCCCGTGCATCCCTCACTTCCCACTTCCCCACAGCTGAACTATCCCAGGCAATGGAGGCTGGGAGGAGAGAGTGGACACCAGACTGTCGCCTTGCGGAGCTTGGCTTTGGGGGAGGAGCGAAAGGGAGACCATTGGGACCATGAGTCAGCCTATCCCCGCCGCGCTTTTGGGAGGGGGTTACCTCGCACCCGGCGACTACGATTTGGGTGGGGTTTATTTCGGGGAAGACAGCCTGCAGGGAGACTTCGCCGTTCGTCCATTAGCACAGTTGAGATTTTTCTGGAGAACCTTGTGGCTGGGAAGCCATTTGCTTCCGTGAACTGCTCCCTAATCCTGGGAGCTTACACTGAGCTCATGTTATCCCCCATTTTAGAGATAAGGAAAATGGAGGTAGAGATTGGGCCTTGCGCAAGGTCGCAGTGACAGATAGTAAGTGACCCAAGCAGGGTTTCACACGGATCATCTCCTTCTACTCGCTCACACCGCCTTCTTGCTGTGGACCTAGCCTAAGTTTACAGCAGGAGGGCTCGCCATACACTATTTTGACAACTGCGTACGTAGGCCCTCTTTCGGGGTCCATATCATGGGGAATCAGCTTCTTCACCAGAACACACCTGTTATAGTATTATCAGGATCATCTTTATATATAAACTGCCTGCCCAAGTCATTGGGCAGTTTCCCTCAAAGCAAAAACCTGGACTGGTTTGGGGACAAATAAAGTCTGGTAAGTTTTGGTAACACTTAAGAGGCACCCTTCTTACTGTCTCTCCCTTGTTTTTCCCCCCTTCTCCTTTCTCCATAAACAGTCAAATTCATAATTCAAGACTGTTCTCTTTTTTAAAAATTTTATGTCTGAAATATGATTGTTAGTTGAAACCCAGACAAATTAAATCCAGATATTGAATGCTCTTGTACTTCAGTACATCTGAATTTAGGGTTACTTTTCCTGTTTGACAAGGTTTTTCACAGCACTGTTAACCATCCATATTTCTAGTGTAATCAGTCATAAAAACATGAGCGATAACGTCTAGATGGCCAAATCTTGTAAACATTCCTGAATGTTCTTTTACTCCGTAAAGTAATGATCTGAATATTTCATCAAAATTTTTACTCTGGCCTCTGCAAGGCAGTCTTTGTAGACCAAACTATTGTTAGGCGTATTTGTGGATGTGGCTAAATATTGGTAAATTAAATCTGAGGTTTAAAAATTGTTTTGTCAAAGATTCAACTGCTCCTCAAAATGATGTCTGTCTTATTTGTACTTGTATATGGTGGTCCTTTACAGCGATATGTTAAAGCTTACATGAATTTGTTGCATTTCAGAATCATGAAAGTGTTTTCTGTTAGTGAAAATTTTAAACAACCAATGTGATTATTGACTGGGGGGGGTGTTTCTAGTGTTGCTGTGAAAAAGATACTTTATTAAAGTATTGTCATTTAAATTGGGATTTGACTCTTAATGCTTAAAATCCTTATGACAAGTTGTACTCCGTGGCAAATAATAAAAGTTTGCTGATGAACTTTGAGCTTGCAAAAACTAAAAGGCTTAACCTATTGCTTTGATCTCTTGGTCTTAGAGCTGAACAAAGTGTGCTGAAATTAGTCATTTTTTTCTATAGCACTTAAAAGGTTCAGAAAGTAAAAAAAAAAAAACAGAAACCTGTGAGGTAGGGTAGGACAAGTATTGGTATCCCCATGTTACAAACGTTATGAAGTGATTTGCCCAGGCTCACAGTTGGGATAAGAAGCCAGAGTTTCTGTCTTCAAGTCACTTTTTCATGCTTGGTACATATGTTGGCTCCTTCTCTCATCCTTCCCCAGAGTATAGGTGGGATCTTATCATTTTGGTAGATCTCATAGTCAGGCCCCTCTTTCCCTTCCTGACTCTCAGCAGTTTGATTTATGACTGACTGGGAGGCAGGGTACAGAAAATACAGTTTTCAAAAGAAAATTAGTTGGATAATCTTAAAAAAGCAACACTAGAGGCACGTCTTAAATGCTTTCTGATGACAGTGGGATTGAAAGAAGGTGGCAGCAAGCTGCATTCCTCCCTAACACTTTTTCACCAAACCCCCTGAATAAGGAGTAAAAGGCAATATACACAAACAGGCAATTGAGGCCAGTCTTAGCCTCCTTAATTCAATTTAGCAAGTGTTTTTTCAGGGGCAAATAGTAAACATTTTATTAAGCACCTTAGGTCTCCAAGGAAGGCGTTGTCCTAGATGCTTTGGGTACAAAGATAAATAAGACAGGTCCTGCCTGGAGGGTTTAGTCTAGCAGAGGTAAGAGGTGTTCTGCATTCCAAAGAAAGAAGGCAGTGAAACACAGAACAATTCTATATTTACACATCTGGAAAACGTGCAAGTAGGGTGATAAAGAAACTAACTTCCAGAATGTTAGAGAACAGTGGGGAAAGATTTTAAACCTCCTCTTTCCAGTGTTCCTAGGGTGGAGGAGGTCAAAGTCTCAGTATGTGGGTTACATCTGACTCTCAAGTTGATAGTAACTCGGTCTACCTCCAAGACACGCCCACCCAGTGTTCCATGAATATTTTAATATAAATTATACTGAAACATACAGACGCAAGATAGGGACAAAATTCTCTCAGTTGAGAGGATGCAGAGATCATTTTTTGTGAGGAGATTAAGGCTTCATTAAGGAAGCAATTTCTAAGCTGGCAAGCAAGGGTTGGAGAAAAATTCTCTTGACCCAGATAGAGGAGGCAGTACTTTATTTCCAGGTTTAAGGTCAAAAATAAGAGTGGGCAAATCCCAGAGGACAATGTATTCTAGTTTAGCAGAAATAATGTAAGATTGGAAAGGTAAGTTGAGGCCAAATTGTGAAGGGTTTCTAATTCCTGCCTGAAGAATTTGGCCTTTATTCACTACACATTTGGGGGTGCTGAGGATTTTTTAAGAGAGTGACTTCACAACTGTGATTTCCAAAGATTATTTTGGTGTGTATATTAGATTGAAGTGGGCGGGAGTTATTGACAGTCTTGAAACATATTGGGTACCCGAACTAAATGGGGTGGGGTTAGACTTGACAGAATTTATCAAATGAATGTGAGGATTGAAGGAGGGGGAGGAATCAGTGTTGGAATCAAGGTCTTGCACCTGTCTGATGCTACTGACAGGAAGAGGGAAGTATAAAAAGTAGCAGAGACTTTGGGGGAAAGATGATGGCTAGGTTTGATTTTTGAGTTTGCAGTCTGCTCTAGATCCCCAGTTAGAGGCACTTAGGAGAGATTGGTGAGGCAGGATAGCATAGTAGATACAGATCTGGGCCAAGAGATGGGCAGACCTGAGTTTGAATCTCTCCTCCCCCTCCTTCAGTGACTCTGCACAAACTACTTAACATTGAGCCTCAGTTCCCTCATTTGTAAAATAGGGATAATATTAACACCTACCTCACAGGGTTGTACAAGTATATAATAAATGAGATAAGTATGTAAAGTGTTTTGCAAACTTTAAAATGCTATGTAAATGTTATCTCTTGTTAATTATAATTTAATTGTAACTCATTATTAAGAATAGATTGGCCTAGCACTGTGCTAGGTTGAACTGTTGCCAAATGTGGCATTGAAAATTGAATTCAAACCAAAAGGTTTTTCCAGCGGCACCTCATTTGGGCCCATAAGCACGATTGCACGCAAGGATAAGTCAGGCTGAACACACTTCGGAGCTGCTATTTCCTTGCTCGATCCTCAAAACAACATGAAAGGAAAAACCCTGCACCTGCCTCACGTGTTCTGTAAGGTCTTGGGGGTTGAGTCAGAACATTCCTTTCCCCTGGAACATAATGGAAGGTAATGGGCAACATTAGTACTGAGCCTGCTCACCTGCCACCCGTGGAGATCCAAAGTGAAACGAAGACCTTATCTTCCAGAAGCTCATACCTTATAGAGTTGGGGGGAGGGCCTATTGATAAGATAGTAATAATAAAAAGTTAATAATTTACCAAGTAACTTGGGGTCAGGAGTACTAACAACTAAACTAATCTAGCATTTCCCTTAAAATGAGACCTAAGTGAGAAAAGGAGAGCATTTCTTGGGGGGGGGGGGGGGGTGATGATACAAGGCAGGTGGCAGAATGTGTCACTGAGTTATATCTAAGGACCATATCGGTTAGCACTGAAGAATTCCTCAAGAAGTTTTCTGTGATCTGTGGTTTTGCTTCTGGGATGTCTGCCACCTTCAGGCACTGGTGCCTTGACTGAGTCAAAGTCCTGAGAATTCTTTCACAGTGAAAGTGGATGGAGGTACAACATTTCTACCCACCCCTGACCCCTTTATCCTCTAGGTTTCTAGGAGGTGAGCTGCCCAGTGACTTTGTACTTCATGTACCTGGTGAGCGGGCCCCACATCTCCAAGACTGTGTATGGACACCAGAAGTTGTCTTTGGCCTCTGAGAAATTTAGAAGAATTTGCCAACATGAATATAAAACTTCAAGGAAACACATATCTAGTGCAAAATAAAAGACTTTTAGATTGGTTTTTATTGGTTCTAAATGCTACACAAAACATTAACATGAGAATAGTTTTGTAGGGAGGAATACTCAGCCTTGGAATTTGAAAGGCCCTTCCAGGTCATGTGTTCCAGCCTCTTGGCCGGCTTAAGTGTTTCAACCACATATGCTTCCTGGCTTTATTTTCTGTATAAACATGCAAAAGAGGTTAAAAAAAGAATAATAAAGACAATTAAACATGAATGAAACCAGAATCACGAGCACCAATTCAATCTACCATGCATTTATAAAGTGCTTGCATACATGGCTCTGAGAATAAGGAGATAAAAATGAAGAAATCCCTGCACTTGAGGGGTTATCTTCTCCTGTGAGGAAACTCCCCATACTAGGATATACACAATAAGAATTTCGGGGAGGGGGGCCACTAATGACGAGGAGGACCAGAAAGGTCACGTCACTTTTAGGAGATGGCAATTGAACCAACCCTTTATGGGAGCATGGGGGTCCAGGGGAAACACTGTGGATTTGGGGGACAGCCTCCAATTTGGAGGAGACCTCTGAGGCCATCCTGACCAATCCATGCTAACAAAGCAGGAATCTCTTGCGCATCTAATCAACTAGGTGCTCCTTGTCTGATTTCCTGGAAAGGAGAATACACCATGTGCCAGAGCAGCCCAGCTCACTTTCACATAACTCTTACTGTTTGCAAGTTTTGTGTACGTGCAGCCTCAATTTTCCTCACTATACTCTCCACCCTTTGGTCCTCATTTGTGTTTTCCAAGGCCAAGCAGAACAAGTGACAAGTTTTCAGATGGTTAAACATAGCTGACATCAGGCCTCTTGCCCTCCCATCCGGCCTTCTCCAGGATACACATTTGCAATTCCTTTAACCCACATTGAGGTTTGGAGGAATTATTGGTTTTCCCTACCACATAGCAACAAACATTCTCTCGGTGGGTGCCTTTTGTGGTAAATCCAGTAGCCATACCAGAAAACCAGCAAAGTAGAAAACGGATATAACCTGAAGCCAAATTGAGTGGGATAGCAATTGAGGGGGTACTGGATGGTCCTTGGTCTCAAATGTTCATAGATACAGCTGCTGAGTGGCCCAGAGTGCTTTCAGTTTGGAGTGGTTCCTCAGATCTGTAGAGGATCCCTGGCTTCCATTGAGAATCCCTTCCCTGATATGTGTAACAGCTGAAATACAGGCCCTTGGAGTTCACTGCAGCCTAGAGACCAAAGTTTGGTCTTTTTTGTACGCAGAAAGGCTTCTCACTTCCTTGTGGGCACCGTGAGATTCCTCAGTCATTTGTTCTGTCTTGCCCTTCCCTGCCCCGCCCCCCAAGGGTCAGAAGGCAAAAGTGATTACACTTTGTATCAGCCCTTGGGCCTGAATCTGTGAGGAGACTTTGTGTTCTGCCTGCAGCCTCCTGAAAGGGCTGAGGGGGGCCTGGCACTCTTGGGTGGGTGCTTGAGCTGGTGGCTTCTTTAAATTGGGGAGGGGAGGGAGAGATTGGATCAATCTTGGAAGTTCAAGATCAGTGACGAACAAGAATCCATGGTGCATTTTTAACAGAAAAACTGTATAAATAGCACATATGCATGCACATGCGAACACATGGAGGGGAGCATGGTATAGTGGATAAAGAGCTAGCCTGGAAGACCTGGATTCAAATCCCTCCTGTGACTCTAGCTGTGTGACTCCTGGCCAAGTCAAATAACCTTTCAGTGTTTTCTTGCTTTTTGGTCTCAGGAACTCTTTACACTTGTAAAAATTAGTGAGAACTCCAAAGAGTTTTTGTTTATGTAGGTTATACCTGTGGATATTTTGTGATAGAAATTAAAACTGATCAATTTTTAAGTATTAATTTATTTAAAAAAATAATAATAAACCCATCCCATATTAACATAAATAACATTTTAAATGAAAATGACTGTTTTCCAACACACACAAAAATTAGTGAGAAGAGTGACATTGTTTTACATATTTTTACAAATCTCTTTAATGTCTAGCTTAATAGAATTATGATAGCTAGCATTTAAATAACATCTTAGGGCCTTGCAAAGTGCTTTACAAATATTGTCTTATTTGATCCTCACAGTAACTCTGAGGTAGTTGCTGTTATCCCATTTTACAGATGAGGACAAGTTAAGTGACTAGCCCATTGTTACACAGCTAGTAAGTGTCTGAAGTCAAATTTGAACTCAAGTCTTCTGACTCCCATTCTGGCACTCTACTTACTGCACCACCTAGCTTTGTGACATGTTTTAGTTGAAATATATGAAGGGAATCTGGCTCCAAACAGATATGTAGTTGAAAAAAAAAGATTATTTTGGTAGTCAGTAAACACTTAATAAGCTCCTCCTATGGACCAGGCACTGTGCTAAGCACTGAGGATACAGAGAAAGGCAAAAGATAGTCTCAGCCCTTGAGGGGCTCACAATCCAGTGACGGAGATAACAAGCAAACAAATACGTACAAATAAGCTACATACAGGATTAGTGGGAAATAGTTAACAGAAGAAAGGCATTAGAAATAAGAGGGATCAAGAAAGGCTGCCAGGAGAACATAGGATATTAGCTGGGACTTGAAGGAAGCCAGGAGGCAGACATGAGGAGGGAGGGACATAGTAGAGAGGAGTGGTGGTGTTTTTGGAACAGCCTACAGGCCAGTGTCACTTGATCAAAGGGAAGGGGGTGGGGAGAGATGGAATTTGTAAGGTATAAGGAGACTAGAAAGGGGGCTAGAGGTGGGTGGGTTATGAAGGGTCTTTAATGTTAAATGGAGGATTTTGTATTAGATCCTAGGGGTGATAGAAAGCCACTGGAGTTTATTGAGATTGGAGATGATGTGGTCAGATGGGCACTTTTAAGATAATCACTCAAGTGGCTGACTGAAGGATACACCGGGGTGGAGGGAGACTTGTGTCAGGAAGACCAAGCAGCCAACTTCTTCTGTAGTCCAGGTGTGAGGTCTTGAGGGCAAATAACATCTTAGTAGTATTAAGAAGATAGTTTTGACTTCACAAGGTCCCCTGTGTCAAGGACTTTCAGGGACCACACTTGAGAAACAGTACTAGGCAACTCTCTTAGACTCAAAATTGGGGAGGATGTACTGACCTACATTGCATGAGGGGCTTTACCACCTGGGAGTTCCTTGGACCAATGAAATCACAACTCTAGTTCAATATGAATTTTTTTTTTTTACTAAAAATCGTGCAAATTATATGGCATATATGTATGCAAGAGAGGTGAACAAGAACTTCAGTGGTATAATACTTCAGAGATTTATCTATTCTAAAGAAAATTTCTCTACATTTAAATGAGTGGGACATTCGTCTGAGAGTTCAATGCAAAGCCTCCCCCATTTCTCTCCACCTCAATTTCTCCTCTCTCATATGAAGAGACTTCAACATTCATATTGATGAATCTCCCTCAAATGCCTCAACTTGCTAGTTTTCAATCCAAAGTCTTTGGTCCTTGTGACCATTTTCTTCACTCTCCCTCAGCTAGGTCCTGAGATGGTCAGACTCTTGGTTTACTTACATGTGCATAAACTCCAAATTCCATTATCTGATTATAATATTTTGCTATATCTTTCCCTGTGCTTACAAACCCTAACCCTATTTTTCATCCTTGCCATGACTTCCAAGCCATCCACCCCTCAAAGCTTTCCCATTCCACGTTCCTGCTCTGGCTACACTATTCTCCATTCCCAATCTTGATTTCCTCGGTGAAACAGTTTAAATCTACACTATCCCCTATGCTTAAATCCCTTTGCTCACCCCATTCCCTACCCCATGCCCCCTTGTCCTATCATTATTTCCAACTTGGAATACTTCTAGCATCTGCTTCCTTTGCTCTTTTCCATGTGCTGCTGAGCAGAGCTGTAGGAAATCATGAAACTGCTCATTAGACCTGCTACAACTTTATGTTATGTCATCTCAATTAGATGCTCATTGGAATAATTAGGCAATCATTGTACTCTCTCCTCATTGATTCCTTATATTCTACCACAGAATTGTCTGTCTTGCATGTCCTCAAGCCTCCCACAGCACCCTTCACCCTCTTAGGAGAGCAAAATCAAGGCCTTTCGTGGAGGGCTCCCTCCTTTCCTCTTCTGCCAACCTTCATCCCCTACTAGGGCCTTTATTCCAGTCTCTTTGCCAAATCCTCTACATGTGCCTTCTCCTCACTTCTACAAATCCCACCAAAGTTTACACCATCCCCACCTCTCACCTGGACGATTGCAGTCACCTTCTAACTGGTTCTCCTGTTTCAAGTCTCTTCCTGCTCCATCAAGTCCATCCTCATCCAATCAGCATCCCAAATGACTTTCCTGGAGTCTAGATCTGACTGGTACTCTGGGATCAGGTGTAAAGTTCTCTGCTATTTTAACACTACAACCTGGGCCCTTTTTACCTTCCCATTCCTCCTAGTGACTCCTTTCCATGCCCTCTAGTATCCAGTTATACTGGTCTACACACTGTTCCACACATGTGACCCTCCATTTCCCTGCACCTTTATTCAGGCTTTCTCCCATTCTTGGAATCATTCAAGGCTCAAGTCAAACACTACCAAGGTCTCTCCCAGGATTTTTTGTCTCATCCTCCTCTCCACCCCACCGCCAGCCCCACCGCCAGTTGTAACTTTTTCCTTTAAGGTTATAATCCCTCTACTCTCTGCATCTTGTAGGTACCTATTAATTTCCATGTCTCCATATTAGAATATATACAGGATTTGAGAGTTGGAAGGGCCTCTCTAGTGAAATCTCCCTCACACATTGATATTGAACAGATAACAGTAGACAATTGGTGGCACAGGGGACTGAGTCCCAGGTTCTGTCAGGAAGACCTGAGTTTAAATATGGCCTCAGACCCAAGTCACTTAACCTCTATTTGTTTCAGTTTTCTTATCTGTAAAATTTGAGATAATAATATCACCTACCTCCCAGGGTTGGTGTGAGGTTCAAATAAGATAGTTGTAAAGTACTTAGCACAGTCCAGGCACATATTGTTGTTTGGTCATATCAGTCATGTCCAACTTTTTGTTCAGCCCATTTGGAGCTTTCTTGGCAGAGATACTAAGAGTGGTTTACCATTTCCTTCTCCAGCTTATTTCACTGATGAAGAAACTGAGGCAAACAGGGCTGAGTGACTTACCCAGGGCCACACAACTAGGAAATATCTAACATCTGATTTGAAATCAGGAAGATGAGCCTTCCTGACATCAGGTCTAGTGCTGTAACCACTGGGCTACTTAGCTGCTGGTGGCCCCTCCACCCCTACCCCCCTGCACTTGGTAGGTGCTTAATAAATGCCTTCTTTTCCTTCCCTTTCCCTTGTCTTTCTTTTACCCAAAGGAATCCCCATTATGATATGTCCAATAAGTGGTTGTCCAGTTTCCACTGGAATTACCTCCAAGGAAGGGAGAGCCCCACTATCTTTCTATGCAGCTCATTCCCCCTATGGGCAGCTTTAATTGTGTCATTGTCTTCCAGCCTCAGTTGGCCTCTTTCCCATGACTTGAAGACAGCTATTTTGTCTGTGTCTTTCTCTGCCCTCCCCCGCCTCATGTTCTTTCCAGGTTAAATGTGTGTGGTCACTTCAACCACTCTTTTCACTTCATAGACTCCAGGTTCTTCGATATTTCCCCCTTTACACTCCAATTGAGGTGCCCAGAAATAAACAGTACTCCTGATGAGCTAGCTATAATAAGGGTGGAGTAGAGTAGGATTATGCAAACCAGTAAAGCATTTATTACAGCTTCCTAAGTTCCCAGTACTTCTGAGAAGCTCTTAATGCAGTTAAAGTTTGTATTAGTTTTGGGGGGTTGCTATACCACATTGCTGACCCATATTGCATTGTACCAACCACTCCCTCCCCCCCAATCCTTTGCAGAGCGGTTGCTGTCTGGTCATGCCCCCCTTGTCTAAGATCTATGAAGTTCCTTATTTCTGTACATGATTTGAAATTTATCCCATTTGAATTTCATCTTTAATAGATTCAGCCCATTTCTTGAGCCTGGCAAGATCTTTAGGGACCTTGACTGTCATCTAGTGTATCAGTTTTCCCTCTCAGCTTGGTGACATCTGCAAATATGATAAACATGCCATCTACCACTGCTTCCAAGTCACTGATAAAAATGTTCACTGGCACAGAAACAATCACAGATCCCTAGGGTGCTTTGACATTGAACTGGTAACAACTACTCTGAATCCAGCCATCCAACCAGTTCTGAATCCAAGTCATATTCTTATGAGCTCTGGCACCCTGGGCGAGTTACTTCACCTCTTGGAGCCTCAGTTTCTTATTCTGTAAAGTGGAGATCATAATAGAACAGGCTCATCGTTAGGGTCCAAGGAGATGTAGTGTAAAACCCTTTGCCAACATCAAGGCTTTGTGTAAATGCTAGTGGATATTGTTATCTGTAATCCATAGCTCTCCTATCATTTCCACAAGAATAGTCTGGCTCAAATCTAGGTAAGGTCCATCCACGGCATTTCTCCCATCCACTTAATAGTTTTGTAATCCTGTCATAAATTAGGAATTGAGATTATTCTGGCAGGACCTAGTGTGCTGAAGCTAGACCAGCTTTTTGTTAGCATTGCTCCCCTTTCTGTATATTCCACAACCTTCTGTTTAGTGAGCCTCTTAAGAATTTTTCCAGGAAATGAATTTAAACTTACTGACCAGTAATTTGCAGATAATGTTCTTATCCGTTTTAAAAAAAATGTGATAAGATTTGCCTTTCTTCAGGCTTGTGGCATCTCTCCACTCAGGAGGCAGCTATGGTAGCACAGTGGATTTGACCTCAGACGATTACTAGCTGTGTAACCCCTGGGCAGCTCACTGAACCTCGCTGTTCGTCTCAACTTCCTCAGCTGCAACATGGGGACAGTCATTAAGCACCTGTGTGGAAGGGTTGTTGTGAAGATCAAGAGATGATATTTGTATTTGGAGGTACAGAAATGATAGAAATAAGGAACTTCACTGATGTAAGACAAGGGAGGCATGGCCAGACAGCAATCGCTCTGCAGAGGATGGGGGGGAAGTGATTGGTACAATGCAAGCTTGATATTTGCCCTGTAATTGGCATATAGTCCATGCTGTATAAATACTTATTCCTTCCCTCCCCTCCTGTTGTCCATGATCTTTCAAGTATCACTAGGGGATAGCTCAGCATTTTACCTATAAGCTTTTTGAGGACAGAAACTGTTTTTGCCTTTCTTAATACCCTCAAGCACTTGATGATTATCTCTAGACTCAGCTTGGCTCACTGAATAAAGCACATCTCTACCTAGGAGGAGTTATTGCTTTGCTTTCTTCTTGATTTACTTTTAGATTATTTTAACAGAAAGCAAAGAAAAAAAAAGCTGCCTTTAACAAAACAAACCGGGGAACTCTGGGAGTTTTCGGGTTTTGTTGGGTTTTTTTTCTTCATACTTTAAACTCCAATCCACCCTGGAATCCTGGAGAGTGATCTCATTTTCAAAGGGAAAGCCACCCCTGCTCCCTTGGTGAGGATATTGAAAGGGGGAGCAGTGGCGCATAACCACTTCCTTAACTGATTATCTTAGAGAGCCAGGAGGCCATTGTCAACTGTCGGCTCAAGTGATTATCTTAAGAAACTGAAAATTTAGTATGAAACAGAGAAAATAAGAAAGACACCACGTGTGCTTTTTCACCACTGCTTTTAAAGGAGCCTGAGTAGGTCTAGAAAGAAAAATGATTTGAAGAATTAACTGAGGGAACTTTTCTTATTACCTCAGGAGTTATCTTTAGGCTTTTGAATGCAAATCCCAAAGTCTCTAAGGATTGCAGTTTTAAGAGACATGTAAAACAAATTATACCAGGTGGGGTGTCTCCTATCCCTGTGTTACTGTAAGCTAAAACCAAATTTGCTTTTTTTTTTTTTTTTGGTTGCCATATCATACTATTGACTCTTTGAGTTTGTGGTCCACTAAAACCTTGAGATCTTTTTCAGATAACTTATGCAGTCAGCCCTCCCCCCTACCCCATCTTATAGTTGTGAAGGTGATTTTTCTAAAACCCATATAAATTTACATTTATGAAGTTTCATCTTCTGGAATTTGGCCCAGGGTTGTATTGCCTATTAAGTCTTTACATCTTGTTACATCTTCAGTTTTAGTGCCTTTCTTCCCCCAATTTTATGTCATCTGTAGATTTGATAAACATATCATCAATGACTTTATTCAAGTGACTGACAAAAATGTTAAGCAACACAGCGCTAAGTAGAAATCTTTGGGGTACCCTACTAAAGACACCCTTCCAGATCCTTCCATGACTGCTCTTTGGGTCTAGTCCTGAATGAATCTCTATGCCCCATGTCTTCATTTCCCAAAGAAATAGCTTGAGAGATTTTAGTAGATGCCTTGCTAGAATATAGGTAAGTTGTATGGAATGGATTTTCATGAAGTAGTGATCTAATAAAACTGTCAAAAAAGGAAATTAGTCTAGAACAGCCTGTTCTCAAAGATGCCATACTGACTGCAACTGTGGCTTTTTAACCTCTTCAGTAATGTTATAGAATGTTGCTTCAATTCAAAGTCAAGTTCACTGACCTATGATTTCGTTATTCTCTTGTGGATTTTGTTTTTTTAATTAGAGCAATGTTTTCCCCTTTTCAATCTTAGTAGCACCCCTCCCATTCTTCATGATATTTCTACAGTCAGCGCAAATGGTTTAGCAAACTCTTTGGCCATTTCTTTCAGTACATTGAGATGTAGGCTGTTGGAGCCTGGTAAATGGACCCTATTCTGTCTTCTACTATGTGTTGCTATAGGCCCATCAAGTCTAGGCAAAGTGTTCATAGCCTATTCCTGACTTTCCCCCAAAATGACTGTTCTTAACTTTATTTACCAACCTGAGCTTGATTTTTTCTGAGCTCTTTTTACAGATCTATGGCCTTCTTCTGTATTTTGTATTTGAGGTCTGCCCTTTCATCTTTCATACATGTCTTTTTAAAATTGAAGCTGGTTAGTGAATCCCCTGTGCATCCATGTTGATCTCTTTAAACAGCTTCCTCTTTTCTTCTTCCTCAGAAATCTGTTTGAGAGCCCCCATCCTTCTGACTTGACTTCCCCTTGAATTTTAGGCCCATACCTTCTCTGAAGCCTTTGCAAATCTAAGTCTGTTAAAGAGTTCTCCCCAAATCTAAGGGTAGTGGCAAAATGAGTCATTTTCCTCTCTTCTATCACAAATTCTTAGATCAAATAGTTACCTTCTCTTAGTGTGTTGATGATTTTTGTCTCTATTGGGCAAGCTGAGATCCAAAATAGACTTTCCCTTCACTGATTCCTTTTTCATTGAAGGACAACACAGCACTCTCTATTTATGTCATTAAATGTCTATATATCTTTAAAACTTGTCAGAAAATTAATTGTCTGCTTATGGTACATGGAGAACTCTTAAGAGCATATAGAGAGATAATTGAAGTCTCTCGTCATTACTATATCATGCCTCAACATCATCCCTGTAATATTTTTTCTAAACTTAATCAATTTCTTCCTTCTCTTCAGGTAGCCTATAGCCCACAAACCTTGAATGTCCCCTTGGGTTCTGTCCTTAACTCTGCTCTCTTCATAGTCTTTCACTTGGTGAGCTCCTCAGCTCCCATGGAGTCAGTGACCGTCTCTCTGCTGATGATTCTCAGATCTTTTTCTCTAGCCTAACTTCTCTGCAGACCTGTAGTCTGGCATCTCCATCTGATGACCAGAAATCTGGAACCGGATAGCGTCTCGATATTTGAAACTGAACCCATCCCAAACTGAACTCATTATCTTTCCTCTCACACGCTCCCATCTTCCTCGCTTCCCAACTACCGTTGAGCCATTCTCCCAGTGACTCAGGCTCATAACCTAAGTCTCATCCTCAGTTCCTCATTCTGTCTTCCCACCCCCACCCCAGCTAATTTGTTGATTTTACCTTATCATGTCTTTCACATAAGCTGTCACCAGCCTGACTCAGGCCATCATCACCTCACACCTGCACTATTGCAATAGGCTGCCTCAGCTGTCAAGGTGATCTTCCTGTTACCTCCACCCCTACTCCTCAATAAACTCCAGAGCTACCTGTTTTTTCCATAATCAGATAATAAAATGCTCTGCTTGCCATTCAAAGTCCTTCATAACTTGCCCACCTATCCCCTCATCTACACACACCTTTCCAGTCTTCTTACACCTTTGTGCAGTTTAATATCATGACTAAGGCATTTGGGACACCTTGTTAACCGCTCTGAGATCAACAAACTGCTTTCCATATGATGCTTATTTGATCTTCACAATCCTATGAAGGTGTTCTTATTATCTCCATTGTTACAAATGAGGTAACTGAGGCTTGTGGAGGTTATATGACTTGTCCATCCAGGATCACACAGCTAGCGTCTGAGGCTGAATTGGAACTTGGATCTTCCTGGTTCTTAAGTCCAATGTTCTATCTATTGCACCATCAGCTTTCTAAGACTCTAAATCACAGGTGAGTTTCTGAACTGTATCTGTGAAGGAAATTTCCTTACCAAAGGCTTCCCCTATGATCAAATCACAAACTCCCTCCCCCAAAAAGATATCTGTCCAGAACTCTATTTCAGCCATGGATTCTCTACCCCAAATCTCAGTGATTTCTTGGATATCTGAGTTGCTGTCTTGAGCATGATCACAAGTTCACTTTGTTTATTACACATCATTTGGGCATTTGTGGGGAGATGAACATCTGGAGAAAAAAGACTTACACACTTTTTTGAAATCCCCTTTTATCTTCACATGACCCATTCATATTGTACATAGGAAGCTGATCACTCAGTGAGGCTAATTTAATTGAAGGTTTTCTAATTTAGGAAGAAAACATGAATATCAAAAAGTTACAACAGATTACACTTTAAGTGGATTTTATTTGTAAACTTCTTTCTCAGTCCTAGAGAAAATAGGAGATAAAGCCCATTTCTTATCCTCTCCTATTGTCTTTATGCCAGTGCATACAAATCAGAAAGCATTTATTAAGCACCTGCTGTGTGCCAGCCACTCTGCTGAATGCTGGGGATCCAAAGAAAGACAGAAAAAGCCCCTGCTTTCAAGGAGCTCAGAGTCTAAATGAATGAAATAACATGAAAGTAGCTGAGAACAAACAAGATCCTAGAGGGGAAGATATTAGCATTAAGGGGGAATTGGAAAAGGTTGCCTGTAGAGTGTGGGATTTTAGCTGAGATTTGAAGAAAGGAAACCCAGGAACTCATGAAGTGAAGAGGGAGAGAATCTCAGTGGAGGGGCAGTGAAAATAAACTTGAGTCCAGAGACAGAGGGTTCTGTTGGAGACCAGTGTCACTGGATCCCAGAGTTCATGGAGGGGAGTAAGCTATAAGAAGCCTGGGACAGTAGGGAGTGGAGGGCTAGATTATGAAGGACTTTGAATATCAAACTGAATTTTATATTTGATCTTGGAGGTGATGGGGAGCCACTGGAATTTATTGAGGGATGGCTGTTGGGGGGACGTCTAGACCCATGTTTTAGGAAGATTGTTTTGACAACTGAGTGAAGGAAGTGAGGAGAGACCAGTGAAAGGGAGACCAGTCTGAACAGCTGGCTCTTGATATCAGGTGTGGGGTGATGAAAACCTGCACCAGAATGTGGTGGCAGTGTCAGAGGAGAGAACAGGACATATTCAAGAGTTGTTGGGAAGGAAGAAATAACAAGACTTGACAACTGCATAGGTGTGAGGGGTGAAAGAAAGGCGTTGAGGACAACACCTGGATTCTGAGATTGGGGCATTGGGGAGATGGTGGTCTACTTGATTGTAATGGGGAAATAAGGAAGAAATAAAATATCATAGAATTCTTATTTATTACCATATTAAAACTTAATATATCCCATCTGAGCTCCTCTTATAGGCAGCTTAATTTAAGTGAATGTTGACTTGATGCCTTTCAATGCTTAGAATGTAGTGTTGTATGGAGAGCAAGGGGAGAGGTACAAAGATAATAAACAAAGTATAGTGCAGGTACAGTACTTTCCCCACCTCCAACCTGCTCAGCAAGACTACTTTTCCCATTTAGCATCAGTCAGCTCTCTCCTAAGTAACAGCAGTTGTATATGAGGCATTCAGGTCATGGAATTTGAGAGTTAGAAGGAACCTCAGTGACCATATAATCCAACGTCTCCACAAAAGCAATCCCTACCATAACATACCTGACATGTGGTCTCATTCCACTTTTGACATCTAGAAAACTTTTCCTGACATCAGGCCTAAATGTGCTTCTTTGCATAGGCCACTAGGTAGTACAGTGGATAGAATACAGGGCTTGAAATCAGGAGGACCTAAGTTCAAATCCAGTCTCAGGTACCTACTAGCTATGTGACCCTGGGCAAGTGTCACATAAGGCATAATAGCACCTGTCTCATAAGGTCATACCACTACTAAGCAGCAGGGGCAGGATTTGGTGAATTCAGGCCATTTGACTTTAAATTCAGCACACTTTTCTACCATACTGTGTAAAGCCCTACAA
Organism: Notamacropus eugenii; assembly: GCF_028372415.1. NCBI lineage: Eukaryota > Metazoa > Chordata > Mammalia > Diprotodontia > Macropodidae > Notamacropus > Notamacropus eugenii. The sequence goes on from NC_092879.1 coordinate 79,768,571, forward strand.
ATCAACTTACTCAGTTGGCAACTGTTCGTTAGGTGCCTAGAGATTAAAGTCTAGTAAGGGAAGTTACTAATAAGCAGAAAATACTGTTGGTAGCACACAGGGTCAGTTATTCCAGTCCAACTAGTACTTGAGAAGATTCCTTCTACAGCAGTTGTGTCAACCTCAAATAGGAACTGGATCACTGAACCATATGTAAGGCTCCTTGTGGGCAATTTTGACTTAGAAAACCATATATTGAGATTATCTATGTTTTATTATGTTTTTTATTTTTAAAAATATTTCCCAGTTAAATTTGATTCTGACTTGAACGGTGCTCAGTTGCCAAATGGTCATACAACCTTTAAGATCTTAAGTGAGCAGAACTGACTGTACTTTTGGAGAAATGTGATTCTTGGGTAGCTTTTGTTTCTGACCATCCTATGTTTGCTTATCTGAAACTGCCATTTGTTGCTTCTGGTTCTGAGAACAAATCGAATCTTTTGTCCACATGACAGCATTTCAGATACTTGAACGTAGCTATGAGCTTCTTAGTATTCTGTATAGCACCTAGCACAGTGCCTTGTACGTGTTTTTAATTGAATGAATATGTTTCATACCATATTACAGAGCAGCTAGGTGGCACAGTGATTAGAGCACTAGGCTTAGAATCAGGAAGATTCATCTTCCTGTATTCAAATGTGACCTCAGATACTTGACTAGCTGTATGACCTTGGGCAAGTCCCTTCACCCTGTTTACCTCGGTTTCCTCATCTGTAAAATGAACTGGAGGAGGAAATGGCAAACCCTTCCAGTATCTTTGCCGAGAAAACCCCAGATGGAGTCACCAGGAGTCAGATATGACTGAAAAACAAATTTCATACTACTCATTCGTTTCCTAAGTGACTCCTTTCAGGTATCTCTCGAGAAGAATCTTAGACCTTGAAGGGACTTCATCTGCACATAGTTGGATCCACTTAGGCTTATACTAATTTCCTCTCCCCTCAGAACAACTGTTCTGAACTATTTCCTCTCTAAGGCTTACAGTTACTAGGTTTTATATGCAGCAATGTGTATGTGTCGTCTCCCTCCATCAGAATATAAGCTCCCTGAATCAGGCAGCGACTGTTTTTACTTTGCAATCTAAAAGAAAAAGTGAGGCTGATAACTTGGTGCAACTCTGCCTCACGTAAATCCAATTCACATGAGCCAAGACATCACCCCATCATGCCACTGCTTCTGTTCAGCAAAGGATGACCAACAAACAGCAGTCCCCAGTACTTAGCACAGTGCCCGGAACATAATAACTGCTTATTAAATATTGCTTGATTGGTTAGTTGATTGATGGTGTTTAAAAGGCTTAGTGTTAATTCACTGCAATTATGGAAAAAACTCTGGGGAAGCTATAGGACCGTTGTATTCAGTTTTGTTCAGACCTTGTGTTCCATTTAGAAAGAAGGATAGGGAAAGGGAAGGGAACAAGTTTTTATTCATCTGTCCAGCATAATTAAGCTGTTTGCCAGCAATGTGCTAAGCATTTCCCAAATATTATCTTATTTAATCCTCACAACCAGTTAGGTGCTCTTACAATCTCCATTTTACAGGTGAGGAAACTGAGGCAGACAGAGGTTAAGTGACTTACCCAAGGTCACATGGCTAGTAAGTATCTGAAGTCAGATTTGAACTGAGGTCTTCCTTGACTCTAGACTCAGTGTCCTATCCACCTTGCCACCTAGCTGCCATATTGTCTGTAAAGAGGGCAACTGGATGGTGTGAGCTAGGGGTGGGGAACCTGCAGCCTTGAGGCCACATGTGGCCCTCTAGGTCCTCAAGTGCTGCCCTTTGACTGAGTAGAAACTTCACAGAACAAATCCCGTTAATAAAATAATAAAATAAACCTTTGACTTCATGTCATATGAGGACTGCTTTAAGGAATTGGGGCTATCTACCTTGAAGAAAAGACTTAGGGAGACATGATTGATGTCTAGACATTTGGATCCCCATCACATGGAAGAGAAATTAGTCTTGTCCTTGGCCTTCAAATGTCCTAAGATCTTTTGCTTCCCATTCTTTTTTAAATTACTCATCACTTTGATCCATTATGCATTTGGAATCACTATGAATTGCTGCCTCGACCCAAGGGTGTTTTCTTCACCATAAAAGCCTTGTGGTTTGTTAACGTCTGCACTTGGCTCAGAGGGGGAAGATGAGGAGCTTTTGGTTTACTTTTTAACCCTCTGCATTTTATTTTATGCATTCGGTTCTTGAAATTCTTTGTGTCATGGACCCCTTTAGAAATCTGGTGAAGTCTTTGGACCCCTTCTCAGAAGAGTGTTTTTAAGTCATTGAAAGGCTAAATTTCAGTTAGAGGTTAGTGAAAATAAAGATGTAATTTTTTTTCCCACCCAAGTTCAAAAACCCTTTGAAATCTGTCATAACTCCTGGTCTAGTGGTAGAATGAGAACCAAATGACAGTATCAAAAAAAAAAAATGAAACTGACTATACCTTAACACAGGAGACATCTGGTGGGAGTCTTATACGAATCATTTGTTTGTGTACAGACTATTGACTTGTTAAAGCAAAGATCAAAATCAATATAAAATTAAAAGAAATAATAAAAATTAGAAGATATTGCTTGCTATTGAAACAGCTCAAATTTGACCTATTCTAAGTAAGTTATCAATACCTAAGGCATCAGCATAGGCTCTCACCATTTCCTATAGAAGTCTAATCAGTGTAAAATAAATTCTGCAACAGGGAAGTGAAACTGTCCTAGAAACAACTTCAGTTAGGAAGCACGTTATCTTTTTGCCATGCAAGAAAAAGATATCAACCAAGACCAACAGTGGTACAGAAATGTCAGACTCAGTTTGCTGAAAGGAGGGAAGATGGGAATGCACCATGCAAAACTCCTGAGTGCTGCTGGGACCATATTACAGTATACTTGGGAAATGTTGGACACAACAGATAAAAATATATTACAACATTTTGTTTTTGTTGCTCACTTGTGTCCAGCCCTTCATGGCTCCTTTAGGGGTTTTCTTGGCAGAGATTCTGGAGGGGTTTACCATTTCCTTCTCCAGCTGTTTTACAATTGAGGAAACTGACAGACAGGGTTAAGTAAGTTACTTCCCCAGGGTTTCACACCTAGTGTCTTTGGCCAGATTTGAACTCAGAAAAATAGTCTTCCTGACTCCAGGCCCAGCACTCTGTCCACTGCACCACTTAAATGCTCTATATTACAACATAGATAATGTTAATTTGTGGCTTTCTAAGGCAATATGGGGCCTGCAGGGATTCATTTCTAGGAAGACTATAAACATTTACCTCAGAAAATTATCTTGCCCTTACCAATAATTGTAATACTTCCACATTCACAAACTCTGGAATTCCTTTATCTGATCATAATCTTTTATCATTTCATTTTTCCCTATGTCTTACAACCTCCAACCCTATTCTTCTCCTTCATTGTGACTTCCATCCCCTCAGCCCTTCAGTTCTGTCCCCAGGCTGTCATCCCCGCACTGGCTATGGATGCTTTCCTCCCTTCCCTATCCCAGCTCTTTGGTGAACCAACATAATTTGACCCTTTCCTCTGTTCTTAATTCCTCACCCTCTTGTCTTGTTGCCAGTCATAATCTTGCCAACCCCCAACCTTGACTTCCTCTCCTCACCTCCCTTCTTTGGCTCCTATTTGTGTGCTGAGGATCAGAGCTAGAGGAAGTCACAAAACCATGCTGCCTGGGTCCACCACAAATTTGTATGTTCTCATCTCACCGGGGCTGTCATTGCAACAAGATAAATCCTACTCCTCAGGAATCAGATTACTATCCACTTTCTACATCAGCTGGTCTAACCCTCATGTCTCCTCAAGCTTCCCATGACACACACTCCTACCACCCTCCACTGATGGATGGATGACCTTGCTTTATATTTCACTGGAGAATCAGAGACCCTTTACCATGAGTGCCCTTGTTTCCGTCTCTTCTCATCTCCTATGACTCAGGTGTCTACTCTCAATAACTCCTGCTTCCCTCTAGTTTGGGATAAAGAAGTTACCTTTCTCCTTACTAAGGCTAAGCATACATACATCCTTTGTATGCCTGTGATTCCCTCCTGTCTTCCCCAGAAGATTGCCTCCTTCCTTTTATCTTTAAACTAATCCTAATGACTTCAGACTCACCTATGTCTCCCCTATTCTTGAGAAATCCTAATTTGATGCTACCATACCTTCTAGCTGCCTTCCAATTGCTTCTCCCCTTTCCAGTGACAACCTCTTGAAAAAGCTGTCTACCCTGGGTGCCTCCCTTCCCACTTTCTCTCTTTTAAACCATCTGCAATATGACTTCTGCCCTCATTCCCATGACACTACTCTCTCTAAAGTTACCAATGACTGTCTTTTAAATAACTTTTTATTGCTATCTTTGGTTTTTATATTGCTTAGATTTCCCCTGTATATTTTGGACAGACTGCAAAAGGACAGTGAACCAGATCCAGAATTGACTAAAGAGAAAAAGATGAGTATGAATGGCATTCAATAAATTGTATGATGTTTTGAAGGACCTCAAGCTTTTCCCTGAAACAAAGCCCGATCTTTTTAACCAGTATTCTTTCTGTGAAACTCTGTGGCTATGATTCATGGACTAGTATAATCTCAGAGGAATCCAAATTGAAGGTCATTTAAAGGGCAATAGAGGAATTATGATGGTTTCAAAAGACTGCATCATATTCCAATTGACAAAATTTCAGATAAAAATCAATATTAAAACTACCATCAGAGAGATGTATGATGAAAGAAGAGGCAAGCTGCTCATCTAGCAAGAATGATAGCCCATGTGGACAGCCACGGTGCTCCATTGATACCCGTGGGATGTTAGAATAGTTTTGAGAAGGAAGAGTGGTATGATATTAGTCCAGAAAGGTAGTTTGGAGACAAATTAGAGGAGGGTTCAGAATATCAGGAGATTCGATCTCTGTCTACCTCCTATGAATTCTAAAAGTTCATACCATCTTCTCCCGCATTTTAGCCCTAAGTGATGAACCAATCCCAAAAGTGCATCAATTACCTTGGGAGATCACAGTTCCCTCTTTGCTTGAGGTCTTTAAGGCTCAGAAGGCTGCAGAAGGATTTCTTTTTCAAGTATGAGTTATTCTGTATGGTGAGACACTGAGATCCATTTACATTTTTGAAAGAAAAGGTATACATTTATGATTATTAATATATTAGTATTAATAAATCTATAGATTTATGATTATTAATCAACCTATAATCTGTCTCCAAAACTACCTTTCTAAATTAATATACTGCTGTTCTTAAAAGTATCTTGGCATTACATGGGTATTAGTGCAGCCCATGTGGGCTGTCCACATGGGCTCTCTTTCTGCATGACTACCTTGCCTCCTCTTTTGGACCAAAGAAGGCCTGTGTACTACTTCTCTTCTGAAAAGGCTTTAGCGGGGAGTTGGCATGACCTGACTCTCCAATGATGAGTTGGTTTTTGTTTGGCAAAGAGGTGGAGGCCATTCTAAACAAGCAGGGACAGTATAAATAATGCCTCCAGGATGAGAATTATTAAGATATGTCTCAGGGACAGGAAAGAGACAGGGCTAAAATCTGAGGATTAGGATTTGGTAGCAGTGGGAGACAAGATCAGAAAAATAACTAGAGGGCCTGCGTGCCCGGCTGAGTTTGCATTTGATGTGTTACGCAGAGGGGAGCTCTCTAAATAAAGATTGAAATCCTGGGCCAAGTTCCCCTGATCTCAGTGACTTCCTCTCCTTTTTTTCATTTACTAAACAAAATGTGAGTTGGACAAAATGACATCTAAGATTCTGTGAAAATGACATTAACGACCTACTTACAGGAGACAATGAACACGCTGTGCTGAGTGCTGAATGAGATTCAAAAGAAATAAGACGTGGTCCTTGCCCTTAGAGAGCTTTTAGTTTAACATCTACAGAAATAGAGCAGAAACTTGAATATCCTAAGCACATAAAAAGAAAGCAGTGCTACCAGATATAGCGGGCAAAGGCCATTTGTGTTTGGGGATGGGGATCAATGCTGCTTTCTCAAAAGAAATGACATTTGAACTGGACTTGGAAGTGGGGGAAGGTATTCCATTCAGAAGAAAGCTGTGGAAGTTGGAAATATGGGCAGCAAGTGACCTAATTCGGATGTAGTGGAGAGGACCTGTAGTCCTGCAGTGTGATGAAAAGCCAGAAAGGTAGGCTGGAGCCAGACTGGAGGGCTGGCAATGCCAGGTCAGGCCAGACCAGGAGAACTGTTTTGTAATTACACTGCCACCTGATCCCCTTCATCCAGCAGTTGAAAATTCCTTTAGAGTTGGACCTGTATTCCTCCTCCTTCTGACTCCAAGGATAGAGTTTTGCTGTAAAAGTCTACATTCCAGACCAAACCATATGCCTTCTGACAAACAGAGCTTAGCTCCTTCGCTTAGATTTCATTTATCCAAGCCAATGAAAAATGGATTTGGTTAATCTATATCTTTAGGCTGAAGAAATTTGAGTGGAAATTTCTTGGGTTACATTTTTAATTTTTATTAAAATTAATACTGCTTCACAGCTTGGTTGGCTTTATGATGATCTGATTTCTTAATTTAATTTCCTATGGGCCCATGATGATTTGTGACAAGAGTAATTAAAATTTTAGAGCGTAATTTGCTTATTTGAGCCCTTTTTCTAAGCAAATGTTCTTCATTTCTCAAATCCTAGGCTAGAAATCAGGTTGTAAAGATTGATACACACGTTGTTTACTCAGAACTGCTCTGTGAACCGTACAGCAGTATGGGTAGGAGATAACAATCATTCATAGCCTTAGCAGATTTTCTTTAGGAATAATCCATATTGGAAGAGGTAGAATTCCAGTAGCGTGAGAATGAAAGGCACATTCTCGTTTAATTTCCATGAAAGTCTACCACAGGTGGGGTGTAAATTAAGGCATAATGGAGTCCTTAATCTTGGAGGAGTGAGACATTGAAAGCTTTGTGGTTGGGGGGCTCTTTTACTCTCGGTTTTTTTTCCCAGATCCCTCATTTCTAAGCTACCCTTTGAAGTAGATTGTTTGAAATGCACAGAGGCACTGCACATAATGCAGATCCATGGCTATCACTTGATTATTGGGGTTGGATTTGCGGCTCTTCAGGACCTGTACTGTTCTAGAGCTTTGAGTAGTTTGCCCAGAAAATATTGCTCTGCTTCTCCAATGTTATTTTCCTGCTTTTTTGCATGCCCCTTGACGATTCCGGCTCACGCACACAGCTTTTCAATAGAGCCTGACAAGCGCTTGAGAGATGAGTCACCCGCCCTCTTGTTGTGTTCCAAAGAGAATGAGCCCTATTCCGTGTGCAGCTCTGTCACTGACGCACTGACTCACCCAAGATTGCTGTGAAATAGGCCGCCAGCTCGCATTTGGGGGGTATTTTTGTCAAGGAATAGCTTTTAGACCACAGCTGCCAGATGGAACACGAGGGCTTTGTTCCCTCTATTATTTCAATGAGAAAAAAAGCCAGTAGTGCCTTTTAATGAAGAGGGCGTGCTGCACTGACATATTTTGTTGTCAGAAACTAGATTCCCAGAGGTAGAAGTAATATGGGAGGTAAAAGTGGAAAGGAATGTATTAGATAAAGAGTATAAACTCCAATCAGGTGGGAGCAAAGAATCTGAGAGTTCTGAAGAGATCGCCAGGGCCCTCTAGTACAATCTCAGCCTGCCCTGCCCATGAGCCATACTTTACTTGGTAACCTCTGTACTAGTGCTAACCTGCTACTCTCCCTCCCCCACAAGCAGCCCCATTCTACTTGTAGAGCTCTTTCATTATCAGAAAGTATTTCCTTCCATTAAACCTAAACATGCCTCTTTACAACTTCCCCCCTCAGTGACCACTTCTACATGGTCCTAACCCTACAGGATAAACCTTGCAAGTTCCTCACTCACTGCATGTTGCCCTCTTCAGGACATTTCCAGATTATCAATGGCCTTCCTCAAATGTGGCTCCCAGAACCAAACCCAGTACCCTGGAGAGGATAGATGAAATCTCCCCGCCTGAGGCTTCTGGACTAGGCCTCTCCACACAACCTGACACTTGAGTTTGTGGCTCCCATATCACACCGTTGACTCATATAAAGTCTTCAATTCACTAAAATCCCTGGGTCATTTTAGACAAACTGCTGTGTAGCCATGGCACATCCCACCCACCTCACCCCCTTCCAGATTTGTATGGGGAAAGTTACATTTTTGAAAGCCGGTAAAAGGCTGAACATTTCATTCCCTTCAATTCAGCTCACCATTTCATTTCCCTGTCCATCTTTTTGGTCTTTTTCACCCACCATCTTGGCCATCCCTCCTGTTGCTTCATTTACACACTTCCTAAACATGGCATTTAAGCACAGCTCCTTGGATTACTTCACAAGATCACCTCTTTCCAAGTTGCCTTCATGCCTTTAGTGGCCACTGCTCCTTGCCTCTGGCTGTTGAACCAGTTCCAAATCCACTGAACTGTGATATTGTCTAGCCCACATCCCAACATCTTCCCACAAAAATAGCAAGAGAGGGTTTGTCAAATGCTTTGGCAGAATCTAGATAAAGTGTATCTACAGCACCTCACTGATTTACCAGTCTAGTAATCCTGTCCAAAAGGAAGCAAGTATAGGCTAGTGTGACTGCTTGATGAAATCATGCTAGCTTTTTGATCATGACTTCACTAACCATCTCTTGAATAATACATCCTAGAATTTTTGCAAGAATCAAAGTCAGATTCATGGCCCTATAGCGTGGTAATATTTGTCCTTCTCCAGTGCTTTCCTTGAATATGTTTCTTTTGACCCAGAGAATCTTAATTCATCAAAGGCAGGTATTCTTTTATGGTCTCCCTTTTTACCCTCTACATTAACTCCCTAATCACTGGATCTGCTGGTTTTCCAGTTTATTGATCATTCTCCTTATCTGAGAAAACAGAAATAAAGTATTGTCATAGGCCTCTCTGGCAGGTTGGCGAAGCTTATGGACCCTTAACTGCATAAAATAAAATATAGAGGATTTCCCAAAATTAATTAAAATAAAGTTGTACTTTTTTCCCATCCAGGTCCATGGACCCCATGTTAAGACCCTCTACTCTAGAGTTAGAAGAGACCTTAGAGGTTACCCAGGCTAGTCATTTTATGTGTGAAGAAACTGAGGCTCAGAACGGTTAAGTGACTTGCACCTGGCACAGTGTCTGGCATATATTGGACGCTGAATCAATGCTTATCGATTGTTTGATTGTCCAAGGTCACATAGATAGGTAGTGGTAGGGTCCATATTCAAACTTGGTCCTTTGACTGGACATTCAACACTGTATTCCTGCCTCCCCAGCTTCACTTTCATCCACTATCAACATCTTTTTTTAAGCTTTTTTTCCCTTAAGATAAACTTTTGCTTATTACTGTCTTTTCTTTTTATATCACTGTAATTTCTGAATATACCACTTTCCTCACCTAGTGAGTCTTTCCCTATAACAAAGAAAAAACAAAACAGTTAAGTAAAGTCAACCAATAGACTGACCACATCTGACAGCATCATACAACACTGTCCAGGGACAGCTCGGTGGTGCAGTGGATAGAGCACCAGTGCAGGAGTCAGGAGGACCTGAGTTCAAACCTCACCTCAGACACTTGACACTCACTAGCTGTGTGACCTTGGGCGAGTCACCTAACCCCAATTGCCTCATCCTGGGTCACCTCCAGTCATCCTGATAAATATCTGGTCACTGGATCCAGATGGCTCTGGAGGAGAAGTGAGGCTGGTGACCTGCACAGCCCTCCCTCACTCCAAACAAAGTCAAGTGCAAGTCATGTCATCATTTCTCTGATGTCATGGTCATCTTTGGCAATGAAGGATGAACACACACAACACTGTCCACCCATAGTTCTGTTTCCACCCCCCCCCCCCACCCGCACCTCACCCCCCCCCCCCCACACACACACACACACTTCACCAAAGAATGAGTGGAACTCCCATTTGCTTAGCTTGCTCTTCTCTGGGACCAAGATTGGTCATTGAAGTTATACATATTTCAGCTTTGTTTTATTACCTACGTGGCTTAAAATGTTTTGGTTTGACTTTTTCTCTTTAGCTTTCCTCCCCAACATTAGCTTACTCTGAGTTTTGGAGTTCTTCATGCTGTTCTTAGCCTACTCCACATTCTTGTATTCATTCTCTGTCATCCGCTCTTGCTTCCATCTTCTATATATGCTTTCCAAATCTAATTTGCTCAGTTCCATGTTGCATGTATTTAGGTTACTTCCCCTTTTCCTTGTCATCAGAATTGTTTCTCTTTGGGTCTTCATAATTTCATTCGGAGAGTTTCCTGTCCCTCTAGGGCTGATTTTTCCTGAATCCTTTGAAATCTGTTCTCCCAAAATATATGGTGGATGTTAGAATATGCCTGGTTTTCCTCTCCTTTTCTGTCAAAAATTTCAGGAGGGCACCCAGGTCAGCCATCTCTTCAGTTTTCAGCAGGCTGTACTCCAAACTTCTCCAATCATGTCCCAGAAAACTCTTCATCCTGGAAGACCACTCCAGCCCTGGAATTCACACCTCAGCCCCTGTGACAGCACTCTGATTGGACAGCTCTTCCCAGAAACTCCATTTAAGGAGGGCACCCACACTAACCCTCTCTTCATTTCTCAGACCTGGCCAGTACCTCACCCATTTAATCTTCCCTTTTTGTGTTGTTTTCCCTTGGTAGAGTGTAAGTTCCCTGAGGGGGCAGTGAGTGACTTTCTCTTTGCTTGTATTTGTACTACCAGCACTTATCACAGGGCCTGGCACAAAATAAGCTGAGTAGTAAGTTTAATAAATATGGTGGTTGACCACCAAATTCTGATATGGAGTGTTCACTTCTTCCTCCCCTAGGTTGCCCATCATTTTGTTCCTCCCTGTTCTCTTTATCTCTATGGCAAATCAAGAAATTAGTTCCTCTGCCTTAGTTGCATGTCCATCCAGCAGATATCTGTGTTTTGGAGTCCTTGTACCATGCCTCTGAGTGGGCTTTACATTTGTTAACAAAATTCCTCATCGATTTCCTCTTATTGCCCAGGTGGTCTGTAACATAATCAAATAACAAGATTGCTATTCGTGCCTCAACTGGTGTTCATCCAGATGTTCTCCACCATGGTGAACCTTCCCTCTCCTGGCATTCTTCCTGGATTTCTTCATATCTTCTTAGCATACAATTCTGCTCAGTCCCTACCATGTTAACACTCAAGCCAATATCTCCCTCCTATTTTATTTAGGACCCACTAGTCATAAACTGAAGGGTTGTGTTCAACAGCACCATTGATCCTTTGTGATCTGTCTGGGTTCCTCTTGTCTTCTACCTAATGTCTCAAAATAGGGTACAGTTCCCAATGATATGCCAGTGGCCAATTGTTCAGGCTCTGACATTTGTATTCTTTAGTAAATGTCAAGATGCCAGTGTCTTATAGATAAGAGAAGTTGCCTAATGAAAGAGGATGCTGCTAGCCACTTCTCGGCATCCCTCCCTCTTTTCCTCTCTTTTACTGCTGTTTCTGAAACAAGCATCAACTTTTTACATTCCCCCATAAGTTTTAATGCTAGAAACTACAGAAAGCAGACAAGTGCCCTGTTTGAAGAAAGAAACAAAAGGAGAAAGTTACAAGAAATCTTAAGCCTATTGTGTAGCTAACCCTATACCAATGTTCATTGAGATATAAATAATAGATTCCATTTATATGTGAAGTATAAATTAGATGACACACATGCATATATTCTAAATCTAGGTAATATTTCTAGATATTCGTTCTTCATTATTTACCTCTATTTGTAGAACCTCTATATATTCTAGATAAAATTGGTAAATCCCATTTATACAGAGATTATAATTAAATCATATACATATGTATATATTCTCTGTTCAGGTAAATGTTCATTCTTCATTATCTTTGTGTATCTAGAACTTTTATGTATTTTGGATATAAATAATAGTTCACCTTTATATAGAGACTATAATTAGACCATATACATATATATACATAGAGAGAGAGAGAGAGTCTTATCTAGGTAATACATCCAGGTGGGTGTTCATTCTTCACTGTTTACCTCTATATATTCTAGATAGAAATGATAGATCCTATTTATATATAGACTATAGTTAGACTGTATATCTGTATCTGTACACACACATATATATTCTGTATCTAGATAGATGGTCATTCTTCAATTATTTGCCTCTATGGGGGTAGCTAGGTGGTGCAGTGGATAGAGTACCAGTGCAGGAGTCAGGAGGACCTGAGTTCAAATCTCACCTCAGACACTTGACACGTGCTAGCTGTGTGACCGTGGGCAAGTCACTTAACCCCAACTGCCTCATCCTGGGTCATCTCCAGTCATCCTGATGAATATCTGGTCACTGGATTCAGATGGCTCTGGAGGAGAAGTGAGGCTGGTGACCTGCACAGCCCTCCCTCACTCCAAACAAAGTCAAATGCAAGTCATGTCATCATTTCTCTGATGGCATGGTCTTCTTTGGCAACGAAGGACAAATATATACATTTGCCTCTATATGTAGAACCTCTATATAGTCTAGATAAAAATGATACATGTAATTTATATATAGGCTGTAATTGCTGTGTCTAGGTAATATATCATGGTAGATGTTCATTCTTCATTATCTACTTCTTTATATCTAGAACCTATTCTGGATATAAATAATAGATCCCATTTATATAGAGACCATAAATAGATCACACGCATATGCATATATTCTGTGTCTAGGTATTTATCCTTCATTTTCTACCTCTATATCTAGAACCTCTCTATATTCTAGATATCAACCAGAGATGACATTTTTTTTTTGTATTTTACAGAAAGTGCAGACCTGAGAGGTAGACTGAGTTTTTCACATTGTATCAGAGCTGAGATTTGACTTCAGGCCTTCTCACACTCAGTTGAAGTGTATGGCTCTTCCCCCCACACTGTGCTGACATTCCCCCCAAACATACCATGCGCATCCCCTGTTTCAATGCCTTTGATCAGCTGGTTTCCCCTGCCTCAAATGCATCCGGAATTCCCTCCTCCCATCGCTGGTTAACACTTGTCTGTGAGCCCCAGTTCAGGCCATGGCTCCGGGAGGGACTTCCCTCATCTAAACTCCAGCAAGAGTGGAGGTGAGGATGACATCAGTGAGGAGCCAAGACTTGGACCAGGCTGGGAAGCGAAGACCACAAATGAGCAGAGAGGAGGCGGAAAGCCATTTCAGGCAGGGGAGATGAGTTGAAGCAAGATGCAGGGTAGTGCTAGGACGATGTGAAGTGTTTGGGGAGAATGAAGAGAGTGGTTTGAGTGGAATGGGACTAGAAGGGTTGGGAAAGCACTGGAGCTGAAAGCTAGGTGGTGGAGAGCTTTGAATGGTGCCATGTGGAGTTTCCCCTGTATTTTGTAGTCTCTTGAGAGCCACTGAAGACTTTTGAGCAGAGGAGTTGAAAGATATTTAAAATAGAAGAAAAATGTATTTTTCTCCACTTGTCCTCTCAAGACCCCACTCCTCCCTAAGCCAAACTCTTACGATAACTGAAATGCTAATATATATAATCAAACTCATGGCATTCATTTATATACAGACAGACACATACACACAGTGAGCTTTCAGTATTCCTACAAAATACTGTCTGAATCACTTGTTGAATTTATTTGACTGACCGTAATGATCCCAAACAGAAAGAATCCAAACTACGAGTTATTTTGAGATAGTACAACTTGGGTAGCAGGCCTTATTTTTATTTTCTGCCTTTAAATTTGTGAGGTTAGCCGAGAGACATAATATCACTTTCAAATATGAGAATGTCATAAATGTTTCTCATTAGTGATGACATGAAAATTGTTGGATAATTAACAATATTTTAAAGTTATTTAATCTTAAAAAGTAGTTGTTGCCGAAAATCATTCACATTACTGTTAAATGCTCTGCCCGTTCATTTAATAATACATTAAAACTACAGCTCTCTGGAAGCCGAAGGAAATAAATAGCTTTGGGTAGCCCACTTTCTCAAATAGCTGAGATTTAACCCTTTTACATGACAGTTCTTTTAATGTTACTTTTTAAAATGGAATTTTTTTTTCTATCATGTCCATCGTTCTCTACTTTCTTAAACAGTGTGTAGGCGATCACATGATGGTCAGAAGAAGTGATACAAGAACACTCTCAAGGTCTCTCTCAAGAACTTTGGATTTGACTGTGCAACATGGGAGGCACTGGCATAGGACCGCTCAGCATGGCATACCCATACCAGAAAACATGCTGTGCTCTATGAGCAAAGCAGATTTGAGACAGCACAAAGGAAATGTAGGATGCAGAGATTTGAAGTATCCACCCCAAATGTTCACACAGACTATCTGTGCCCAACCTGTGGTACAGCATTCCAAGCTCACATTGGTCTGATCAGCCACAGTCGGATGCACTGAAATTTGACTTTCTCGTGGCGATGTCATTTTGGTCCTCTTTGAGAACAAAGGACAACAACCAACCACAAATAATTTAACCTTTCTTCAGGAAAGAAGAGCCAGCCCTCTGAGGTCCTGTTTAGCTCTGGAATTCTGCAATTCCAGTTTATTTCCTGTGGTCACTGGATTGTGGCAGGGGTGGGGAATCTGTGACCTCAAGGCCACATGTGGCCCTTTGGGTCCTCAAGTGTGGCCCTTTGACTGAATCCAGACTTCAAGCACTTGAGGACCTAGAGGGCCACATGTGGTCTTGAGGCCGCAGATTCCCCATCCCTGGGTTATGCTGTGATGGCTCTCCAAATCCTGCTATAGGTAGTGGGGTGACAACAGACTACCCCAGCTGGGACTCAGCCACTTGCATTCTTGGAACAAGTCCATGGCATCTGCAAACCCTGGGCATTTGTCTTAGTCTTACAAAATGAAAATGAGTCTCACAGCAGTGTGACTGCCTGCACCCAGTGACATGGACTTTGTCAAAAGCCTGTGTATGCCTTCCTGCTAAACTGATGAATGAATAAAGAGTCAAAGAAGCCTTTTCTCACATAGCTTTTCTCAACCACTCAAATCATTTTTCTCCCTAAGTTTTGCTTTATTTGCAGTGGTACACCTCCTTGTCAGATTTTATCCATTCTTCTTTCTCACTTGAAGTTAAGGTACATGATGGTGCTTGAAGGTGCCATACTCCATCACTTTGAGGAAGGTCCACCCCAGAACCTACAAATTCCGCACCAGCCATTGATCGCTCCAGTGTAGACCTATCACCAGACCACCACTTTCTCCTTGCCGTTTGATTTGGAGCAGAATTCCAGGCACAAGCCACATTAAAAAACTGCATCTCATATGTTATATGAAGATGAAAAATACTCTCCATAAAGTACTGCAATGTTGGATCAACTTTCTCATAAAATCTCTTCTGTAGTAATGTGTAATATTATGAAGAATGTACTGTTTCATAGCTTGAATCAGTCAGGTAACAATGAGGGGAAAGAAGCTAATAAAAGTATTTACAGTCACTCAGTTGGCTTCCTCAGGGTAAGTGCTGCAATTATCTAGCAACAGAACTGCTGTACTCCAGAGAAGCTTTGGTTATGAAATGATCTTTTAAGAAAAATATAAGAAGATGATAGGGAAGGTTTTTTTTTTAAATCTATAGTAGCTTACCTTCTGTAGGCAACAGGCAAGCATATGACATTTGGAAACTAAAGGAATGTATTTTCATTTGCCAGAGGTTTTATTTTATGGAAAACTGAAGCATTAGTAGATGCCAAAACAGTCAACCTGTCCTTATTCTTAAGCCCCAAGGCACTTGATGTAGTGGTACCTTCAAGGTCAAAGATCTAGAGCTGTTAGGAACCTTAGTGGTCATTTTACAGATGAGGAAACTGAGACTCTGAGAGTCATAACCTGCCCAATCCTACAGGACTGAAATTCAGATCTGGTGACTCCAGGTTGAGCTTTCTTTCCTCTGTTACCATACTGCCTCCCAACAGTAGAAGTTGGCCTGGATCACCTAGTTCATCAGTACTGTAAAAACTGTCCAGGGTATACTGAGGCTGAAAATGAATTCTCTTTCAAAAAGATACACAAATTTTCCATAACTTCATGATTTGTTGACTTGACTTCTAATGCCAGCGCTCATTATGAAATAACAAAAACCAGTCTTCTGAAGGGCAGTTAAGCTGCATTTACAGATTAATAGATAACCTATCTTTTCATTTTATCATTAAACCAGTACTAAGTATGTCCTATGAGCCTTCAGCCAAGAGCCATTCTTTTTTTTTTTAATTTTATTTATTTTTTTATTTTTAATTTTCAACATTCACTTTTATAAGATTTTAATAAATTTTTCCCCCTCTCTCCCCAAGAGAGCATGCAGTCTGATATAGTCTATACATGTACGTATTTCTACGTTAGTCATATTGTAAAGAAGAGTTAGAGCCAAAAGGGGAAAAACACAAGAAAGAAGAAACAAAAAAAAAGAGAGATAATAGTTTGCTTTGATCTGCATTCAGACTCCATAGTTCTTTCTCTGGATGTGGATGACATTTTCCATCGTGAGTCTCTTGGAATTGTCTTAGATCTTTGTACTGCTAAGAGCTAAGTCTATAAAAGTTGATTTTCTCACAATGTAGTTGTTACTGTGTACAATGTTCTCCTAGTTCTGCTCACTTCACTCAGTATCAGTTCATGTAAGTCTTTCCAGGTTTTTCTGAAGTCTGCCTGCTCATCATTTCTTATAGCACAGTAGTATTCCATTCCATTCATATACTACAAGTTGTCCAGCCATTCCCCAGTTGATGGGCATCCCCTCAAATTCCAGTTCTTGGCCAACACGATAAATGTTTTTGTACTTGTGGGTCCTTTTCCCATGTTTATGATCTCTTGGGGGATGCAGTCCTGGCAGCGGTATTGCTGGGTCAAAGGCTATGTACAGTTTGATAGCCCTTTGGACACAGCTCCAAATTGAAGAGCCATTCTTTTCAAAAAAGGTCCAGATCTATCACTTGCTATTATTGTTTTACCACTTTGGATGACTTTGAATATTCAAGAAAAAATTTTCATTGTACATTCAGAGTTTTGTTATCACAAGTAGACAAAACAGTAGGATATTAATCCAACAATATTTTCCTGTACTTACCCCCTTCAAGTCATAGAATCATAGATTTAGAGCTGGAAATAACCTCGGAAGTCATCTAGTTCAATCTCATTTCATTTAAAAACATATTTTTTCTTTTTTACATGAACTTAAAACAAACACAAAATAAAATGAAGCAGAAGGAGCTGATTGTGTGTGAAACCACAAAGTTGCATTATGTATGTAACCTTTGCATTTCTTTTTTAAGTTCATTATAAATTCAGCATATAACTTTAAAAGCCATCCTGCTATCTGTAATTCCTTTTGGCTTTCCTTCTGTTATAATCTCATTTTGAGTATGGGGAGAGGGAGAGTTCTATCACTAGTCTTTCTCTCCTTCCTATGTACTTCCCTCTCCTTCCCCCACAAAAAAAAAATAAAAGGAAAGAAAAATATCTTGTAACAAATATACATAGTCAAGCAAAACACAGTCCTACATAGGCCATGTCCAAAAACGTATATCATTCTGCATCTGGATTTCATCACTTCTCAGTCAGTAGATGGGTAGCATCCTTCATTGTAAGTCTTCTGGAGTCATGGGTGATCATCTCATTGATGAGTTCTTAAGTTTTTCCAAGTTTTTTTCCTCCTGCTCTTGTTATATTGATTGCTATCCACTTCATTCTTCTTCAGTGCGTATCTATCTTTCCAGATTTTTCTGAAAACATCCCTTTTATCATTTCTTACAGCACAGTATTCTGTTACATTCATATACCATCATTAGTTTGGTCATTCCCCAGTTGATGGGCACCCCCTCAGTTTCCAGTTCTTTGCCAGTACAAAGAGAACTGCTATAAATATTTTTGTATTTCTTTTTTCTCTTTCTTTTATCTCTTTGGAGCATAGACCCTGTAGTGGTTTGCTGGGTCAAAAAGCATGCCCAGTTTAATAACTTTTAAGGCATAGTTCAAAATTGCCTTCCAGAATAGCCAGATCAATTCACAGCTCCACCAGCAGTCCCTCACTATGCAAATTTTCTTTAAATCCCTCCATCATTTGTCATTTTCCTTTTTTGTCAACTTAGCCAACCTGAAAGTTGCTTTCATTTGTATTTCTCTTCATTGTTAGTGATTTGAAGCATTTTTTTCATGACTGTTGATAGGTTGGATTTCTTCCTTTGAAACATATACTTTCATGTCCTTTGCCCACTCACCTTTTAGGAAATGACTCTTGTTCTTATAAATTTGAATCTGTTTCTCATGCCTTGGCAATGTGACTTTTATCAGAGAAACTTGCTGGAAAGATTTTCCCCTCAGCTATTTGCTTTTCATTTTAACTGCATTGGATTTATTTGTGTACAAAGTTATTGATTTTATATTATCAAAGTTCTTCATTTTCTGGGATCCTCTCTGCCCTTTATTTGGTCATTAAACTCTTCCCTATCCATAGTTTTATTATTCTTCTATTTTGGTTATGATGTGACCTGTTATACTATGTGATTTGGAGCTTACCTTGGCATATGTTATGAGGTGCTGGTCTAAATCTAATTTCTGCCAGACTACTTTCCAGTTTTCCCAGCATTTTTTATCACATAGTGAGCCCTTATTCCAGTAGTTGGGATCTTTGAATTTATCAAGCACGAGACTACTGCTTTTGTTGTCTTTTGTGTTTTGTATATCTAATCTATTCCATCAATTGGCTTTTCTCTCTTTTTTTCAACCAGTTTCAAAGTTTTGAGGTATACTTTTCTGTAGTATAGTTTGAGATTTGACACTGCCAGATTCCCTTGCTTTCCATTTTTTTCTGGCAATTTTCCTTGGAATTTTCGACTTTTTGTTCTGCCCAAATAATTTTTTCCCTAGCTCTATAAAGTAATCCTTTGGTAGTTCGATTGGCATAGCACTGAATTAGTAAATTAATTTAGGTAGTATTGTTATTATATTTTCTTGTCCTACTCAGAAGCAAGTAATAGTATCCCAATTCTTTTGGCCTTTGTTTCCATAAAGAAGGTTTTGTAGTTGTATATGTATAGTACCTATGTATGTCTTGGTAGGTAGAAGCCCAAGAATTTCATACATTCTGTAGTTATTTTAAATGGAATTTCCCTTTCTATTTCTTCCTGCTGTGTTTTGTCGTACAAATTGCAAATATACACAATGCTAAAGATTTATATGGATTTGTTTTATGTCCTGCAACTGTGCTAAAATTGTTTCAATTAAATTTTAGTTGAGTCTCAAAGGTTCTCTAAGTAAACCATCATATCATCTGCAAAATGCATTCATTTTATTTCCTCTTTATGCCTATTCCCTCAGTTTTTTTCCATCTGATTGTTATAACAAGCATTTCTAGAACTGTATCAAATAATAGTGATGATAATGGACATCTTTGCTTGACCCTTGATCTTGTTGATAAGACCTCTAGTTTATCCTCATTATGTGTAATGCTCACTCTTGGTTTTAGATAAATACTATTTACAGTATGGAAATGGATATTGTAGTTTGTCAAAATTCTTTTCTGTATTGATATAATGATAGAATTTTTGTCATTTTTGTTACTAATATGATCTATTATGTTGATAGTTTTCCTAATATTAAAGCAGCACTGCATTCTGGTATAAAACCAACCTCATCATAACATGTAATCTTTTTTATGTGTTGCTGTAGCCTCTTTGCTAATATTTTATTTGACATTTTTATTCCAGTATATATTAGCAATATTGCTTTTGCCCCTCATTTTACAAGCAAAGAAATGAAGGCCCAGAGAGATTTTAGCAGGCTCACACAGGTCCAGGTTTCCCTTTTCTCCCTATGTTAGAACGACCTTGTAAAGTTTTGGGCTTTGCTTTTTACAATAACTCAGGGATACTTTATCTTTGTTGTGCATTGATCCCCTTTGAACAACCAGGCTGGTAAAGCCTAGTTACTCCCTTTCAGAAAAAGTCTTAAAATGCATAGAATTACAAAAGAATCCAAGCATGTTGAAATACACTTGTCAAAATATGTTCAAAACAAGGTTACAGACGCTGTTGGTTAAGAGAAGATGTTGTTCATTTCATAGAACAGTTTGTGGCTCTCCTGGTGCTCTGTTTATGTCTAGATCCTATTTTATGGATTCCAGTACACATCTATTTTATGATTGTTGGTGGTGGTCCTTCCTTATTGAAGAGAACCCACGATATCATGAACTTTATGTCTTGACTCTCCTGTGAGGCAGAGCTGCGCCCTCCTCTGGTCACCCAGAGTCTAGTGGCAAGACAAAAGGTCAAGAAGGGACTGGCAAATCATGCCATCTTTTGACTCAATTCTTACCTAGGCCTTACTCGTCTTCATTTAAAAAGACAAAGGTTACCAACTGCATAATCTGGTCATCTTTTCATTGTATATAGACACTCTACTCTGAAGACCCACCCAGAATGCAGAACTGCCTTGAGTGATGTTCCTTCATGATGGTATACCGATGATGATTTCAAAGGGTACAGAATTTCTGCAAGAATTCAGATTCTTGCTCCAGTCCCCAAATACACATGAAAGAAATATTTTCTACCCTCCAAGGCAGTCTGTTATAGTCACCAGAGAGATCACCTCAGGTGAGCAGGTTGGTGAGATTCAGAACCATGTCCTATGAAGAGCAGTTGAAGCAAATGTATAGCCTCCAGAAAAGGGGGTTAAGTTGGCTAAGTATTGGGAGGGTTGTTATGTGGAAGAGTGATGAAATTACTTTTGGTTGGTCCCAGAGAAGGGAACTAAGAGCATTGGGTAGAAATTGTAGAGATGTAGCCCTAGGCTCAGTGTGATTCTTCACAATTGAACTTAACAGTGAGACTTATTTTGAAGTAAGCCAGACTCCTCTATAGGCAGTCTTCAAGTGGAGGTAGACTGGCCCCCTTGTCCTCCTCCGTCAGCTTTTCTGCTCTGTCACTTTGGCCTCTTGTGTCACTTTTTCCTTGCTATAAATAGGTTTATATGAAAAAGCTGGCTATTCTGTTTCTACAAAGCAAGTGGAAAAATCAGTGGCCCAAGTGTAATGTGAAGGTCTCCATCTCTTTGGGGCTCATTTGTTCTTCTTGAATACTTTCGTTTGTTGGTAGGAGATCACTACCAGAGAGCATGTATGTGTGTTGTTTTCCCCAGTTGATTTTGGCTCTGGTGGGTGCTATTCTGGAAAGCCAGCCTTGGAAGATGTACATTTTTGGTTTTTGTTTTTAAATTTTATTGATATCTGTTTTAGCATCACCTACTTTTCCCAATACATCGAGGTCTCGCTTAATGTAAGTGGACCCTTCCACAGACTTCCCCTTCCCCTCATGGGCTATGACACTCTGCTGCCCAAAACCCAAGTGGTTTTAGTGCCAGGAGTGGAGGACCTCTGGTATGAGGCTCTCCCACTGTTGCTGCCACCTCTGCCCCTGCCCAAATTGTAATGCAAATTCACAGAAAGGGAGAACTATCTTTTGTGTCTCCCAGAAAACCAACTCTATATAGAGGTGTGTGCGTGCATGTGTGTGTTCATCCTTCATTGCCAAAGAAGACCATGCCATCAGAGAAATGATGATGTAACTTGCACTTGACTTTGTTTTGAGTGAGGGAGGGCTGTGCAAGTCACCAGCCTCACTTCTCCTCCAGAGCCATCTGGATCCAGTGACCAGATATTTATCAGGATGACTGGAGATGACCCAGGAAGAGGCAGTTGGGGTTAAGTGACTTGCCCAAGGTCACATAGCTAATGAGTGTCAAGTGTCAGAGGTGAAATTTGAACTTAGGTCCTCCTGACTCCTGCACTGGTGTTCCATCCACTGCACCACCTAGCTGCCCCTGTCTCTATATAGAACACAGTATAAGAAAGAGGGGGGAAAGAGTTCAGCAGAACAAACAAACATGTTAAAAAGACCTGACATCATATGCTGCGTTGCACATCTATAATCCCTCACCTCTAAAAAAGAAGACCAGGAAGCACCTTTTCATGTCTCATCTTTGAGGCCAACCTGGATCATTAACTTTTCAGAGCATTTGCTTTTCATTATTCCGTAGTTTTTGTTGCCCATATGCCCATTTCAGTTGTCATGTGTACAGTTTTCCTTCTGCTACTGAGCTCTAAATCAGTTTATACAAGGTGTACCATACTTCTCCCTGTTTATCATGCTCATTATTTCTTTTTTTAAAAAAATTGATTAATTTTATTTATTTCAGTGTTCTACAATCACTACCATATAACTTAGATTATTTTTTTCTCTACCTCCCCCCCTCCCTTTCTGAGACAGCATGCAATTTTATATAGGTTCTGTACATACATTCCTATTAAATACATTTTCACTGTAGTCATGTTGTATAGAAGAATTAAAATGAATGGGAGAAATCATCTAACAAACCAAAATGTAAAACAAAAGAAAATGATCTGCTACATTCTGCGATTGAACTCCAAAGTTCTTTCTCTGGGTATGAAAGGTATTTTGCCTTAAAAGACCATTGGGAATTTTAAAAGTCCTTGCATGTCAATGAAGTTCTAAGTCTACCAGAAAAATTCCTGGCACACTGTGGTCGTTGCTGTGCACAAAGTTCTCCTGGTTCTGCTCCTTTCACTCAGCATCAGTTCATATAAGTCCTTCCAGGCCTCCCTGAAGTCTTCCTGTTCATCATTTCTTATAGTACAATAGTATTCCATTACATTCATATACCAAAACTTGTTCAGCCATTCCCCAGTTGATGGGCATCCCTTTGATTTCCAGTTTTTGGCCACCACAAAGAGAGCTGCTATAAATATTTTTGTACATGTAGCAGCCTTTCCCATTTTTATGATCTCTTGGGGATACAATCCTAGAACATGCTCGTTATTTCTTATAGCACAATTACATTGCATTCATGTACCTCAATTTGTTTACATGTCTCCCAGTCACCAGGCTTCTACTTAGTTCCAGTTCTTTGGAAAGAAGGAAAGAAGTATTAAGCACCGAATATATTCCAGCCACTCTACTGAGCACTTTTCCAAATGTTATTTCAATTGATCCTTACAGCAACTGTGAGAGGTTGGTGTTATTTTTATCCCCATTTTACAGATGAAGAAATTGAGGCACAGAGAGGTTTAAGTGACTTACCAAAGGGCACATAGCTAGTGAGTGACTAAAGCCTGATTTGAAATCAAGTGTTCTGACTCCAGGTCCAATGCTTCAACCACTGCACCACCTAGCTGTGGCTACTACAAAAAATGCATATATTATGCACATACAAAAAGTATCATTATTTTGTATTTTTCAGGCCTTTATATTTATCATTGATCTTGAGGTCTATGACTAGTAATGAAACCTCTGGGTAAAAAAAGTATGGATATTTTTCTTTGCATAATTTCACATTGCTTTTCAGAAAAATTAGACCAATTCATAACTCCATCGTCATTGCATTGTATTTCTACAACCCCTCCAAGATTGTCTATTTCCATCTTTTATCATCTTTGCCAGTTTGCTACATGAGAGGTGAAACCACAGGGTGGTTTTCATTTTCATTCTCCTTTTAGTGATTTGAAACAGTCTTTCATGTGATTGTTAATAGTTTGGAGTTTTTCTTTTTTGGACGTACCCATTGGGAAAATAGCCTTTGGTTTTAAATATTTCTATTAGTTTCCTTTCTGTCATCTTATAAATCAGGCCCTTATCAGAGATATTGGATACAAAGAATTTTTCCCAGTCGGTGACTTTCTTGTCTTAGTTGTGTTCATTTTGTTTGTGCTGCAAAGGCTTTTTGATTCCTTCTCATTGAAATGATCTGTTTTGTCTTCGGTTTTCCATTTGTTTGGCTAAGAATTCATCTTCCCACCTTAAGCTGTGAAAGCTGCCTATTTGATTCTCTTCCTTTTTTTTTTTTTTTTTTACTGGTATGACTTTGAGTATTCAGGTCACATCTGTTTGTTTTGTTGGGTTTTTTTGCTGTGGTATATGGTTTTCAAGATCTTAGACTCACCCTGATTTCTGAAATTCTGCTTTCCATTTTCCCCAGAAATCCCTGCCAAATAGATAGTTTCCCCCCCAGGTAGTATATATTCTAAGGTTTATCAAGATACATAAATATCTTTACAAAACTAGATCATATGTACTAGGGCACAGAGAATGTAGTATCAAAAAGCAGAAATGTTAAATCTCCTTTACAGGCCATAATGCAGTAAAAGAAAATAGTTATTAATACAAGGAGCAGGTGGGTGTTCCTAGTGAGCACCACACCTGCTTTAAGTGTAAAAATAAACATCTTCTTCTGTCCCCCCAAGAAAATACAAGGAGCACAAAGATATAGATGTAGCATGGGAAATGAATACTCTATATTATAGTAAATCAAAAAACAAATTATAAAATAATAACTGTGTAAAAGGCAGTGATAAATATAAGATGGCATACCAAAATCTCTAGGGCACAAATAAAGCAGTCCTCGGGAGAAAAATTATATCCCTGAGAACAATAATTAGCAAATTAGAAAAAGAGAAGATTAGCTGACTGTGTAATTTTAAAAATGGAAAATTCAGCATATAAGTAAAAAAAAAAAAAAAAGCTTAAGGGAGGAAAACTTGAAAATTAGAGGTGAAATAAGTAGATTGGAAAAGAAAAGGACTATAGAAGTGGTCAAATTATAAGCTGCTTCTTTTAAAAATAGCAAAATCAATAAACCTCTACCTAACTTGATTATATAAAAAGCAGGAATATGAAGTTAATAATTTTTTTAAATGAGCAAGGTGTAATAACAACAAATAGGAAACAGAAAATATTACCAGAATCTACTAGTTGTTTGCCACAAAAAAACTAAGCAATTAAAAGAAATTGAAGATTTTCTAAAATATATATATATATATATATATATATATATGGCTCTTAACAGAACTCTAAATAAAGATCTTAAATAATTAAACTTTAGACAAAGGGATTAAACTAATTTAAAGGTTAACTACCAAAGGTGGGGGTGGGGGAGCTCTGTCTAGATGGGTGAATCTACAGGAGAATTCCATCAAACTTTTAAATACATGTTACTTACATATTAAAACATCTGTTATACAACTTATTCTCAAAAATCGAGAAAGAAGACAGACTATTTTTATGAGACAAAATCTTAACATCAGGAAATAATAAAGCAAGAGAAAAGAACTATAGGCCCATATCATTAATGAATCTACATACTAAATTTCAAATGAAATCCTGGCAAAAAGACTACAGCAATACATCCCTAAAAAGTATTCCTTATAATCAAGCTTGAATTTTTACTAGGAATGGTGGGATGGGTCAATGTTAGGAAAGCAAAATTAACATAGTCCTATTAAAAACAAAACCATTTAAAATCACTGGATTATCTCTTTAGACGAGGAGAAAGCCTTTAACAAAGTACAGCCCTCATTTATGTTTTACAAAAACAAAAACTCTCCAAAACAGGTGAGCAAACATGATACAAAAAAGTAGTGAAGCCCTGACATGAAGCTACCCCATTAAATATAGGAAGGAGGCGCATGGGTGCCTCCTTTCCTCACTATTATTTGCAGTAATTTTAGCAGTGCTAGCAGTAGCACTAAAAACAAGAGAATAACATTAAAGGCAAAACAATCCCAGCAAAGGAGATGAATCCTA
Organism: Notamacropus eugenii; assembly: GCF_028372415.1. Classification (NCBI taxonomy): domain Eukaryota; kingdom Metazoa; phylum Chordata; class Mammalia; order Diprotodontia; family Macropodidae; genus Notamacropus; species Notamacropus eugenii. The sequence goes on from NC_092879.1 coordinate 79,794,227, forward strand.
TTTATTGATGGCAAGAAAGTTTCCTTAGATCCAATGAGAATCAGCAGAGAAATTAATGGAGCTAGTTAATACCTTCAGCAAAGCAGAGAATTAACAGAATTGTTATATAGTGTCCCAAAAGTTTAAAAGCTGAAAGCAGCCTTAAGCTTTAAGCTTGCTATCAATAACAAAAATCTAGAAGAAATAATAACAAAATATCATTCAAAATATCTACAAAATGCATAAAATGTTTAGAAGTCAGCCCATGAAGGAGCACACTGAAAACCTGTATAGATATGATTCTAAAATTCTCCTTGGAAAAATAAAGAATGCCATAAATAACTGGAGGAATATTAAGTGTGATCATGGCTAGACCCTGCCAATATAACAAAAATGATGATTCTAAATTAGTTTACAAATTTAGTGTTGTTACTAGCTACCAAAGGGTTACTTTCCAGAGCCAGACAAAATAATAACAAAATTCCTTTGGAGGAACAAAAGATCTACTATTAAAGGAAATAGTGGTGGAGAATATGAAGGGAGAATGGCATTTACAGACCCCAAATTACATGTTGTAAATTATTAATCATCAAAACTATTTGGTACAAGTTTAAAAATAGAAAAATCAGGGAGTAAAACAGACTGAACAAGGAAGAACCAGAACTCCGTGAATTCAGTAGCTGAAGTTTTACTTTATAATATGAGATATGACTATCAATGGAGACTGGCTTCTTTCGTCTACAGAAGAAAATAAACTCCATTGTAGCCCTTTGGGAATATGGAAGCTTACACCAAACAGTCACATCAGCCAGTGAATGCAGCAAATCCTGGGTGCGTGTCGTGGTCTCACACAGGAAGACATTAGATCTCATTGGGACCTCCTAGACTCCTGCCATTCCTGCAGAGCTCTCTATATGTACTTGTCTCCCACATTAGAAGGTAAACTCTTTGTGATAAAGATTGTTTCATTCTTCATATTGGATCCCCAGCAACTGGCACATAGCAGGGGCTTAATGAGTTCTTGTTGCTTGATGGATTCATTGGAAAACCAAGGGCTCACAGGAGGCAAACAGGAACCAAGAAAATAAATTAAAGTTCCATAACGCCAGGGGGCAAGAAGGGGATGGAGGGGATGGGGAGAAGGGAGTGCAGGAGAGGACAAATGTACCACCAAGTCTTATATTACTGACACCTTGGCTGCATTGATCTTCAGATTATGGCTTGGAAAAATGGATCATCAATGGTCTTGCCAGAGGCTACCCTCTGTTCTTTGTTTATCCAGGTCATACCAACCTGTCATTGTCCTCCTGTGTCACTGAGTGGAACACTTAGGTTTTTAATTATTTCCCAAGTCATGGGTTTTATAGGGAGTTCTTGTTCACTCGTGTCTGGGTACCCATTTCTGATGCCACCAGGAGGGAAATGACAAGGATCAATGAGTCTTATCCTTGAGTTCCCCTTCCCCAAACCCTGAACTCAACTTGTTACTGGAAATTTCTGGCATGAAAAATCCTAGTATGGAAGATCATATATATGAAGGGCTCTAGAGAAGGCATAGAGCAAAGTTATAGGGCTTCTTTAAAGCACAGGCAGCCAATGAATGACACTTGGAATTTACAAGTATCAGAAGATACCCCAGACCAAAAGTTTTGTTCAAATTTTTCAGATTACAGTTACTTCCTAGTCACAGCATAACTATTTTACAATGATAACAAATCTTTGCCATTACATAGGATACCACCCCAGGAAAAACCCTAAGCTTATTACAATTTCTAGTTCTTTACTTAACAAAGTTGGCAACCTGTACCTTCTAACTGCATGAGCTCCCAAAATATTTAGCTAACAGTAACAAAAGCAGTGTTCAAATATTTGATAAATATTAGTTTAGCAAAATGCAAAGCAATGTTAATACCTGTTGCAGAAAAATCCTGCTTAAGACTACAGACTGATTTGAATTCCTGGCAAAATTATGGGATTTATTATTGAGGGGTCAGTTTGGGAGCATTTGCAAAGGGGCACAGTGATCACTGTAATATGCCAGCCTGGGTTCAGCTAGCCAGTCAGTCCATGAGCATTTACTGCTTTGCATGTATTTGTGTGCGCACACACGTGTGTGTCTGTGTGTGTGTGCATGCTGCAAAGTTTTCTACTCTCAAAACTGAGAACTCAAAAGAAATAGAGGATTACCTAAAATATGAAATACTCAAACCAGCAGAACACCAAATAGACATCTTAAAGCAATTACAGAAAACAAATAGAACTATCTATAAAGGAATTCCCAAGGGTGAGGGAGAATCTTGTTCTATATGGATTTGTCTGAGAATTTTATTAGAATTTTAAAGAAAAATGAATGCCCATACTATATGTTATTCTCCAAAATTGAAAAAGAAAGCATTGTACCATGCTTTTTTAATAAGATAAATAAAAACCTAATATCTAAACTAAGGAAGGATAAAGCAAAAAAGGAAACCTTTAGGCCAATATTGTTTTTTACTTTTTCTTTCTTTAAATAGTATTTTATTTTTTCCCCAATTATAAGTGTAAAGACAATTTTTCGCATTCATTTTTATAAGATTTTGAGTTGTACCTATATCAGATTGCTTGCTGTCTTGGTGAGTGGGGGTAGGGAAGACAGGGAGAAAAATTTGAAATTCAAAATCTTACCAAAATGATTGTTGAAAACTATCTTTCCATGTAACTGGAAAAAAATAAAATACTAGTAAGTGTAAAACAAATTTTGAGTTCCAAATTTTTCTCCCTCCCCCTCTCCCCTTGCTGTGTATACCTCTCTCCACCACTTTTCCTGCCCTCTTTAGGTTCTAGGAACCACAATCACATCAAGTCGGCCATTGTTCTTGGGTGGACTGACATCTTTTCTCTTGTGGCTCCAGTCACTATCCTTGTAATTTTCTCAACTAGAGTGCTGTCTTCCCACTCCCACCTCTTCCCCCAGGCCACCACTCCAATTTGTGTTTTGTCTCCCACATTAGACTGTAAGTTTCTTGAAGGCAGACATCTTTGTTTTTGTATTTGTGTCCCTAGCATTTACCACAGTGGCAAATGGTAAGCATTTACTAAATGCTTTTTAAAAATTCACTCGTTCATAGGCAAAAGTGTTACTGTCCATTCTTCATTTTTGAAGAGGGGCAGTGTCTTAATTTGAGTGTGAATAGGATGTAAGTGAGACAGAGTTGCACAAAGTAGTCAGCCTTACTCTCTCTTTCAGAGGGAGTCATCAAAGTCTAGTGGCAAGATAGAAGTCAGGATGACTGACGATGGCCTGGGATGTAGTGGACAACCTTGGCACCTTGTTGCTATATGCTGATGACATAATGGTTTACTTAAACAGCAAAGAAACCAGTTGTCTCTTACTTAGTTGCCATATCTAATGGTCTTCTCTAAATTTCTTGACCTCTCTGAAGCATTTTGACACAGTTGTTCACCTTTTCCTACCATACACTCTTTTGTTTCTGGTTTTTTGAGACGCTCTCTCTTGGTCCTCATCCTGCCCGTCTGATCTGTCTTCATTATCCTTTGCTGGATCTTCATTTGTATCATGGTCACTAGCTTTGGTTATGCTCCAAGGCTCCATCCTCTGGCCTCTTTTTCTCTTTGCACGATTCTGTTTGGTGATCTCCTCAGCTCCATAGGCCCATTTATGTCTATGCACGAGTCTCATTTTTGTTAGAAACTGAACACCCAAAATAACTCTTCTTCCAAACTATCCCATTACTTCTAGTAATCCTTCCAGTCCCATCCTTCCAGTTATCCAGCTTTGCAACCTTGGCATAATCCTCTTGTCCTCACTCTTTCTCACCCCACAAATGAAATCAGTTGCCAAATTTGCCATTTCTACCTTACAACATCTCTCGCTACCAACCATTTCTCTCCACCTATGTAGCTCTCAGTGCAGCTTATGCCCTCATTGGTTCTCACCTAGTTCATCCTGTGCACAGCTGCCAAAGTTAATTTCCTTAAATGCACATTAGACCATATTTACTCCCCTACTTGGTGAACTCCATTGGGTTCACCATTAGCTCTAGGATAAAATATAAATTCTTCTGTTTAGTTTTTAAAACTTTTCACAGCCTTGCCCCAATCTGTCTTTCCAGCCTTGTACATTACTCCCTCTTCTGTAGTCTGTGATCCATCCAAACTGGTCTTCTCTCTCTTCCTCACAAATGATAAATATTTCATGTTCTATATCTGTGCTTTTGTGCTGACTTTCCCCCATGCCTTGAATATGCTCCTTCTTTGCTCACCTTTCAGAGAATCCCTCTTCTTCCTTCAGGACACAACTCTGTTCTAAGACCCCTCCTCTCATCTGTCTTCCACATAGCTACCAAAGTAATTTTTTGAAAATTGTAGGTCTGATCCTGTCACTTCTCTGGTCAGTAAACACCAGCAGCTCCCCATTACATCTAGGATTAAATATATTTAAAGTCATCCTGGCCTTTTGGCTGTTTTTCACATACAACATTTCATCTCCCTCTTTCCATTGAACATCCTCCAATCCTGAAATGCTTTCTCTCCTCACTTCTGCCTCTTAGAATCACTGGCTTCTTTAGGATTCAGGACCACCTTCTTCAGGAGGCCTACACACACACACACACACACACACACACACTCTCTCTCTCTCTCTCTCTCTCTCTCTCTCTCTCTCTCTCTCTCTCTCTCTCCATGCTTTCCCTTCAAAGGATATCTTCCATCTACTCTGTGAGTTTCTTATATGGATCTTTATATACATGTACATGTTGTTGTCCTCATTAGAATATAAGCTCATTGAGAAGTCAACGACTGTTTTGCTCTGTGTACCCAGAGCTTAGCACACAGAAAGCCCTTAATGAATGCTTGTTTGTTTGATTGACCAGACTTCATTCACGTCTATGGTATGACATGTTGCTCGAATTAAAAGAAACATTGTGGCCTGACCTTGTGAGGTGACAATACTGCTGTGTTATCTACCCTGGGCAGACTGTATCTGGGGTATTATAGTCAATTCTTTGTGTGAGACATTTGTGGAAGAAGATTGATCACCTGAAGTACATACAGAAGAGAATGACCCAAATGGAGAGGAGCCTGGGGAAGGGAAAGGGCAGAGAGGGGACATAAGAGCTGTCTTCTGATATATGAAAGGCTGACGTGTGGACAATGGATTGGATTGATTTGGTTTGGGTTGAGGTTTTTTTAGATCACTGATGACTCTTAATTAATTAAGGTGTGTTTACATTTTAAAAGTATATCTGAATTTCAGAAAGCTGATGTTATTACCCAAATGGATGTAAGATTTGTATATTGAAACATTCCTGGCCAGGCCAGTAATCTTACCTCTAATATCTTTAAGCCTTTCGATTGATGCAGAAACAGTCAGCTCTCTTGGGAATTAGTTAATTGTTATCCCCTTCTCTGAGGCCTTTGGTATGTAGCTCAGGAAGCTAATGCCATCCTTAGGCTGTAGGAAAATTAAGGCACTGACGACAGGTACTCATTTAAAAACTGATATCATGCATTTCCCCAAAAAATATGCTTCTCTTGATACTGTTCATTGTTAGTTACATCAGAATTTGCTTTTATTTGATTATACATGAAATTGTAATTCATTTTGTTCAAACATAAAACTTAGTAAGTTGATGGAGTTCTATAGATTGCACAGGATAGAAAACTGTTCACAGTAAAGTTTTGCTTTCAGGACTTTTTCCCCTAGTTTGCAGCTTCCTTAACTTACAAAGGGAAGTTACAGCTAAAGATATGTAAGTGGTGAATATGCCCAATAATCATTCACAGAATTCAGAAAGAGAAGGGAAAATAAAGAATTGGACATTAGAAGCAAAGACAAAGTAAACATATTATACTTTCTGGTTTATCTTTAGAATGGTCCTTGTTTCCTGAGTTATACTTAGAGAGGTCTTGTTTTTCCAGAATCTGCATTCTCACTTCACTATTTCAGTGGGTCTGTTCCCTCTGCCTTTCGTGTCTCTCCAACCTTGTGATTCTTGGAATTTATTTCCACTTAAAGTGAAATTTCCCCTTTTGTGTGGTTTTTAAAGTGAGCACCTTTGCTTTCAGTAGGACAATGCCACATCAATAGAGTAATTGCATTAAAATGAGGTCTTGTGCACATTATCTAAAGTCACTTTTAAAAAATATAATCCTGAGAGGTGGTCAAGGTGAAAGAGCTGGACAAAGTTGGAGCAGCTACGTGGTACAATGGTTGAATTCAAATCCTACTTCAGTCGTCTACTACCTATGAAACCTCTCCCAGTCTCAGTTTCCTCCTCTGTAAAATGGAGATAATATCCCATAAGGTTGTTGTAGGAACAAATGAGGTAACATGTAAAACACTTTGCAAACCTTCAGGTGCTCTTGTTGTTTAGTTGTTTTTCAGGTGTGTAGGACTCTTTGTGACTCTATTTGGGGTTTTCTTGGCAAAGATACTGGAGTGGTTTGCCATTCCCTTCTCCAGCTCATTTTACAGATGAGGAAACTGAGGCAAACAAGGTGAAGTGACTTGCCCAGGGTCACATAGCTACTAGGTGTCTGAGGCCAGATTTTGAACTCAGGTCCTCCTGACTCCTCACCCTATCCACTGTACCACTTAACTGCCAACATGCTATGTAAATGCTGGCTATTGTTATGGGGAAGGTCAGGGAGAGAGTTCTGAATGCCCCCTTTCTTTTCTAAGATCCCCTTCCTTTATCCTCCCTGCCCTCCCACATGCCAAGACTAACTAGGCTACACCCTTAGTTTTGATTTTTTTGGCTGTGGGGAAGAGCTTTGGGGGCACACCCACTCATCTTTCCTAACTTCCAGAGGTTTTGAAAAATATGTTGAATGAGAAAGTACTTAAAGTCCTCACACACCCCTTCTTTTACCCATGTACCACAACCTCCTTCTATAACAAAACCGAGAACAAAAAGAAAGAGGTTACCTTCCAAAATATAAAATACACAAACATACTTTATTGGTAGAGCTGTGAAGTGATAAAACTATGTATTTGGGAAAGCAGTCTGGAATTATGTAAGTAAAGTGACAAAATTGTCCATACTCTTTGAATCAGAGACCCCATTACTGGGCTTATACCCCTAGGAAACCACCGATAAGAAGATCCCCATATGCACTGAAACATTCGTAACAGCACTTATTTGATATCTAAGAATTGAAAACAAAGTAGATGCCTATTAGTTGGCGAATGGTTAAACAAATCATGGTATATTAATACAGTGGAATATCACTGTGTTGTAAGAAATGATGTGCATGGTGAATACAGAGAAGTTTAAAACAATCTATATGAGCTGATGCAGAGGGAAGCAGGCAGAGTAAAGAAAACAATGTACATGGAAACTGTGATAATGTAAATGATCAAAAATGACACACTTGTGTCAAAAGTGAGTGGAACAGTTATAAATATCAAGCACGACTTGAATGAAGAATTGAGAGGATGCCCCCAACCCACTCCCTTGTGGAGGTAGAAGGTCTCCAGGTGTTAGACTTTGCACAGGGTTTTCAACTTTTTCTGAAGTATCAGTCAGTTGTGTTGAATTATTTTCCTCTTTAAAAAAATACTATTTGTTACATGGGATGGCCCTCTGGGACAAGAGGGATACTGGAGATAACTTCAGTCATATAAGAAACAGAAGATCTCAATCAAATCTTCTTTTTTTAACCATAAAATTACAATAATGCCTGTAGCATCTGTGCTTTTGTTGGTTGGGATACTGTCTCTATCAGTTCTGTTGACAGCTCCTTGACAACTTAATGGATGATCTTTGAGAGTAACTGTTCTCCAAAGCTCAGTGCCATCCTGTACTCCTCTTACTGATGAGCCTTTCCATACTTAGCTAGATTGGTCCCTTCTCTGGTTTATACTAAAGCTTTTCCACCTTGGAAGAGAGGACCTACTATAGTTTGTGATCACAAACACACATTTCTTGAAGCACAGACTTCAAGAATCCACAGTCACTTCCATACCATGGTGAAGCATCAGAGTAAACCCTTAGTGGAATAATTGTAATCATAATTATCTTAATTTGTTGCTTTCAGTACTAATTATCTATGTTGTATACTTATAAACCGCATGCTACTCTCCTCAAATAGCTCTGAATCATTATGACATTTACTCTCTGGAATAGTTGACTCATATTCTAAACATTTCTCTAAAGGGACAGTGATAATTGGGGGATTTTTTTTTTTACCATTAATTATAAATTTTGAAATCGATTGTCACATCTAAGATTATTAGAGTGGAAAAACTGACTTTAGATTCAAAGTGTGTTCTATATGAATGGAAGTTTCCTGGTGGGCTTACCCTCTAGTTTCTAGAAACATAGACCACTTCCTAACTGCTGTTAAATAATCCAGTTGCAAACTGTCACGAAATCCGGTTTTTCAGGAGCTAACAAATCGCAGTGCGCTGTAGCATGCGGCATCCATTCTATTTAGCTCTTAATGGCTGTTCTGAGTTTTGATGACTAATCTCAAGTTGTCACAGCTCATTAGCTGCAGGGAATGGACATGCCAAATGGCTGGGCCCAATGCTGGAGAGCAAATTGCACTGTGATAGTGTGAGCTCAGATGGATTTTCCCACCAGTCCTACTTTTCAGGTGCATCTCACCTTTTATGTTGGACACGAATGCCATATTATATTCAAGTATGCTAGCACTGTAGGAACATGTTACTTTGGCTGAATAGGATATGCTAACTCTGTGGGGAGGGGGCATTTTTATATGACGCATATTCTTGATTTTAGTTTGTTTTGTTCTTAACAGATAAAATGAGCATTTCCATATGCGTAGTAGAACATGAAAAGAATATTGTGAGATATGTAATTGGGGGAAAAGAAAATACAGTTGAAAGCTAGAAAGAATATTGTGCTTGAAATTGTTTTATGCGGCTTGTTTTTATTAAAAATGGGTGTGTTTGTGTGTGTATAAAATTCAGCGTGTTGCTTTCAAAGATCCCCTTCTCATCTGTGATTCCTTCTTACCTGTTATTCTCCTGGGCATTTTTTTTTCAAAATATGTTTATGACCCTCTTTTTCTTTTCTTCTTTCATTTTTTGGACAACTGTATTCCTGCCTCTTCTCTCCTTTCTCTCCTTCCCCTTCCCCCACCATTGAGGGAACCAAAAGAAAAATAAAGCTCTTGTAATAAATGTACGTAGTTAAACAAAACAAATTTCTACAGTATCGAGAAGTGCTTGTCCTTTTCTACCTCTTGAGACGGTTACCTCTCTGTCAGGGACTTGGGCAGCATGCTTTATGTCCTGTCGTCTGGAGCTGTCTATAATTGGTCATTGCATTGGATGGAACATTGGAATCTTGTAAAATACAACTGTATTATCACAGCAAACCTGTGACATAAAACCTAGGCCCAATTATTCTCAGGAGGGTAAAAGGCCATGTTTTAGCTCAGTCTTCTACAAAATGGTCCTGTGTGTTCTTGGCCTATGATGACGTTTTTGTCCAGTGTGTGGGCTGTTTCTTTGATCTTATAAAAGCACAGTAGGTCCCAATTCTTGGCCCGGAAACTTGAAAACCCAGTTTGCAGGCTCCGTGTTCTTCATGAGCACAGCCCCACTCTTCATTGATTTCAGACTCATGTTACAGACTTAGAAGTTTCCCAGCTTGTAAAAAGTGTCTCCTTCATCTCAGAAGACTAGTAGTAAATCAACAGCTATATATTGAGCATCTGTACTCCTAAAATAGAGAGTCTTCCCAGGCACATATTCTTTGAGACTTCGGTGGAGCCATTATGATGTCAGTTGGTATATTCCCTCACCTGCTACAAATTGCAACCTATCCCATTGCCTCATGTTTTTTGGTTGTTATTCGTGAACTTCTCTAACTTCTTCGGGGAGACTGTACCCAACATGTTGGAGGCCTTCCACTTAGTCTTTTACTAATTTGTGGATATCAGTGCAACTGTCTGCTCCTAGCGCTTGCTACATTCAAGGCTCACAGTCTTTCTTAGTAATATGTGCCTTAGATGTCTTTTATCGCCATTGTCTTTCAAGCAATTCATCATTGGTAAAGTGCTGCACCCTACTTAGATCTACCATTTTGTTCCCCATTGTCCTTTGAGTTAACCTATAGCGGTCTATGAACAAAGATCATAAAAATTAATAATATAATAATAATAATAGCTTTCTTGTATATATATACATATATACACACAAGTTTTATATATATGTATAAAACTTTAAGATTTACAAAAAGCTACAAATATGTCATTTCATCCTCACAACACCTTGGAAGTAGGTGTTATTATTGTTTCCTCTTTACAGATGAAACTGAAGCAAGAAGTTTAAATTACTTGCCCAGGATCATATGTAATATGATCATGTGACTTTATATGTTTGGGTTTGGGTCAAGATTTTATTGATTGTTTCTCTAATGTTGAACCATCCTTACACCCCTGGAATCAATCCAACTTGGACATGCCAGTTGGAGTTGGAGTTGGGTATGTGTAGTCATGGTTATGATTACCTAGAGCTCCGCAATTGACTTCTTGACTACAAGTAGCTAAGGCATTGTGTGAGAAAGAAGACCCCAAACTGAGAAGGCCAGGTAAGACAAGGTCATTACTGGAATCCAAGCAGGCATAGTATGATGAGGAGGATCTGAACTTGGGTGGTAGAAAGGGGAATAGAGAAGAAAAGCCATATACTAGAGCAGTTAGAATATGCCACATGGAACTAGTAGTTGATCTAAAAAATCATCCGTGTTAATTTTCACAGTAAGGAGGTAGAGTACCTCAGGATAGCTGAAGCTACGGTTTCATTGCATATAGGACACTCCCATTAGTAAGAGGCTAGCATCAGTATGTCTGAGTGTTTTTCCTTAGTTGGTTCCCTTACCTCCTAACCTGTACTTAACCTGAGTCTTCATACAATGCTCTGGGAAGATTATAATGTGATGTGTTTTACTTTTCTCAGGACTTTTGATATAGTAAGCTTTTAAAATATCATTTTTTAGTTTGGTCCAGCATTAAAGGTGTGTTCCAATTTACATATCCCATATTATATGTGACATACTTTTCAATTTTAATAATCTATTGCTATAGTGTTCACATTTAAACAAGAGATCAGTGTTTAGAACTGAATTCTTAAGACTAGATTAATTTCTGTTATACAGATATTCTTTTCACTAGAAAATTGTGACGCATTAGCACTCTTGTGGAGGAAGGATTTGTTCAACCTCATTTCTGGTGATAAAAATCCCGTGGAGGAAAACTGTACCTAATGCCTACTGTATTTTTAACTGATGAGATAATGTTGATGTTTTGAAAGGGAGAAAACTGGAACAAAACACTATCTCAGTAAAGAAAGCCTTCAACAAAGTCATTGAGCTTTTATTTTTTGGTAAATAAATGTACTTGTGAGGACTGAGACCTAGGAGAGATTTAACTGATCTTGATTCATTTAAAGTCATTCAAACTCTGCTATTTGTGAACCTCTGCAAGATGAAGTTCTACTCCAGGAACTCCCTGTCATTGAAGGAGAAAAGAAAATAAAGCCAATTTATCACTTTTCATTGATTGAAAGATTCATCAGGATTTCTTTTAAAATTACCAAATAGCACAAACACTTTCTCTTTCCTGAAACTTAGAACTGCTTCCAATCTTCAAGTGCTCTTATGATCCCTGTTTTACAGTTAAGGAAGCTGAGGCCGACTAAGCTTAGTTGAATTGAACGTAGGTCTTCCTGACTCCAGGCCTGCCACTCTCTCTACTGGGATAGGTGACATGTGCCCCATGATGCAGAAAAACTCAAGTTCATTTGCCTAAAGCAGGGCTATCATGAAGATAAATGAAATAACATTTGTGAAGTGCTTTGCATAGTACCTGGTACATGGCACACACTTATAAATGCTTGTAAAATATCTTTTTATTTAAATAGATGACATAATCTACCTTGATGAGGTGCCAGGTGGTGCTGCAGTGGATATAGCACTAGGCCTGGAGTCAGGAAGACCTGAGTTCAGACATAGCCTCAGATACTTCCTAACTGTGTAACTCCAGACAAGTCACTTCTCTCTTTGCCTCAATTTCCTCAACTGTAAAATGGGGATAATAATAACATCTGCCTCTCGGGGTTGTGGCGAGGATCAAATAAAATTATATTTGTAAAGTGTTTAGCATAGTACCTGGCAAATAGTAAAGGTTTTCAGTTCACTTGTTTTTTAGCCATGTCTGACTCTCTGTGACCCCATTTGTGGTTTTCTTGGCAAAGATACTGGAGTGGTTTGCCATTTCTTTCTCTAACTCATTTTACAGACGAGGAAACGGAGGCAAACAGGGTTAAATGACTTGCCCAAGGTCACCCAGCTAGTAATTGTCTGAGACCTGATTTGGACCCAGGAAGATGCGTCTTCCTGATTCCAGGTGCTCTGTGCGCTGTGGCACCACCTAACTGCTCCTAGAAATGAGTAATCATTTAATAAATGCTTATTTCCTTTGATTTCTTCCTTCTTTCCTTCTTTGTTGGGTGTGGGGGTAGAGCTAGGAGTTGAGTTTCTTTAACTTTTCTCATTGAAGCTCCAAACAATTCATATATTTATTGATGCTATTACAATTCCCAATAAAACACAAATTGCATACCACACATAGGATGGGAGAAAAAGAGATTGTAGCAGTTGAGTGGGAAGAGGGCTTCCGCCACTGCCCATTCTAACATTTAACCTGGAGAATCATTTTTGTGGAACAAGGCTCCAAGGCTAGATCAGTCTGCAGGGCAAAGCTATAGATGCTTCCATGTATGTTACAGGAAGCCTTGAAAATAAAAAGGAAGATTTCTTGCTGAAGATGAGTCTTCAGTACAAACCCAAGAGTTAAGGTTTGCATTTTGTTTTTTCCTATTAAAAAATAAAGTTGTACAAGGACAAAAGTCCTCTGACTGTGTGCTTCCTTGATCCTCAGAACCAATCAGATTTATGCCTGACTGGAGCCATCAGTCTACTCTCTTAAATTGGCATTGAAAAGTGGGCCCAAATACTGCTACTATGCAAGCAAGAGAATGCTTGGTATCACCATTTCTCCTAAGGTGCTCCCGCACGTAAATCTCCAGAAGTTAAGCAGTACAGTTGGATAATCTAGAAAACAGCATGTCTTACTGCAGAGGTTTTTATTTGGACTGTTTGCAAGGAAAACTTTGAGGGTTTTCTTGTCTGAAAGGAATCATAGGAGCATAGACCTAGAGTTGAACAGGCCTTGAGCTGACAGCTGGTCATTTTAGAAATGAAACAAGCCTGGGAATTTGGTGGCTTTGCCAAGGCCACACATTCCCTGTCTGAAGCTGAATTGGAACCCAGAACTACAAAGTTGGTGCTCTTTTCCCTGTACCTGAATTGACACTGCAGCACTGTTTTCTTAGAGCTTCTGATAATTTTCTTAATAATCTTAATAATTGAAAGAAAGTTAAAGGAAGTCTTTATCTTTTTGTCTTTATCCAAAGCTAGAAAATGGTGGAAAAGAATATTTTGGAAAACAGTACATTGAGAATATTTTTCTGAGTTCAGTAGGTAGATGCTGTTTCCCAGAAATTTTCATAACGAATCCTAGAGTTTCCAAGTCCAGCTCTAAAATGAAAAGAAGCAGCATTGTGAACCCTGAGGAACTCTGGAGCCTTGGAATCAGAACCCCCCATTCTAGTCCTGGTCTGTGACCCTGGGCCTGGGCCATCAGCACTGTGTGATGGCAAGCTTGGCCTGATTACTCCTGGGGCCCCGCTTACCCTGACTCCTGGTATCAGTGTCAGGCTCATGGCCAACTACTGAATTCTGCTATTCCAGCTCAGGCCATGATTTTGTAGCAGGTAGCCAGCACTGCATGGAGAGCCTGTCCACGGGCACCTGAGGGTAGGCTTGAGTTTCCAAGGAGAGGATGAGGTGAGAGTAGAAGCCGCCACCAAGACTCCTAAAGGCCTCCCAGCAGAGCCAGAGAAATGCCTCCTGGCTCATATTTTTGTGTCAGTCCTGGGAAAAGTGACCTGGAAGCCATTTCTAGTTAGGTCTCTTTCTTCTTTTGCCTGTGGGATCTTGGACAAAGCAATTCAGTTCTCTGGGTCTCTGGGGATCTTTAAAGTCTCACTGCAGCTCTGAGTGTCTGAGTTATACACCTGACATTGTGGGGAACATCCTGCTTTTGCCACCCACATTCTCTTTTGTTTCTTGCTTCTCCACCCCCTCACCCCCCTCCCAAATCATCCAGTTCCTGGATCCAAAGCACTTTGTCACACTGTACACTAAAGTTCCTTCCCACTCTAAAAATCTATGATTCATCTCAACGTTTGTACTGTTACACGTTATATGAACGTAGGTAGGTAGTGAACACTTAAGATCTTCTGGTATCTGTTAATAATGAATATGATAAAGAGATTTGGGGAAGAAATAATAGCTGACATTTATACAGCACTTTTTAAGCTTTACAAAGTTTTTACATACTTTTTCATCCTTCTAACATTCTGGCAAGATAGGAAACTGAGGCTCAGAGAGGTCACATGTTGAGATAAAAGGTTTCTGCTCACTCCCAAGTCCAGCTCGGTATCCCCCGCCCAAAGCAAAAATGGAGCTTGCAGTCTTTTCTTTGTATTAGGTGGAGCTGGCGGCAGTCCTCACACGATTGCAGAACTCCATAGGAAAGGGGGAGAATGGGGGGCCCAGTTGATGAGGTCTCTGATTTTTCTCTCACAGATGAAAAAGCTGGCAGCTCTCAGCACTTTTGCATCTCTGAATGTGTATGCCATAGCTGAAGAGGAAGCCGCCCCCAAAAAGCCACTGAAGCCAACTCAGGTAAGTTGCCTGCTTTGAGGTTATTCCGTCTGTACAATGAGAAGAGGATCAACATTCTGACCTCGGTGAATGAGAGAGATGAGTTAAAACAAGACCTATGAATTACATATTCCAAATGCCGCAATTTCTCACAATTTCTCTTCTGCATCAGGCACCTAATAGGTGCTAGGCACAATCATAGATTTTCCTTTTGTTTATAAATTTTACCTTCTGCCAGGCCACTCATCTGTACCTAGGAGAGGTTCCCACCTGGAAGGATCAGGGTTGGTACTATGAAGGAAGTAGCATCTTAGCTGAGCCTTAATGAAAAGAAAAG
Organism: Notamacropus eugenii; assembly: GCF_028372415.1. Classification (NCBI taxonomy): domain Eukaryota; kingdom Metazoa; phylum Chordata; class Mammalia; order Diprotodontia; family Macropodidae; genus Notamacropus; species Notamacropus eugenii. The sequence continues at coordinate 79,809,308 of NC_092879.1, forward strand.
GATTTTGAGAGCTGAGAGTCCGTCCCAGGCAGCTGAAGGAAGAGCTGGCCTCTGACTTGGCTGGAGTCAAGCATGCATGAAGAGGAATAGCAATTTGGAAGCAGATTGTGGAGGGCCTTGAATGCCAGACATAGGCAGTGGGGATCAGGGGCATGGCCAGAACAAACCTAGGCATCAACATTGTGCAGGATGGAGAGGAGAGGAGAGGAGACTGAAGGCAGAGTGACTGGATAGAAAGCTACTACGGTGATTGAGGTAGAAAATGATGGAAACCTGAGCTAACCTACTAGAGAAGGGGGGTTAGACAGGAGAGGACCTAGGCAGACATGATAGAACTTGATATGTTAGAGGATCTAGGTGCTGAGTCACTGGGAAGAGTCCTGTGGGGGTTTGGAGCAGTCAGGAGGCAGTCCAAGTCCTGCAAAGAAGTGATGAGGTCAGCTTGGGACATCATTCAGTGGCAGATGGAGATATTGGAAGGATATTGGAGGGGAGATGTCCAGTAGGCAATTAGAAAAGCCCAGTTGGACCTCAGGGAAGAGAAGAGGGCTGGAAATAAAGATTTGGAGTCATCTGCAGAATATAATTGTGAGGGGAAGCCTATTTTTAAAATTATTTTTCCTCCTGAAAAATTGTTTTTAGATTAAGTAACATTGCAGAGAGGGTCTTAGGACTTCTGGATAGTCTGGCATGTAACATTTACAAAAATGTGTCCTTTTAAGAAAATCCCATGGGAACTTGCAGGATAGATAAGAATTATCTGTCTTATGATAAGAATTTGCTGCAGGGTACCTTTAAAAAGCATGTTTTTCAGGGCAATTAAAAAACAAAAACTGATTTATTTTACTTAGGTCATAGTTGATTTGGATATGACTTTGCAAAATATTATTTTGCAGAGTGTCCCAAAAGTCTTAGTGCAATTTTAAGCCTTAGAATTTAAGCCCTAGAAAGTCTTAAGCCTTTCATCTGCATTAAGATTTTTGGGACACCGTGTATGAGGTATATACCTCAATTTAAAGCTATTTATAGGAAAACCACAATCAGAAATCTTGAGGAATGGGATGTTCTGAAGGCAGCCAGGTGGCATAGTAGGTAAAGCTCTGGACCTGAAGTCAGGAAGACTTAAATTTAAATCCAGCCTGTGACCCTGGGCAAGTCATTTAACCTCTGTTTGCCTCAGTTTCTTCCATTGTCAAATTGGGCTGATAAAAGTACCTACCTCCCTAGGTTGTTCTGATGGTGAAATGAGATAATATTTGTGAAGCACTTAGCATAATGCCTAACACATAATTAGGTAGTCAATACATGCTTATTCCCTTCCCACTTTCCTCTAGGTCATTATCACAACTGAATCTCCCTTGGATTATTGACTTCATAAAGTCTCCGACAACATTCTAAGCATGAGTTTATTATTCAAGTCTATGAACGTTAAAATATATGAGATTTGACTGTATGTAAAGCTCCTCTAGCACATTGCTTATAAGTAGTTTGGAATAAATCCCTGGTAGTGTTTCTTGTCCTTTGCTGATTTCTACCAACAATTCAGGGGGAGAAATCTTAACTAGAGGAGAGTACTGTTTACTTGGGTTCCAGTTCATTGAGACTTTGCTATTTGTTGATTACAATGCCCCCATTCCTAATAAAGAACAAGTGTGTGCAGACTCTTGTATCCAATGATCAGGGAGTTCCTTACTGTAAGCCTTCTCTTTGCTCCTTGCTCCGGGCACCCTGTTTTTCTCCATAGGATTACAGGACCAGAGATTGGGAACTGGGGGTCCTCAGAGGCCACCTAGTCCAACTTCCTCATCTTAAAGAGAAGGAACCTAAAGCACCAGAAAGGTTTAGTGACTTGCCTAAGATCACCCCGTGAAGGCCTGTATTTGAGCTCATACATGTGTCCTGACTACAAACCCAGCACTCTGTACCCTCCCTACTGGTCATCCATCAAGGCCATTTTGTCCATGGACCAAGTAGATGTTGATAACCCCGTAAAGTGGAAAGTCCCGAGACCTGTGAGCCCTCCTTCTTCTGACTGATGTCTGAAACTGTACCTTGGGAATCAAACCTCTTTAACAGAAGGCTTATGACCTGCGCTTTCGTTGGCTTATCCAAGACAGGTCAGCACTTTCTTTGTAATTTATGATCTTAGAGCATTGAGGTATTAAAGGACTTGCCTAGAGTCACACAGCCAGGATGTGTCAGAGTTGGGACTTGAATCCAGGCCTTCCAGATGGTTCTCCATCCACTATATTACACTGCCTCACCTAAGCACTTTTCCCTGTTACCATGAAAGTAGCCTTGGATAGGATAAAACTGTAAGTTATCATCATTCATGAAGGATCTGAGAGCAGATTTGGAGAGGAGAAGGTAGAAGACAGAATAAGGATGCTGAATCTCTAGAGAGCAGTGAGGAAGGATGGCTCTGAAGGATGTCAACTTTCTGCACCATGCCTGTGCCCCTTGTTTACCCTGACTCTTTCTAGCCAGTTAATAAGCATTTCCCCATTTTGAGCCTTTCACAGAGACCCTGCACTCCTGAAGGAGGTAGAAATGAATGGATGGAGAAGGGAAGGAAAGAAGGAGAAAGCATTTATTAAGTGTTGATTTTGTGTCATGCACTGTGTGCTAGAGTTGCTCATACAAAAGCAGAACATTACAGGTATAGTGAATGAGGCCATGGGGGAGAAGATGGAAACAGCTCATTCAGCACCCGAGGAAGACTTTATTTGATCATGGTTCATGGTATCTATGCCCAGCCCTTAGCACAGTTCCTGGCACATGGTAGAGGCTTAATAAATGCTTATTGACTGACTAGTGGGGTGAGTGAGAAGAAGGGAGGGCATCTTTGGCTAGGAGATCACAGAGGAAGGAGTGAGGGGAAGCAGAGGCAGGAACTTCTAGGACAGCAGTGCCCCAAGGGCACCAGGCTCTGGTCTCTGGCATGGCCATGTTCTCAGATGTTATGAAGGAGTGTGTGGAGAATTGTCCAGAAAGGAGGGAGTGAAAGGAAAAAGTTACTGACTTCCTTGTCTCCATGGAGCTGGTGGCCTAGTAGTGTCCAAAGTAACAGTGAAGGCTCACCGTTCCTTGCCTGGATAGCAGGCCATCATTTGGTAGCTATGCTCCAACAAAACCCTTGCTTAGTGACAATAGTTTGTTGAGAGGCCTACATCCCCTGCTGCCAAAAGACCGAGTTGCCCAGGAACCACTGGGGATTCTTGTTTGCTTACTGGTTTTCATACTTGGATTTTCTTTAATTATATCCTATGCTTAATATTGTGTGTTCGTGCCTTCCTAGATACTGAAGGATGAACTGATTAGCCATTGGGTTGTCAGTCAGGTAGTAAGCATGTATTAAACATTTCAGATGTGCCAGGCACTGTGCTGAGGAAGCAAGTGTTAGGAGACCTTCTTTGTGGAAAAAGGGGTTTTTTTCCTTGAGCTTTCCATAGTGTGTGTGTGTGTGTGTGTGTGTGTGTGTGTGTGTGTGTGTGTGTGTGTGTGTGTGAGAGAGAGACTGTGTGTGAGACACAGACTGTGTGTATGTGACAGACTGTGTGTATCTGTGTGAGAGAAAGAGACTGTGTGAGACCAACTGTGTGTGTGAAAGAGACCAACTGTGTGCGTGAGAGACTGTGTGTGTATGTGTGTGTGTATGTGTGTTCATGAGAGAGAGAGAGAGAGCGAGAGTGTGTATGTGTATGTGTATGTGTGTGTCAGGGAGAGAGAGAGAGACTTGGATATAAACTTTTGTTTTTGTTTCTTTTTGCCTTTCCAGCTCCCCATTTATAATGTACCATCTCTCCATTCTAAGTACGTTGAAGAGCAGCCTGGCCGCTTACAAATGGGCATTGCTTCCATCCGAACCACAGCCTGTCATTATGTTGGCTGGTGCAAAGTAAGAACATTCTGTTAGTGATCTCTCTCCTAACACAGGAACTCTAAAGTGCCTGGTTTGTGTTCTTACCCATACAACAGCTCGAGTGTTTTCAGGTATTGCTCAGAGTGAATTTTCACACACAAAACCTTTTATTCAGGTTGGGGTTCCTGATCGGGTAAGTCATGTGTGCTCCCAGCTGGGCCTGGAATGAGTAGCGTCAGCCAGTGGAGTAGATACTGCTGTCATTGTGTGACCTTGGTGCCTCTGTATTGGCATCAGAAGCAGTGCCACCATCACCCTTGCCCAGTTGCCATCCAGACTTGCTCCCAGCCTAACCTGTATCCATCCTATTGTTTTGAGATTTTAAAAAACATTTCTTGTGGTTCACAGATCTATAATAGAGTCCTGGAAAATTCCAGTTTGTTGAAATATGGTCATTCTGGATTAAGGATTCTTCACCTAGGGTCCATGAACATTTTAAAAAATATTTTGATAACTGTTTCAATAGAATTGATTTCTTTGGTAATCCTATGTGTTTTATTTTATATAAAAACATGATTCTGAGAAGGGGTCCAGGAAGCATAAAAAAGGTTAAGAATCCCTCATCTAAATTGTCTTACTGGTGTTCTGTGAAGCCATTGCATTATATATTTTTTTTATCCTGAGCTTGTCACGATCTTTCTTTCTGACAGTACTGTGTGTCTTTTTAAGGAGGCTCAATACCTTCTTAATAGTTTGATCTCAGGGAAAATGTCTTGACTAATTAAGGTCTGCTTCACACACCTGAGGCTGATGCCAGCAGTCAGATGATTGAGGCTTAGGTCTCTGGAGACCAAATTTGCCTTCGTGTTCTCCGATTTGTCTTTAGTGAAGCAGATTCCTCCTGAGACATCCTTCAATTGCCGCCATCGCTGTCACCCATTTTAAAACCGAAAGGACATTTGATTCCCATTAATTTTAGAAAGAATGGACTGAAAGGCGTTTTGGAAGACATTTCATTTTGAATGTAAACAGCTTTGCTCTTATCATTTAAAAAAATACCTAGTCTTTAAAAATGACTCCTCATCGCAATGCTGTTGCTATCCTAGATGCCAGCTTTTAACTCCTACTCCTAGTTCCCTGGTGTTTCAAAACTTGGGTTATACTGCCCCCTTGTGGTACATGAATAAGCCACCATTTCTGTTCAATTTATCAAGAGCATTTCACTTGAGATTTATTTGTATGAATTATCAGTAAAGACAAATAAATAGTTTAGCAACATTTAGTTTCTCTTTGAATTTTGATTTCATTATCTTTCCCTGCCATTACAGTGTACAGAATATAAAGTGCGTGTACATAATGTAAAGTGCATGCACATCCCTTGTATAGACTGTTACCAGGTCTTGTTAATGTTCCATATCTCTTTTTGCTCTTGTCTAATATAATTAAGTTTCCTTCTCTGAAAGATTTTTTTGGCTGTTACCTTCATAACATCTAGTTAGTTGGTTGCTGTCCTTCCTTCATAACATCTGCTTCAGGGATTTGGGAAGTCAGAAGAGTGGGCTTGTGTTTTGGCTATAGTATACAGCGTGATCTTTGTATTTTAGCTAATGGGGAAGTGTTGTTCAAATCTCCAGTAGACCCACAAGCTTCTCTGTTGCATATGTACTCTTTTTATGTTTTCTACCCTTAGGATACCCTTAGGATCCCCTATCCTGCCTGAAATATTACTGTGGGAGAATGGTTGTTTGGTAGCAAAAGGAGAGGGCAGGAATTTAAGATAGTTGTAGGGGAAAGGCTGAGGACTGGGGAAGAAGTCTGGGCTGACTTCTTGGAGGCATTTGTCCTTTTCCCTGACTGTTGCTTCGCTTGTCTTTCCTACCTGCTCCCTACCTAGGATCTGTGAGTTGTCCTGCCCCATTAAATGATCCTAGTATCCACTCTTCTTGGTTCTCCATAGTCCAAGAGGGCTTTGGATGGTTGGTTGGTCCTGTCAGCTGATGTCTCATGGAAAAACTATGGGTTCACACTGTCCCTTGTCAGAGACAAAGAGATGCCAAACTGCTTCCTTAGAGATTTTAGGGCTCTGTAGGGACAATGAAATGTCTATACAAAGAATTGTTACACATTTCTAAGATTAAGATCCATTCCTCCACAGAGCAAAAGATAGGATTAGGGATAAAATCTGGAGCCATGACTTCACTGCCATAAAGAACTCCCTGGTGAGAAAATTCCCTGTACCAATATAGGTTTTGGTACCTTCATTGCAACTTGGAGCCTTAGAGGGTTGCTTAGATCAAAGGATAAAGTATCAATTACTACCTGAATAACAGGTAAGATTCTAATAATTGGAGGCAGCTTAAACATGTCATATCGATGACCCCCTTACGGTTCATTAGAGGTTATGAAGTTCAGTATTGGTGGAGGTGTGGAGAAATGGACACGATGGAGAACTCTTGAGTTGGGGATGTCCTTTTGGAAAGCTCATGGGGATTATACAACAGGAGCAATGAAACTTTTTGTACCTATCTTGGTACAGGTTTTCTATTAAGAATATACCATAAAGATGTTATTGAAAGAGAAAAAAAATGTTTTGTTGTTATATAATTCGTAGTAAATCATTTGTTATATCAAAACACTGTAAAAAGCCTAGAGTCTAATGTTACTGCACTCTCGAAAAGGACAGAGGGCAGTCCTCCATCCTTTTTTAGAGAGAGCTGGCCTTGGAGTCAGGAAGATGGCATTTCAGGCTTCAGCATGTCACTTAAACTCTCAATGCCCTGGGCGACTCTTCAAGGACTAAATTGCTAAGAAGGTGCTGACCTTTCTCAGTAGAGCAAGTTCTCCACCAATGGAACTCTGCGCTGACCAAATCATTGGCCTGGCTTTCACCAACCCCAACTTCCTCCCCTTGCCTGCCAAAAAAAATAATAAATAAAGCTAAACCTGAAGAAAGAGATACGAAATGTTGCCAATCAAAGATATTAGAGTCAGAGTAATCTTATATACCCTAGCCATGTGAGCTGGGATATCTACCACGTGGCAGTTTCTTTCTACCATGTGGATCTCAAACTTCTAAATGGAGGAGCCGAGTCTTTGGGAATTGTCCATATTCACATAGCTAGGATGTATTAGAGGTGGGATTTGTACCCACTCTCCCTAATTCCAAGGCCAGCTTTCTATTCACTCTGCTCTGCCACCTCTCAAAATAACAACGGCCTTCATCTAACATGAAGAAAGTTCCCTTCCTCAAATTTCATCCTTTTCAATTGTCTTCAATTTGATAAATGTTTGTATTTGTACATTCCCTTGTGAGCTGCTTCCCAGCATTCATAGGTGTTTTAGGAAGAAAAGTTGGGGGAAATGGGAAGCTAGAGCTTCAGGTACACTTGCTGTATAGATTCATGGTGGAAGCTGGAAGTAGAAACCTAGGTTCGGTGTCCTCTTTATTAATGTTTTCCTCTTGAAATGTTTAGTCGTTCTATTTGTCCATTACCTGCTTGATTCCTACTTCTCCCTCAGAGATTCCTTCTTCCCAAATCCCTATTTACTCACTTTGATTTTTTATCCATTTTAAAAGAGAGAGCTTATTTTGTATCTTTTTCAAAGACTCCCATGGCTAATCTAATTTTTTCCTTTTTTTATGGTAGGGTGTTTATGTTTGGATGAAAAATGGAATAATGGATACAGTACAGTTTGGGAAAGGTAAGTAAATGAGTTAGAGCCCAGAATGTTCTGGTGACTCTATGAATCATAAGATTAAATTGAGAAAGAAGCCATACTTGGTCACTTTGATAGACAAGAAAGAAATCAACAAGCCGTTAACCAGATCATCTGTGGCAAAGCTTGGTTCCTGTTTCTATGTTGTTTATCCAAAGCCAAAGAAGAAATTAAGAGCAGTAGTTCATAGTTGGTAACTACTTAAAATAACAAATGCTGTTTTAAAAAACTGAGGAGAAATGTGTTGCAATTGTAAACTGCCCATTGAGAACTGTAATTGTAGATTATTTCATTTTTTAAAAAACTTCCAGGAAGTAATAAGACATAAAATCAGTCTTTGACTGTTAGTGCTAATGGATGAAAGCTGTGGCAAAATAGCGAAGCATCCAAAAGTCCTTTTTATTTGCCGTGGGAATGTGTTCTATGATTTTTGGCACAACAGATTCCCCTTCCATTTAGTCATGCTTGGCTTCAGTTAGCAATCAAATGAGTTTGCATCCTCTGACAGGGGAAAACAGCTTTGAAATTCAAATTCATTACGGATAATCCACAAAGTTAATAATCCCCACATACATACAGGTACAGAAATTAATTTGGCCCAGCCTTCACTCATGACTCCTGTGAGTATGTGGTTTCCTTTGAATTGGTTGCTAAAGGCAATAGTGCACTACTTTGATTGGATAGTGTTGTTGTTTATTGGGGAAAATTATGAGAATGGGCAACAGCACCTTTAGGCTTAGATACTATCCCTGCTTTTTTTACATGTGACTTTGGGCAAGTCATTTAACCTCTTTTGGTCTCAGTTTACTTATCTGTAAAATGGACTTGCAAAGTAAAATGTCTTCTAGGTCTAAATGTGATCCTACACTCAGTTCTACATGCTCTAGACTTCCCATTCTGTCCCTTCTCTCTAGCTCTGCTTCTTACCCCAGCCCTGGTTCCTGGTTTCATTCCAAGGCTAATGGCCATACTGAAGCAAGACAGGCTGGAAAAGCCTGCTAGACTGGAGTGATCAGGGTCACAGAGGCCTTGATCATTCAAGAATCAAAACTTCTGGTCCCTGCTCAGATTTAGATTTAGGTTTAGATGAACTGGAGATATGAATGGCTCATGGCCCTTCTTTTCTCTTTTTGGAGTTTCTCTCCTTTGCTCATTTGCAGCTACTCAGTAAAGGCCTGGGCTGCCCTTCTGACCATCTTTACTTGTACATTTTGAGGCAACTGCTTAAACCCAAGTCAAAGCAGCAACTTGTGCACAGTGAGGACTTCATCCTCCAATGATTTCCCTTAAGACATACTCCCCAGGAAGGTGGAATCTGAAAGCAGGGACCTGCTATATGAGATCTTAAAACATTGGCAATATCGAAAAACCAGGAGATGAAGGAATATGTCCTGGTTTTCATTTAATAAATATCTCTTGTACTAATTCCAAGGCCTGCTTAGATGAGTGTTTTGGCTAGCTCTCTTGAGGAATAAATTTAGAAGTACTTACTCATACCTTAGTAATTAGTTGGTTTTAACCTTTCTACAGTATATCTTTATTGTAAACATGCCAAGTAGGATGTACTATTTAGTTGCACTAGTTTCCATTAAAGTATTCCTTTTTATGATTTCTTGAGATGCGTATGTTTATCTGAAGAATCCACCTCGAGATTTTCTTCCAAAAATTGGTGTGATTACAACTTCAGGATTGGTCGGCTTGATTTCGGCAAAAAAAGGTAGCTTTTGCCTTATTATCTCTTTAATTAGAAATTAGACAGTTTTAAAGAATTTTTGTTTTAGCTATACATGTTTCTACAAAGATGATAATATTTTAACTTATTTAAAGTTAAATTAATTTTTACAAAATTTATTTTTATTATCTTTTTTTAAATAAAAGATGATAGGGTCTTTTGAAACCAGAAAATAGTCTTTTAGGAATTTCATGCTAATATATACAGGTGAACAGCTCAAATTTGAGTGTATGTAATAAATTTCTTCATTTAGAAATAATTACAAGCCATGGTCTACTATATAGAACAACGAAGTTATATTCGAACTTAAGGTATTTGGCTGAAAAGTTTTAGTCTCTCATTAAGACACTCCTCCAAAGTAGCACATATTACTACATTCCCTAGGTCATTCAACAAAGTATCTCTAGCTATTGGAATAGGGTTGTTGACCCCAAGTAAGATTTCTGTCCTTGCCAGAGTGGCCTTTGATCTCTGGTGGGGAGGAAGAGGAAGGTGTAAGTTATATTTTAATCTTTTGGGCAAACCCCAGCCTTATAAACAGAGGCTGGCTTAATTGCTGTGAAAATATATGTGGTCATTTATTACAGCTAGAGCTGAGACTCAGGAAAAAAAAAAGCAAGAGACAGGAAATTCAGGGACCACACTTTGACTTACCATGTGTCCCAAGGGAGTAGTTGGCTATCTTGTGTGGAGAGAGAGCATTCTGGGGTTTTGTGCGTTCAGTACGTTCCTGCCCTAGCCTGCATCATCTGCACATAGCCCACAATCGATCTGTTTGAACCCCAAGAGCAGAGCTCGCTGAACTGGAAGTGAGCAGTGATTCATGGTGGGAGAGAGAAGAGCAAGGCCCAGTTCCCTGGGACAAGAAGGCTAAAATCTTCATTCCTGCTTACCAAAGAAATGACTGCAGAAGCCTTACTATTACTCTACTTAACCCAGGCATAGAAATGAGTTTCTAAATCCATCGACCCTCAAAAGAGTCTCTTTTTTGTATTCCCAGTGTTAATTGTGTTTGTGCTGGCAAAGATTCCTAGCCTGGTTTAATAGACACGAACAGTCATGCAAAGTTGATAAATTGGTTTTTTCATTTAGCTAGAGGGTTGAATACAATAAAGACTGCTCCTCAAGCTGCCGAATGAAATGCCTAAACTTTAACTTCTTCATCCCATGGGCAGCATGTGTTCTGGCAATTGTAGAGGACCTTGGTTGGAGCCCTGTCTGGGAAGCCTGCTGCCCGTGTGACCTTGGCAGGCTGCCCAACCTCTCTGCTCTTCCGTTTTATCAGGAAAATGAGGAAGTTGCACTCAGTGACCTCTGAAGGCCCTTCCAACTTTGAGTCTGTGACCCTGTCCTCTAGCTGGTCACCTAGGCTGGATGTAGTGTGTCCATGACATCTCTGTAAGCCGTCTGTTATTTCTAACAATCATGGGGACAATTGCAGTACTTATATGGCCCCCTAAGGTTTGCAGAGTGCTTTACAGTTACTGTCTCCTTTGATCTTCACAACAACCTTGTGAGGTAGGTGTCATTATGATCCTCATTTTACTCATGAGGAAACATCAGAACTGAGCGTCAGGGGCTTACCCAAGGTCACACACAGAGGGTGGCTGAGGCCAGATTCAAATTCAAGTGTTCCTGACTCTAAGTCCAGCCCTCTGTCTACTGTGTCACCTCAGTGTCTCTACAGTGATGAAGCAACACACTTTGTTTTATTTCTGAACCTGGGAAAGGGTTAGGCCAGGGTTGGGGAACCTGCAGCCTCAAGACCACATGTGGCCTTCTAGGTCCTTGGGTGTGGCCTTTTGACAGAGCCCAAGTTTTGCAGAACAAATCATTTTATTAAGGGGATTTGTTCTGTGAAGTCTGGTTGGATTCACTCAAGGGCTGCACTTGAGGACCTAGAGGACCACATGTGGCCTCTAGGCTACAGGTTCTCCACCCCTAGGTTAGGGTTTACTAGTTGCGTTGCTTAGACATCACAGACATGATTAGCTTTTAAAAAGTAAGTGAGCCAGAAAAAAAAAAGAAGAAAAGGAGGCTGTGTTCAGTCAGCAGCATGACTGTGCAAACAGTGTACATGAATTGAACATGACAGCTGGGGGCCGGGGGCCGTGTATTAATTGAGTTGAATTCTTCAAGGCTATTTTAGCTGCCATCTTGACTCTTTGATTCCCAAGGGGAGTTTCTTATAGAACGTTGGCTGTGAAAGGGAGACAGGGAAAACATTGATGTTGTAGAAGCATCTGTTTAGAGTTAAATACTTTGTTTGGGTTATACAGGCTCTAAATTTAAGAAAATTACTTATCCGTTGGGACTGACCGCTTTAGGAGCATCTGTCTGCTACCCAGCTCAGGCAATAGTAATTACCAAGGTAAGTTCTTTTCATAGTGAGGGTATCAACCTGCTTATATTTGTTTAAACTCAAAGCTTTGCGAGATGTAAATGTTGTACCACACCTGCAGCCTTTAATTTAGAGAGACAGAGTTGATATCAACACTCGGGTGTTGGCATTAGTCACACAAAATCACATTAGCATCTCAGCGTGATAAATACTACACTCTTAATTATATGACCATCAGAAGTGAGCAGACAGGATGAATTTACTTAAATAAAATTAAACAATATAAATGCTCTTTTTAATATTAAGTTCAGAGACTGCTTTTGAATTTATACAGAGGGGAGTGCTCCATTGTTAAATGCTATAAAATTAAATTTTTAATTAACAGAAAATTGCACCTGCTGGCAGCTGTTCAATGCAGCATATTAACATAATGCTAGAAACAGCCAATTGATATTCAGCAGTGGCTTCTTAAGCCTTAAAAATATGTGTGTGTGTGTGTGTGTGTGTTTCAAGTCTAGAACACCATCTGGAAGTAGGAAATCCTTTCCATGAAAATCTCATTTCAGCCCTTTTGCAGTTTTTCTTGTCAGCTCAACTGTACAGCTGAATGGTTTCTTCTCATTTCAGTCCTTGCTTTGTGCACATATGCTCTTGGTAGAGTTTATAGCTTTCTTGGACAGGTTAGGCATCTCTAGTCTTTTTCTTTTTTTTCTTACCTACTGAACATTTTCTTCCTGCTTTAAATAATACAGACTTTCTCAAAAAACATTCTTTACTTGTGCTTCTCTTATTGAATTTTTTAAATTATTGGTCTAGCTAAGATGGCTTGTTTTGTATCAGGACGTTTTTAAGAATATCGAGGATAGATGGTGATACTTGGTGATATAACCAAATCCCAGCAGCGGATGTAGGCAGGGTGCTAGAAGTGGGGTGAAAACAAAGGGCCGCTTAGAAATTAGCTGAATTTCACCATTTCATTCCCGGAGGTTGAGAACTTAGCTATTTTGGCCTTCCTACCACCAAGGATCTATCAAAGGAGGCTGTATCCAGAAACTCCTCCAAGAAGTCCAAAGGGAATCCATCATTAACCACTGTGACGGTATGACTGGTTAGGCTGGCGTTTTGTTTGAGGATCTTCTCATGCTGTTTTTGGTAATTAACTTACATGAAGAAAAGTTTTGGTCAAGAGAAGTGGTTTATCCTTGAGAATGTCACAATTGTGGTGTAGTCAGTACTAACATTGCTAGAGCTGTAGGCCCTTATCCAAAAGCCACTATGTATTTGATGAATGACTTTAACAGAAAAGATCAGGGTGACAAAGGAACAGGAGGAAAAAAAAATCTCAGAGAGAAAAATAGGGGAAAGGAAGGCAAAGGCAGCTTCATTTAGAGAGAAGAATTCATCTAGAGCCCATCAATGAATGGCAGGCCTTAATTTTGAGACTTTGTTCTACACGCTGAGTTTTCTCCAGGGACACTCATTGATGCTTTCTCTGTGTAGGGGTACAAAAGGCCTTCAGAGGAAATAAAATCCAAATTTGGGTCGACTTTTGTTTTGTAGATGTTTAGCAGTACCATGAACCTTCTTTCCTAAGATATTTTCTTAACTGAAACTAGTCCTCCAATCCAGTGAGCTTGTTATATACACAAACTTCTAGAAATATTCTTTCAAAATTCTGTCATGTGATGTAAATGATTCAGAAAATTAAACTTTATGTTCAGGAAAGGTGAGATTTCTATCTTGGTAGTTTAGACTTTGGCCTTCTCATGGAACAAAATGGCAAGTCTTGGAACCATCACATATGCATTAATATAGAAAAACTATTATTGCATTCTCCCCCCCTCCAAAAAAAATTGACTCTAAACCCCACTGTATTCTAATTAGGTCACTGGGAAAAAGGCATATGCTACAGGTCAGGGGATTTATGAAGTTCTTGGGTCATTATGGACAGGAAACTACACGCAAAAAGAAACTGAAGTCAAAGAAGAAGTGAAGGTAGGTTTCTGGCCAAAGAAAATGGTTTGTTCTACACTTATTTTTGTATCTGGGGCAGGGGGTGGCATATGGAAGGAATGTTTGGTCATCCTGGACTCAAGTGGTTTTGTTGTTTTAATGAAATGGTTTGCTTATGGAAGAACAATATCTTTTTGGTTGAACAGCTTCAAAGGGACCTCAAACTCGACACACCCGCGACTGTGGTGGTAACAGAATCCAATGTGTCCATGCTCCGTCCTGAAGTGACAGACAAGCTAATGCCATCCTCAGGTGTGTTCTGAATCATTTCACCTGGTTTTTATTGGCTTTCTCCTCAGTCATTTCCTGAGGTAGTATGACAGTGATCAGGTTCGTAAATGTTCTTATGTCTTTTCTCAGCTACCTGGGGTTGGGACTCTGTAGCGTTCTTTTGGATCTATGCATAGTGCAGTGTTTTACAATTTCAGCTGACTAACTGGTCTGATTTCCAAAGTGGAGATAGTTAGTATTTGTTGTTCAACAGAGGACAGGGCACTGTGGTAGAGGTGGAGAGAATCAAGCCTTTCTGAATCCTTTAAGTTTCTAGGCCCGTGTAGAAGAACTAGCAGCTTCTCCTCGTGTTGTGTGTTCTGTTTCCTTCATCCTCTCATTCTTCATTTCCCTTTCCTGTCCAATTTTCTTTCATTTAGACCAGGAGTAGGGAACCTGTGGCCTTCTAGGTCCTTGGGTGGGGCCTTTTGACTGAGTCCAGGTTTTACAGAACAAATCCTTAATTGGAGATTTGTTTTGGAAAGTTTGGTTTCAGTCAAAGGGCCGTGCTTGAGGATGAAGAGGGCCACATCCAGGCCACAGGTTCCCCATCCCTGATTTAGATGCTAGGAGGAGTTGTAGTATCAGACATTGGAAATGGCAGCAACTGTTAACATTAGTGCCTTTGCAAGTGGTAGCATTTGAAAAGTTAACCTAAGAGTAGGCATCAAACCACCTGGGGAAGCAAAGTGTGTTCATTGTGAAGAACAAGAAGTTATCCTCTTGTTTGAAACTGTTTTCGTGCTCCCTACCCCCACCCAGGCATTGATTCAAACTCCTCGGTCTCTTCTCTTCCCTGACTTGGTGTGCCTTTGGTTATATGACAGATGCTACACTACTTGATGTATTCTGTCAAGTTACAAAAATCAAATTATAGTCAACTCTTAGGACAAAGAGCATTAAATTAATTTCACCTTACACAAAAGTTAAACATTCAGTAGTTTAACCATAGGATCAGAGCTGTCTTTGGCCACTCTCTTGTCTCCATCTGGGTTCTGGAGCCCTTCTCCAGTGTATCCTGTTTTTATGGTGGTAGATAAGGTAATAACATGAAAATTATTTTGTGGAGTTATTCTATGCTATTATCCACATTTGTAGTGCCCACTATCAACCTGGGTGATTCAGAGTTGACTTCTTCCTTAATGACATTAGGAATATTTCTGTCGTGCCATTTGCTTGAAAAATTTCAGAGAATTTCACAAGGGCAATTATTTTTAATTTTCTCATTTATTGAGTTGAGGACCCAAAACTACTATCCCAATTTTACATACAAAAAATAGAACATTTTCTGGCTTTCTTAAGTTCATTTCGTAGTGAAGCCTGAAATCTGTCTAGTCTTTTTTCCACTTGGAGGCTTGGCTTTAGGTTTGAGATGTATATGGACTGTTAATTGGACAGGGATCATTAACAAGGATCATTTTGAGTAGGAGAATATATGAACTGCAAAGGTGCTAATATTACCCTGAAATTTTTCCTTCACAATATTCTAGGCTGTTTTCTTTCATTCTGTGATGGAGCAACTTCAAATCTTTTTCCTAATTCTGTACTTAGTTTAGTTCTATAATTTTAAAATTCTTCCTTTCCTAACTTTCCTTTTAAATAGCTTGTATTTAAAGGAACTAAACCACTATAGGAAAAACTTTAAGTATATTTGGAAGGAGGAGTTAGACTTTCTTCTAAGAGGAAAAATAAAATAAACTTCGCATGAATGCCTACTGATTCAGGAGCTGAGATTCAATTCCAAAAAGATCTTTGAACACCACCTACAGATCAGAGCACTAGGCCAGGCACTGGAAAAGAAGGCATATTTTAGAGGAAGTGGAGTCCTTGCCCTCATGGAGCTTATAATTTAGCGGTGAGCTAGGATACAAATGACATCAACCCATGCTAAGTACATAAAGAAGATACACACAAAGTGTGGGGTGTTGTTGCTGGTGGGGGGTTACTGCGGTAAGGGAGGACATGGAAAACGTCATAGAATTAACAGCGTTTGAGCTAGGCTTTACAAGATGGTGGAGGGACTCCAGGCATAGGGTCAGAAAGAGTGTAACTGAAGGGACAAAAAGCAGGAAGCGTGTACGTGGGTGAGCAAGTACTCCACTTTGGCTGGAGCCTAGAAAACGTAGGGGGCGGGAACAGTCAGCCATAGGACTAGAAAGGTAGCATGGAGTTCTTTGAATGCTAAGGAAAGGACATGGGTGATAGGGAGCTACCCAAGATTTTTGAGCCAACCCTATGCACATCTGTGCATTAAGTTCTTTGACCAGGCTGGGGCCAGAACTGGAAAGCAGAGGTGGTAACCAAGGTCTGGTAATGAAAGTCTGGATGAGGCTTATGACAGTGCCGATACTGAGGACAATTCAGATTAAAATGTGAATGGAGAATAGCCAGAACTTGGTGAATGAATGGATGCGGGAATTAAGGGGGAAAGTTGTGGGAGATGAGCGATGCCACTGACCAAAATTGTGAAGTCCAGAAGAGGAGCAGGTTTGTTGACGAAGATCATGAGCTCCATTTGCCACTGACTCCACCCCCCCAAATTCCTAATAGTCCAAACCAAGCTGAACAATAAAGCCTCTAAAGAAACACAGTGGAGTTGAGTCCATCTTTGGGAGTGTCTTAGGGAGGCAGGAAGACAGAAATGCCAGAGAACACAGAAACCATTAAGCCAGCTAGTCAGAGAAGAGCATGCCCAAGTATATCTGGTTAGCATTGGCTTTGAAGAGTTTCTTCATTAACAAAGCTGCAGGTTAATGCTTATGTTTACTTAGTCCAGCTTTTGGGTTGCTTTAATAGTGAGAGCTATTTTTAGAGCCAAGGGTGATTAGTGTCATTCTCAGACTGCCCCCACTTGGAGGCAGCAAGTCCACATTGGTATGTATCTCAGCGAGTGTGACCAGGGCCTTTGTAGAGAATTCATAGTGAATTCAGTCTTATTCAAGGGGTGCATTTGCTTTATGAAATCGATATGTTCTAGAAAAGTTGAATGGAAAACAAATTCATATGCAGCAAATCCTGTTTTCTTATTGACTTTCGCTATAAAGTTGGATATTTTTAAGGGAGGTGGAGGTAGAGATAGAGGGCCCCCAAAATGTAAGAAAATCACATATTTAAAGAAATAACATTTTACTAGTAAAATGACAACCCAAAATATTAATGCAAAGAAAAAAGGGTTATGTTTCTGTTTGGGGGGGGCAGAGTTTGACAGAAATTTCTCTGGCAGAAATTGGTGCCAGTTTAACTGAATAGACCGAAGTAAGCTGCAGTCATTTGGTTTCCATCAACCCCATTCTGACATTGTGTATCTCTTCAGTTGTTAGTTTCTAGCATTTTATGGATGCTACCAACACTGAGAAATCGGTAAATTTTTCTGAACTGAAGTAGGCAGGAATATAGATGCAGCCGTTCAGTATGGTGCTTCCTTCAATTCCTAGTGCCACAGAATGACATCATAACAAAGTTTTACTAAATATGTGCCTACCCCGAGGAGACCTAAGGTTCTTTACTCTGAATCATCAGCTATTATAAATCAGTGTCATCCTGACTAACCATTTCTGTATAACAAGGTATACCTAGAGCAAATGTCATCTGACTTCTTACACTTTCTCATTTTAATGCTTTAGCAGGTGCTGTTACAGCCACACAGTTTAAGGCTGACCCCATGCTCATGGACTACGGTCAGTCCAATCCAGAAGATGTAGATATGTACAGCACTAGAAGTTGAAATAAACGCATACAGATCTTCAAGAAGTAGAAAGCTTGGCAAATAACCAAAGTAACAATGGAAAAATAATAGAACTGGGCCCTATAGCTATATAACTTAATCAGGTATTTTCTTCAGTTTTCATTCATCCATTAATACACACATTTTGCTGACTCATCGCATAGACAGACTCTGAAAGCAATCAAAGCCTACTCAGTGATTGACACCAAAGTTGAGGTCAGTGTCATCAGGATGCATCTGATGCCATTAACACAGAAGACGGAATAAAGATATGAGCATCACAGAGTCTTTGACATTTTAAATATGTCTCTGATTTAGCTGCCCTCTTAATATGTCAGCTAAGCAAGAATCCTGGGTAAATGTTTTCTTTCTTTTTTACACTTTGGAGGTCTGGAGCAAAACATTCACGTTAAAGTACCAGGGCCTGATGTTGGCATTTTCAACCATCTTTAAATGTCAAAAACCAGCTCTGGGTGCTGCATTTGTCTAATATATTGTGTTTCTTTAATATATTTAAGTGCCACGAACAGATCTTTTCAAAATCCTTCCTTTACTCTCAGAAGTAATTGAAATAAAATAAATTTGTGTGACATCCTTGTACAGTTTTATTTAACTTGAAGCAATCCTCATCTTAACCATGAGGTTAAACACCCATGGTTAAGAGAAGTGTCATCATCTCACTTATTAAAAAGTATTATAGCTCCTGAAAGCTGTGAAGGGAAATTATTAGGTACCTCCAAATTCTTAAAGGCCATGTGAATGGAATGCAAGCTCTTATCATGTTCTGCCAAGCTGGAAAGTTGCCAAATAGAGGCCCTACAATGGACTGTCTTCCAGTGACTGGCCTAGCTAAGTTCGGGAAGGTTAATCACTAGAGGGTTGACCAACCAAGTGATGACTGTTACAGCCACAGCCACTCCTGAAGGCCATCTCCTGTGGAGCTGTGGGGATGTGATCTTCATCGGTAGGGAGAATAGCGATACCAGTGAAATCATGGGTCATTGATCAAGTTTATGAAGTGTCATCATGAGCCTCTTCCAAGACCAAGAGAAAATCTGACCACGGTAGTAGTATTGTCCGAAGCAAAGCCCGGGGCAACAGAGAAAGAAAGGTACTCCAACTTCTGGGCTGCTGCTGTTGTTCGGACCACCCACTGTCACACTCCCTGTTCCCTCCCTGATTGGAGGGAACAGCTGCAAGCCTGAACAAGAGAAGAGCTTTGAGATGTAAGTGGTGATAACAGGCATCTTCCAGCCTTCCCAGGCGCATAGCACTGTTCTCTCAGGCAAGTAACTAAATACCTTGCCTCTTCTGTGCACTTACACATCTACCTTCTTTGCTTGAAAGAGTTAATACATCTTCAGAAAGAACCATTTACGCCTTCCTCACTCCTGAGATCAGAATGGCTGTAAAGACTGTATACTACTCCTTTTTTTTTTTTTCAAATCAAACTGATGAAATAGTTACTATCAGATTTTCATTTGTTTATGAGTAAATTTGCAGCTTTGCTACCAAAAAATTCAAATAGGTCACTCTACAATTGTACAGAGAACAACACAGTGCTACCGTGAGATTAGTCGGGGAAAGAGGCTAAGTAGAACACAGCAATCAACAATCAGAAAACTCAAATTACAAGATATTTAATCTTGTCACAAAGAAGAAAACATGACACTGTCCCCTACTGGAAAGAGGCAGCTGGTCTGATGTAGGTCCTCAGGTCTGGGGACAAGAGCTAGAATTGCTTTAGGTTTTAATTCAAAGTGTTTTTAAACACTGAGATGATAGAAGCTAGATATGGTGAAATGCACTGATTTAATGAAAAGGATCTTTAAAACTATTTAGAAACATTTAAACAAATTGATGTCAATTTTTGAGTATTAAAAATTTTCATTCCACTAAAATAGGTAAACGTAGATTAAGACTAAAACTCAAAAGGAAATTTGAACATTTCGTGGTCATGTTTCCTTCCCCCATTTTTTTCCTTCAAATCTCCACAGTGAACGAAATATTTTGTGACATACAGCTTTTACTTTCTCTGATTGAATTTGCATTCTCTTTTGCCCTTCTGTCTTCCTCCTTATTCTGCTTTGGATCTCCTCTTCACACTGTTCCCTTTTTCTCCTGGGGTCCTTGGTTTCTCCCAGTGCATCCAAAGCCAGCAGTGCCATGGTCAGGCCCCCACTATTATCTGTCACGGTTCTTAAAGTGTCTTCCTGAGAGTTTCTCCTTCATGAAAGGCTGGTCCAAAATATAAGGGTAGGATGTACTAGTGTCATGGGGAGGCTGTGGATTGATAAGAGTTAGTTAGTGTGTGAGGCCATTTACATGGCCCAGGCTTTTTATCAGATTTCCTTCATTTCCCCCAAAGAATTCTATAGTTTGAATATAGCACTTCTCACTGGGCTTGCGATCAGTGCCAGAACAGAGATCAAAATGCCCTTAAGTGTGGTATGGCTTTATTGTTCTTCGACCATGAAAGCAGATCTTCACATCATTCAGCACCCACTCTGGTGAACAGCTGCCTTACAATATAAGGGGAAAGCTGAAAAGTGAATTTGCTACGCACAGTAATAAAACATTGTGTTTCCATTTGCTTCTTCTAAACAATTAGCCGCTGCAGCCAGGAGGACTCTTTCCACAGTTGTGATGTCACAAAGATGGAAGGTATCGGCCAAATATTCCTTGTTATTAAACTTCTGCTCCTCTCTCCCAGCTGTCTTGACTAGCCTTGCCCAGTATGCATCCACCCTGTCTGGTCTCTTACCTCATGCCTGCCTGCCTTTGTACCCCACTTCTGCCTAAGCGCCATATCTTCTCTCACTAAGTACATAGACACTACTCTTAAACTCATTGTCAGGGGGAGGGGATATCCATAAAATGTATATTAAAAAAATCTAATGGCAGAATTTGGGAGTAAAAGGAATAAAGTTTTGTGGAATTAGTAGCAGTTAAGAAAGTTACAAGTGTGTCTTGGCTATTAAGATTTGTATGGTGCAGATATAAATTATCGTCTGTACGGAATAGGAATTCATAGGGAAATACTTAAGCCGTCAGTTTGGAAATCCACTTAGGTAAAATATGCTGGTGGGGAGGGGAGTGGGAGTAGATGAAGACTAAAAATCAAAAGTCTGTATTTCACTAAATATTTCACTGCATTTCAGTAAAAACAGAAGTAAATTCCTGGAGAACATTATCTAGATGCATAATAGTTATTGTTAAAAATTCATGTCTTAGAAATATTCAGAATAAGTAGTGTCCAGAGATTAAAGACACACAAGCACTGCTTCATTGGTCAGAGAACCTTTTTGGGGACCAGGCCTGTGATTTCTTTCAGCATAAGGAATTCCTAGTGTGTAAAATAATACATTAATGCAAATGAGGCCACATGTGTATGTTTGTGTCAGAAGTCGTCTGTAAAGCTCAGTTGTCCTGGGTTTCTTTTTTTCCCAAAACTGACCTTTGATTTCTATCCATGATGCTCCACTGAATCCACATAAGGGAATAGCATTTTAAAATATGAACAGCAGTCTTCCTAATCTTTCTAGTAGGAACAGAGATTTTGTCCACAAAAATGTGCTACAGTAAAGAAGCTTATTATGAGTTTGAAATGGAATAAGAATGAACTTGATTTAAAGGGGGAAATCTAGTTTCCTCAAAATTTTACTTAGTAAGATAGTTGATAATGAGTCAGTTTTGTCTGCTTTGGTTGTAGCTGAAAAAATAATGAGATTATGTACCAGATACCAAAACTTTTTGTTGCGTAACTTAAGTAATTTAACTTTTTAAAGTCTCATACCTTAAGTAATGCTTTAAGAAAGAGGAAAAGTGAGCCTAGCCTACTTACCACGTAATACCACATTAAAATGGGGTTTCAACTCACAAATTACATTGTAAGAAATTAGTTCACCTTTCTACTTCCATCTAACCAAGATCTAGAATAATAGTTTTGAAACTGTTTGATCAAAGTTTGTATCTTAATTTCATTTTAAAGTTTTTTAAGCAAACCAGTGCTGGATTTAAGTTCCCAATCCCAAAAGTATAGGCCATGTCATTTGAAAATTTGGTATAAGACAGAAATATTGTAAACTGTAGGATGTAGTTTCAGGCCTGGTGTAAGGCAGCTAGTGGCACCGTAGACAGAGTGCTGGTCCTAAAGACAAGAAGACCCGAGTTTAAATTCAGCTTCAGATACTTACTAGCTATGTGATCCTGAACACGTCACTTAACCTCTCTCAGCCTCAGTTTCCTTGTCTACAAAATGTAATAGCACCTGCCTCCCAGGTTGTAAGATCAGATGAGTAAATATTTGTAAAAGCACTTAGCACAGTGTCTGGCACGTAGTAGTTGCTATATAAATGCTTATTCACTTCCCCATCTGATGCAGTAGTACAGAGCTTACACTGTTCTGCAGGCGTGGGAGAACATGAAGCCATTCTGGACTAACTTAACCATCATTCAGGTCTGTCAATGACGATACAATCATTCAGTAGCTGTGGTCTAGGAGAGGGGTGGGGAGCCTGCAGCCTCCCAGTCTTTTGACTGAGTCCAAGTTTTACAGAACACATCGTTTTATTAAGGGGATCCATTCTGTGCAGTTTGGATTCAGTCAAAGGGCTGCACTTGGGGACCTAGAGGGCCACATGTGGTCTCAAGGTCGCAAGTTCCCCGCCACTGGTCTAGACAGTGAGCATCCAGGCTATAGCCAGGGTCTGTTGCCAGTAAAAGCAATTAGCTGTCAATTGTGATAGTGAATATATCCCAAAAAGAGTTCATCTAAGCCAGGCCTTGCTTCTAACTTTCAAGAGATCACTACATTTGTTTACTCGAGGCACTGTTTCTGTTTGATTATTTCTAATGGGATTTAGAGCAGTGAAGGGACTTGGAAAGCATCTAGTCTACTCCTGTCATTTTACAGAAGGGAAAACTGAGTCCAAGAAAGAGAAGATGACTTCCTAAGGTCACCCAAGTAGTGAAAAAGAGAAAATTCATACGGAGGGCTTCTGACTTCAAATTCAGTGTTCTTGGGAAATTGCTAAATCAGAATATCTTGAATTCTCACCCCAAACTTGTATCCAGGGAAGTGGAAGCTAAACAGAAAGCAGACTTGGAGAGATCACACCCTACCCCCCCACCCCCCCACCCCCCCGCCATGTCCAGCATAGGGCGGCTTCATTATTTGGTTTGAAGGGAATTTCCAGAAACTTACATGTCTGCAAGTAAATATACAAAATATACATTTATGTAGATCTAATCTGGCAGATCAAAAGATAAAACTAGAAGACAAACAAGTGATTGTTAGGATAACCAAGAGTTTACTGTGTTCTACCCAGCTATTTGAGCAACTGGTCTATGGGGAAGTCAGCAAGATGAGAGTTTAGAACCTAGAACAGCCATTTGGAGGTACCTTCATTTTTCATTTGCCATTTTTAAAAGCTTGTCTCTATTAAACCGGAACAGATGCCAACCCTCCTGAGAGGATAAGTCCTGGGCCCCTCGCCTAGTGTAATATTCGATCGAGGTCTTGTTCCATATGACTGCAAGAAAATTCATGCAGCTGCAGCCGGTGGTAATTGCTATCTGTTTACAAAAGCAAAGAAAGGGTATTCTTAATTGAGAGTGGATTAGTAGATTTGTTCTTTCATTCAGAAAATGTCATCCATATGTGAGAGTCATTGTGTGCGCATCTATCACTTCTAAGAAAATACTCTTGCAAAATTTCTCTCTTAAGGCATTTCATATCTCTACAATGGGTGGAATTCCATTGTTCTAAGTTTAACAACCCCCCAAACTGGTGCCACTACAAGTCCTGCTGACTTTTCATATAATCGGGACATAAAAGAACTTGGACTTCCCTCTTTACCATGGAATCTCATGTTGGAGATGAAATCATCTTGTACCAAAGCCCTTGGGCCTCATACTTAACTAACGGAAGTCTCATTGGATAACCTGCTTTATGGTCAGTTCTCCTTTACAGTAAGGTATAATGAAGCTGCTATAAATAAAATGTAATAATAATAAATGACTAGCATTTAGATTATCATTCTAAGGTTTGCAAAAAGTATTCTCATCTGATCCTCAAAACAACTCTGTGAGTTAGGGTCAATATCCCCATTTTACAGACAAGGAAACCAAGGTGGAGAGAGGATAAGTGACTTGCCCAGAGTCACATTCCTACTAAGTATCCAAGGCAACATTTGAACCCCTGTCTTCCCATCTCCAAGTCCAGAATATTTCCAGATGTAAAATACGTTTATTTCAACTAAAATTGTACAGTATTCATTTATAATAATAGCTGACATTCAGAAAGAGCTATATTATACATTATTCCATTTGATTTTCACAACTATGGTAGAGCCTGAAAGTGTTAACACCATTTTGCTGATCAGAAAAGTGCAGCTCAAAGAGATGGTGACTTGCCTGAGGCACAAAATTAAATATACTAGTGGCCAAATTTAAATGCCTGTCCCCCCTGACTCTAAGTCCAGGACCTTTTCACTTACATCACTCTGCTTTTATATTTGGGTTGTGTTCAACTTCCTGGATTAAATAACTATCCAATTCTATATAATCCCAAAAAGTATATTGAATTTTTGAAGATAAATGGATAACATTTAAATTATAAATACTGGTTATAAGTAATACAAACCTGACTTAGTTTCCTCAAAGTTTCGGATCCAATACCTAAACCTTTAAAATAGAGAATGCAGAAATGAGAACAGCAGAAAAAGTAGCCCAAGCACTGATTCATGCATATACACTAGTTACAAATACAAGAGCTTCACATCCAATTTATCCATACCCAAAGACATATATTCTTAGTGTTGCAATGTGGGTTTCATATTTAGAAAAGAAGCTGGTTTGTTGGATTTTTATAAAAGATCAGTAAGCATGTCTTCCTCACCCTTTAAAGGCAAGAGTGTGTCTCCTCTACTACCCTCAAGTCACCTGAAGGAAGGAACAGAATTCTGTTAAAGGAAAGCATGTTGTGATAGTTTATCCAACTCAAACCCTGAATAGGAGACGACAAATCAAACATTTTTAAATCAAAATGTAACAACTTAAGTGAAGGATTGAGATAAAACTCTTTTTTGGTCCAGACCGATGATTTCATTAATTTAGAGAACAGGATACTAGTGAGTAATTTCTCCTACCAATGTAGATCTGCCGTTCTGCAACTTCTAGTCTAGGGAAGGGAGCGGTTATCCTGAGGCACTAAGAGGTAAAGTGATGTATCTGGGCAGGACTTTGCCCCAGCTCTTCCTGTCTCTGAGGTAAGTACTCTAGCCACTATACCACAGTGCTTCTCAAAACATAATTACAGTTCATTAGTGTTCCATGTGTTGTGTAAATCCCATCTCTGACTCTCAAATCTTAAGTCTAATTTTGTACTTCTAAGAATCCAAATTGATCACTCAATCCAAAACTGGTGGCCATTAAGTGCTGACTCCACTGTTCCCCCCAAGGTCATTCCCTCTCCTTCAGTGAGTTGAAGAAGGCTCACACATCTTTCCACCCCAACTCTTAATCTCCGTGATATTAGGCTACTTCAGTATTAATACTGATTTTCCTTCAAATACCCTAAATTATCAGTTTGTCAATCCCTTCAGTTCCCATAAGCCACCCTTCTGTTACATCTTAGCTACCCTTGATTTTGCCATTATCCATAAGCATCCCAACTTTGATGTTTGTGAATTCTGAAATTCTTTTATCTGATCATAACCTTTTTATAAATTCCATTTTTCTCTATTCTTTATAATTCCTAATCCCATTCTTTGTCCTCACCAAGACCTCCAGTATTTCCATCCTTTAGTACTTTCCCTAGCCACCACCCTTGTACTGGCTGTACTGTCTTCCTTTTCTAATTTCAATACCTTGGTGAATGAGTTCACTATCTTCACAGCTGAATTCCCTGCCTCCTTGTCCTGTTGTTATTCATGTAACACCAAGACCCAATTCTGGTTTACTTTCAAGCATCCATCTCCCTTGATCCTATTAACATTGTGCTGAATAGAGCTGGGGGAAGTCACAAAACCATGCTAAGTCCATTACAAATTGATGTTCTCTAATTTCAACTGGCCTCTCCCTGCATCAAGGAAATCAATTCTCCATCCCACTCACCACTGCAGCTGTTCCAAACCTTCTCTTCTCTTCTCAGCCCTCCCACCATCTCCACAAAAGACCTCACCGCAAAGCTGGACAATAAAAAATTGAGGCTATTTGCCGTGAGCTCCCTCTTCCCCCCTCATCACTCAAGTGTTTTCCCCCACCATTCTCTTCATCCCATCTTGGATAAAGAGGACACCTTTCCCCTTGCCAAGACAAACTACGTGTACCCTTGATCTTATTCCCTTCTGTCTTCCCCAGTAGATCAACTCCACTCTCATCTCTCACTAATCTTCACCCTCGCTCTCTAATTTGGTTCCTTCCCTGCTGGTTACAAACATGTTCATGTTTTCCCCATCCTTACAAAATACCTTCATGTGTGTCCCTTCTTAATATCTTATATCTCTTCTCCCCTCCTTGGTGAAACTTAAGAAAGCTGCTAACACCAGACAACACTGCTTCCTTTCACCCTCTTCTAAGCCCTCCGCAGTCTGGCTTACAACTTCAGCATTTCATTGAAACTGCTTTCTCCAAAGTTACCAATGACCACTTCATTATCCAATCTAATTGCCTTCTCTCATTCCTTGTCCTTCTTAGCCTTTCTGCGGATTTTGATGCCATTAATAACCCAGTCCTCCCGGATATTCTCTACTCTCCAGGTTCTCCTGGCACTATCATCTTCTGGTTCTTCTAGTTTGATTATTCCTCATTCTCCTCTGTTGTATCTTCACCCATATCATGCCCACTAATTGCACATGTCCACAAGGTTCTGTCCTGGACCCTCTTCTATTTTCTTTTTACATATCTCACTTGATGACCTCATCAGCTCCCATGGAACTCATCTTTGTGCTGATGATCCCATCTCTAAGCCGATTCCTACATCTCTATATCCAAGCTTATTTTCTACCCTGGACTTCAGTTTCACATCACCAGTGGCCTATTAGGCATTTCAAACAGCTTGTCCAATAGGCATCTCAAACTCAACATGTCCAAAACAGAATTTATCTTTCCCATAAACCCACCCCTCTGCTAAACTTTCACTTTTACTACTGAGAGCACTCACACTTACAAACTTAGTGTCATCTATGGACTTTGCTCACTCATCCGATGCCAAATCTTGCCTTTTCTATCTTCACAACATCTTTCTTATATATCCACTTCTCCCCACTCATATAACAGCAACTATAGTTTAATTCCTTGTCACCTCTTGCCTGGACCAGTGCAGTAGCCTTGATTAGTCTCCTTGCATCATCTCTCCTCAGCCCACAAAACTGATCTTAGTGTAGTCCTGACTATATCAACCTCACACACATACACACGCATGCACGCACGCACACACGGATGCACAAATATAAACTCCAGTGGTTCCCAATTCCTTCAAGAAGCAATTATAACAGTCTTGGCAACCTTCCCTCTTTCTACCTTCCCAGTCTTCTTACACTCTGTTCCTCTCCACGTGCTCTGCAGTCCAACTGTACTGACCTACTGGTTGATTCTCACACTTGACTCTCTTGGCTGTACTTTTGCACTATCTTTAGCTTGGCATGCTCTCCCTCCTCACTTCTACCTCCTGGCTTCCTTCAGGACTCAGAAGAAATGGCCCCTCTAAGAGACCTTTCAAAGGCCCCCAGCTGCTAATCCTTTCTTTCTCTTTCCATCTCTCTTTCTGAGAGAGAGGGAATATATATTGAAAGAGAGAGAGCATGTACCTATTTATTTGCATGTTGTCTTTCCCCATTACAATGTAAGCTCCTTGAGGGAGCTAGAACCTGGAACATAGTAAATACTTAATAAAAAGCCTGTTGATTGGTGAGAGATAGTTTTACCTCGAAAAGGTTCCATGACATAGAAGTCTTCCAGGTAGAGTAACTTGCCAATCCAAGGATCATAGGTGAAATAGTACATTGCAAAACCTACTGTCAGAGTGCCTAGAGATGGAGTATGCAAAAGGTTGAGTGCTTTCATTTTTATTGAGTATCAAAATACTTGTTCTTAATATTAGTCTTTAAAAATGATTTTTTGCTTAGAATCCATTGGTAGCATATTTCCAAGCTCTGCATGAATCTATGAATTAGAATTACTGATTGCCAATCTCTGTTACCAATTTCCTCACTTACTCAAGATCTTTGGCTGTGTGTTGCCAAAGGATTTTGATGGAAGTTTTTCCTAGGCAGACAATTATTTCAGTGAGTGTAGGCCTATAGAAGAAGGCTTCATGTTTTCCCAGGAAATATGTTTTACCTATCATCTGGGACCACCTTCACCTTGGAAGTGAGATCCAAAATTTTCATCTTTCTCCTTTCTTATTCTAAAGGACAATGCCAGAGTTTACTACTGGAAAAACTAGTAACCACGGGGTTACTATAATACATGGGCTATATGAACTCCCCAAAGATAACCCCCTTTACTCTTCTACTGAACTAGTGCTTTTTGTTACACTTCATCTTATTGGCAGAGTAGAGTGTATGAAAACAGTTAAGGGCAGTGTATCTTACCTGTCCTCTGACTTTCATCTGGTACTTCTGCAATAAGACAGTAATAGAGAGGGTGCTCCCCAAAGCCATCTTTGAGTAAATCTGAAAGGTCAATCCACATACAGAGCCTTAAAGTAGTGACATCTTGGGGAAATACTTGCCCACTTTCTAGCTTGCCTGTCTCTGTTACAGTGCATAGGCTTTGTCATATGAAAGGGGGAACAAATGAAAAGGCCAAACTGAGGAGGATTTAGAGGTGAACCTTGAGGTTGCTTCTAGCATCACATAGCTGCAACTATCTCTCTTATGGCAAATGGTATTTTCCAGACTGTAGTGAGCTACCCTTCTGGGCATGCTGCTTCCATAAGGGTCCATTCCTTTCATTTACTCTCTCTTATTTCAGTGAAACATGGGAAAAGATCTGATTTAGAGTTGAACCTATGATAACTATTAAGTGTAACACCATGGTTTGCCACCATGGGTTCGATCTACTATTCCTCTGGAGATCCAGTATTCTAACAATGTTGCCAAGATGTGTGCAAAAGGAAATGTCAGAGGGTAGTCTCACCCCTCACCCCACCCCCCCCAAAAATCCTAAGTTCCTTTAATAACATTACGTTTTTGTCAGTCAGCTTTTGTCTAAAGCTTTATGGAAACTATACTACTAGCTCACACTACAAGGTTACCACATATATATGAAATCATACTTTTTGTCTGAAACCTAACTTAAAGTTTCAGTGACAGGGAAGGGAATCTTTATTTTAATACTTCAGGATTCGGCAGTTAAATTCTCTGTTCATCTGATTCATGATGTTGAGGATTTTTTAGTACTACATCAATATGTCAGTGACTTGTTTATTTCATTGGTATGGGAATTCCATCCACTAATGCATATTGCAACCCATCTGTGCCTTAGAAAAGACATCACAGTTGCTTGAAATTCACCGAGGTAAAGTGACTTGCCAGGCAATGGCAGATGGGATTGAAACACAGTTTTTCATGGCTCCTAGGCCAGCATCCTACCCACACTGGGACCCTGTCTCTTTATAATAATAATGCCCCTTTAACTGTGCTTTATGACATCATTTAGCCCCTTCAACACCACAGCCTTCAGTATTTCATATTGCAGAATTCTAATCTTTGACTTAATCTGTACCTAGGTTTGTTTTTATAATACAGCAATGCATTTAATCTCATAATGGAAGAAAGGAGATACTCCTCCTGGTGGTGGTAAAGGGTAGACAAAAGAACATTTCCTACTTCAGGTCTATCTGCCTCTTTCATGTTGTATAGCCTGCATATAACAGGGTTTTCTGGACTCTCTTCACATGGGCCAAAAGGGAGGGAAAGGCAGTAGCACTCATGTTTCTGTAGCACTTGATGACTTAGGTAGCGTTTTCCTCAGGATAGTCCAATGAGATAGGTAGTATTTAAAACATTTCCATTTTACAAATGAGGGAATGAAGATTTGGGGGAAGGGACTTGCACACAGCTGGTGAGCATCACTTGGACTCGGGCGTCCAAATGCAACACACTGTCCACCATAGCATGGTGTGTAGTGAAATACTGACTGGTTACCCAGTGAGAAGCGGAGAAGCAATGGGGGGGGGGGGGGGGTAGCGGAAATGGAAATGGAGAAGCTAAAGTTTCACAGCTTAACTTAGAGCTTTTTTCTGGGGAGAGTGCTAGTGGGTATTAGAATCCTACCAGCAGTCCTGTAGCAGTCATGGAAGCCCATGCACTTGAAGTCTGCATTTGCTTACAAAAGCCCTAGGCAAGGCAACTGTCATCATCATCCTCATTATTATTATTGCAGATGAGAAGAAGGAGGCTCAAAGAGAGAAAATTACTTTCTTAAGATCATATAGCTTGTTAGTATTGTAGGAGCCCGAACCTGAATCCTGGTCTCCCCATTCCCTAGCCCCAGGCTCCTCTAATTCGCCCTTGTGCCTAGTCAATGTAAATGAAGGGCAGTATGTTGCAAATAAAATAGTATGTCCTTGTGAAATGCCTAATGTCAGTAGTGCAGAAAAGGCAGATTCCAAGGACATAAAGTAGGAGTTGACCCGAGCTTCACTTTTCAATCTCTGGAAATCCTTACCCATAATGGTTAACTTCACAGCATCAGGAGCATTTCCATAAGCAGCCAATTCCTTTCAAGGAGAGAAGCGATTCATGTTAGGATTTTCTAGGTAATTCTCGAGCATTACATCATCATCATCATCACTTGAAAGATTGTACCTTTTTACACAGTGGGGCGTTTTACAGTAGATAAAGATTACCCCCAGCCCTCCAAAAGCGGATCATCTATAATGGTCCCAATAAATATGGAGAGTGTATACAGCAAAGGAATACATAAGTCCATTTTCAAAAGAACTGTGGCTCCTCTTCTCTAAAGGCCTCCTCTGCTGCTTCGTTATGGCCTGGAGGCAATTCCAAGCTCTCAAAGGTCAGTCCAGAGAAATTCATGCTCTGGCGGATGGAAACCTCACCACTATAATGTGTCTGTCACCTGTAGACCAGCTCAGCTAAAGCTGACCACAGGGGAATGAGTTATAGTGACCATGAGGGAACTCCGAGACCATCTTCTAGTAGAAAAGGTTCTAACTTGCATCACTGGATCCTTGAAGTAGCACCTGAATTATCCATAGGGAACCTTGCTACTTCTCAGCTCTCCAGAATACATCAAAGAATTGAGAAGGAGGGTTTTCTTAAGGCCCCCTCAGCCATCAAAATAGGTGGCATAAAAATTCATACATTTCAAAGCTCAATAACTTTGTCAGACCTTTTAGAGTACACTTACTCGTGTTTATGTACAGTCCCAACAAGTCTGTGGTTATCAATTTTCACAACTCACAGTAGATTAAAAGCCACAACAGAGGCTGGGGGTGGGGCAAGGCAGAAGGCAGGACTGAGGATTATTAAGGACTACAGTACTGACAGCAGCAAGAAATGGCAGCTGGGAGCTTGACAGTGGAGGAAGAGACAGGAAAACTCTGGGTAACAGATCCAGGGACTCAGAAGGCAGCTTGTGATCATTTTGTGTAGGGACAGATAGCCCTAAATCCTTGATTAGCTGCTAACAACATGAATGGATTTCAGTGAAGAGATCATGTGTTACAACCGAGTCACCAACTTGCATCACTGAAAGAAGATTCTATACTGTGTTTCCCAAGCCAATGAAATGATAATGACTGATGTTCATAGTAATCCTAGATTCCGAGCTGGAAGGGACCTTAGACGTCATCTGTTTTACAGATGAGGAAATGGGCTCAGAGTGTCAGTGACTTGCCCAGGTAGTAAGTGGCAGACACACTGACTTCAAGCCTAGTGTTCTTTACACTTAGGAAGAGAAAAGGAAATCCTGCCTAAGAATGACTTTTACCTAAGAAGACTAGGAAGCATTTTTAATCAAGATTTGCTTACAGTAAAAAGTTTTGATGCTTAACATGGTAAGCTTCAGTTATCAGGAAAATACACTCATTTCCCCAGTGAGGCCAGATGAGTACAGCATTACTCTAGGGAAAAGGTGGGGAACCTTCAGCCTTGAGGCCACATGTGGCCCTCTGGGTCCTCAAGTGTGGCCCTTTGACTGAACCCAAACTTCACAGAATAAATCTCCTTAATAAAAGGATTTGTTCTGTAAAACTTGGACCTGAGTCAAAAGACTACACCCAAGGACCTAGAAGCCACATGTGGCCTTGAGGCCACAGGTTCCCCACCCCTGCTCTAGGTCCAGCACATGCTTGTACTGGTATATTTACTGCTGAAGGTGGAGAGACAAAATGTTATGTTCCTTTAAATATGGGTGTGGGAAAAATTGTCAACTTGTGTGTGAAACATGGCAAATAGAGGAAAGGGAGGGGCAGCAGCTGAGGGAGGGAAGACATTCCAATCTGAAGACATAGCTTGGGAGAAGCCTAGATCTAGATGTAACAAAGGGAAATGAGGTGATCAAATATCTTAGGAGGCAGCACGTACCGAGATAAGGGCCCCCGGGTCCCCCACAGAGAGCTAAGCCCAAAGTTGACAGGCACAGCTATAAGGGTGATGGCCCAAGCACACACACCCCCACTGGCCCCACCCCTGCTGAAGGTTTTGTTTGGGACCACAAAACTTAGATCTGTTTGACTCCTTCCCTGTTCAGTGGAAAAATCGTAACAGGCTAAAAGATGAGATAGTGTAGGCAAAGCCAGTGATGACGGGGATGGCAGTACTTTAAGTGTTTGATTGAGGGCCATCTTTTGGGAACCAAAGACTGTGTAACCTGCTCCTTGTAAAAAAAACTCCTCATCAGAACAAATGAAGATGGTGCTCCTTGTGATAAGACGCCAGTGAGGCTTTTGACAATGCATTTTAAGTACATTATTCATGCTAAAAACATCAACATAGGCTTTCCTCCACTCTACTGCTCCTAGTACTGCTGCACACCCTTTCTTTCCTACATTTTCTAGAAAGTAAAGTCAAATCCATTTGCTCCTGGTACCAGCACACACTCACTCCTCAGTGGTTTGAAATCTTCCTTCACTATCCTAGAGACACTGTTCCCTCCCAGGCCAAAGTGACTAGATCCAAGGATTTGTTTTGGTGCCTTGTCACCTCTTACATCTCCAATTTGGCTTGTGTGATCTGAAATTATCCTGGTTCTCTTGTCTGTTCTGCTTCCCACAGACATCTCTTCATACTCAGGTCACCAAATATGGGAGCACCTCAAAGGTCTGTCCTTGGCCCTCTATTCTGTTTTTACTCTGTCCCTCAGTGATCGCATCCACTCCAGCAGATGACTCTCACATCTGTATCCCCAACTTTAACCTTCCTCCCGAGCTCAAGCCCCATGTTTTCATCTGCCAGCTGAGCCTACATCCTGTCGGCACCTCGAATTCAGGATGTCAGAAATTGAACTTGTCGTCTTCCCGCCCTACCTGTCCAAACAGGTTCTGTTTATACCACCTTTCTCCTAGTCACCCAGGTCCTAAGCCTCTGTTCTTTCCCTCACTGCCTCTCCCCCAGTCAGTCAGTCTGTAATTCCTACAAATAGTTGATTTTTCCTCATTGAATCTGGTCACTGGTTATAGACTCTTGAGTGCATGGAGATGGATTAAAACCAAGAGTTATAAAGCCAGGCCTCAGTTCTGTTCATAGTTCAGTTGGATAGAGTTTTCAAAGAATCTTTCCATCCCAATAGGAAACGTGACCATAAATGATCATAGGTTCTAACTGTCCTAAGAAGAGCTGATGGGGAACCAACCATCTAGTTTCCTGGGGCATCAGTAAATTCGGTTATTTTGTTTTCCTGTGATCTGTGCAACCCCAAGTCCCCTGCTTCTGCTTCGTAAAAGAATGGCCACTTTGGAGAGCAGGAGAATTTCAGTATGGCTTCCATAATTCTAGTGAATGAAATGTTTTACTATAACTATTTGAATATCTGTCATTTCTAATGAATTAGCTGATTATTTTCAGAACATCCAAAGTCACTTCTCTCAGACCCACCTATTTCATTTGTGGACAGCTCTAAGTATTAGGTATTGCCATGCAGTGAAAAGATCCCTGGCCTTGCATCCCTGATTCTCCCATTTACTGTGTGATCCAGGGTAAGATAATTTCCATCTCTTGCTGTCTGGAGGAATTTGGATTAGTGATCCCTGTGGTTCCTAGGGTTAGCTCCATTTTGATCTTAGGATTCCTGCTGAGATCTGTGATTATCTGAAAACCAACTCCCATCAATCACCAATATGTGATAATATTCCCTACATTCTCCTTATTGAGGAAGCCTGGAAGAATCATAGGTTATCGATGAACAAGACTTCAGAGAGGCCTGGAAGGACTTATATGACCTGATGCTGAGTGAAAGGAGCAGAACCAGGAGAACTTTGTGCACAGCAACGACCGCAGTGTGCGAGAGTTTTTTCCGGTAGACTTGGAATTTTGTAATAACGCAAAAACTTCTTATAAAAAAAAAAATCCCAAAGGTGGTTCTCAAGGCAAAATGCCTTCCACACTCAGAGAAAGAAATATGGAAGTCATTCACAAAATGTAGCAGATCATGTTTGTGTATGTGTATGTGTTTGTGTATCATGTTTTGATTTGTTATATGATTTCTTTCATTTATTTTAGTCTGACTACATAGCATGACTATAGTGAAAATATACTCAATAGGAAAGTATATGTAGAACGTATACAGAATTGTATACAGTCGTGGGGAGGGAGGGGGGTAGTGGGGGGTAGGTGTGGGGGGGATAAAATCTCAATTGTATGGCAGTGATTGTTAAACATTAAAAAATAATTTAAAAAAATTAATCAAAAAAAAAAAAAAAGAATCATAGGTTATCTCAAAGATGGAGCCCAAGTGCTCCTCCTGGTTGCCCTCTTAGCATTAGCTCTGGAGCCACCACCCTCCCAGTCACCTCATTGAGCAACAGGGGGTTAACTCTCTACTTTCCTCATCTCAGTCACTTCTCTTGGAAGGGAGCACTTGTCAGCGTCCCTTCCCTCTCTCACCTCTGAAGGCAGGCAGGGGCCAGCATCCTTAGCTCACTCACCTCTCTGTTAGAGGCCAGGCACCCTTACCTATGGACCTGCTTCCTCCTAGTATCTACCCTGGCAGGATAGGGACTATTGCCCTTAACTCTGGACATTTCTACTCCCTGGCTCACCTCTCTGCAGGGGGCAGGGATCATCTTCCTTAACTTGGGACCTGCCCTCCTTGCACCCTTCTCCATGGGGGGGGGGGTCATCTAGCTTACCTGCTGACTTGCCACCTTCTAACTCACCTGGGGAAGGGGACAGAATGTGCTGTGACCATCATCTTTATCTGTACCTGCCTGCTTATCTCTCTGGGGTGGACCAGGAGCCCTTATCTCTGAACATTCCACCTCCCAGCAAACGCACATCTCTCTGAAGGGGGTAGGGGTCATTGCCAATATCTTTGTACCTCCTCCGTCACTTCTCTGCGCATGGCAGGACCCATGACGCTAAGCACTGTACCTACCCCACTCCTGAATATCTCTCTGGGGGAATGGTGGCAGGGTGCAGAGGCCATGGCTTTAAGCTCTGGACATGTCCACTCCCTGGCTCACTTCTCTGCTGAGCTCTGAACCTGCCACCTTCTGATCATTTTTCTGCAGGGGTGCCAGGAGCCTTCACTTATGGACCTGCCACATCCTTGTACCTATCCTGGCAGGGTAGGGGCTGTGGTCCTTAGTTGTCACCCTCCCATTCATCTTTCTGTGAGGGGACCTGTCACCTCTGATCCCATACATAGCTGACCCCGGGTCAAGGGAGAGAGGGGCTGTTACCCTTAACCCTGGGCCTGCCACCCTTTTGTTCACCTCTGTGGAAGGGGGCAGGGCCATCACTTTTATCTCTTGGCCTGCCAATTCCTCATCTCTCTGTGGGGAGCCAGAGGGATCTTAGCTATGCATCTGCAAGTAATGTGCCTGCAGGGATGGCAATGACCCTTAACTCTAGAACTGCCCTCCCCTCTCCTCTCTGCAGGGGACTGGAGCCATCTCCCTTTAAGCACCTGCTACGTTCTGGTTCATCATTCTTCAGGAGGCTGGGGCCAGAGCTCTTAGCTCAGGACATTTTCACTCTATGGCTCAACTCTTGGGACTTCTGCCTTCACCCTCAACTGGCCCTTCTGCTCACCTGTCAGTTCAGGGCAGTGGCCCTTACCTCTTGCCCTGCCATCTCCAGGGCAAGGCCAGGGGCCTTTAGCTGTGGATTTGCTGTCTCCCTACATCTATCCTGACAGGTAGTGGGTCATTGCCTTTAAATAAAACTGCCCTGCCTCCACTTCTGGGGAGGGGTGGGGGGCGGGGGGACATGGGGTGGCAGGGGCTGTGACTAAGCCCTGGACATTTCCACTCCCTGGTTCACCTCTCTGGAGACCTGGGCCCTTACCTGCTGCCTTTAGGTATACCCCTCTTGGGGGAGGGTGAATGGGGGTGGTTAGGGGCCATGGCTCTTTGTTCTGGATTTGCCCCACTACCACTCACGTCTCTGTGGGTGGGGGGGCAGGAGCCCTTAGCTGTGTACCCACCCCTCCTCAAACTTCTTGTGAGGCAGGAGCCATCACCCTTAACTCTGGGCTTGCAGTTTCCTCTCACTCCTTGGGGGGCAGGTGGTGGTATGGAGCATTGCCCTTAATTCTCGGTCTGCCCCCCCTTCTCATCTCTCTGCCAGGGTAGGGGCTATCACCTGTTAGCTCTGGACCTTCCCCCTCCCTATCACATGGCGGGGGGGGGGGGGGGGGGGGGGCGGAGAAGGAGGGGTGGTTAGGGGCCATCATCATTACCTCTGGACCTGCCCTCCCCCCACTGACCTCTCTGTTGGAGACAGGGGTGCTTACCTGTCTCCTCCTCATCCCTGTCTTGGAGAGCCGGGCCATCACCCTTAACTCTGTACCTGCCCCCCTTTTGTGAACCTGCCAGATCAGGGCAGTGCCCCCCCTTCCCACCCCACCCCGCTGCCAGGGGCATACTTTGATGAGCCGTAGGATGTCAGGGCAGTCCTGGGCCTGGGCTGGCCGAACTCGAAACGTGCTCATGATCTGGGTCCTGAGTGGAGCCTCTCCACCTGCCTGCACTGGGACTTTACTGGGATTTGTGGTATAAGCCGGGGTCCATCCTCCCCACCAGGATGACCGGGAAGGGAAGGTTTTGGGGTACCTGGGAGCAGGAGTGGGAGGAGGAGGAGAGATAAGGAAGCCAAAGATGACAAGGGAGGGAGGGAGGGAGGGAGGGAGGATGGGAGGGAGGGAGGGTGGAGGAGTTGGGGAGGTGGGAGGGGTTGGTTGTGTTGGGAAGGATGGAATGCCTGAGTAGCCCTGCCCCAGCGGTAGCCCCGCCCCCTGCTGCGTAGCCTGCAGTCACAAAGGCTGTCGCTAGGAGACGCTCTTTATACACACTGCCTAGCAGAGCCTCGGCCCAGAACGGTTTGGCGCCGGGAGGGCGCAGGGAGTGGGGCAGCTTGCTCTGGCTCCTGGCGCTCGCAAAGAGCGATTTTCGAGGTAATTGTAGCGGGCCCCCCACTCAGGAACCTGACAAAGTACCCCGAAATGCTGTGTGTCCATGACCCTTAGGCGAGGGTATTTCCCCTCTAGTTTTCCTGAGTCCCCATGTTTGTAAAATGGCCTTTCAAGTTCTACTAGTCAAGTAATCAGTGGTTCAGAGGCCTGAGTTCAAATCTCAACCCAGCCTCTGACTGTTTCGTGGGTAAGTAACAGCCCCTTTTCAGGGCCTCAGTTCTCTACAAAATGAGAGGGGCCACCTAGCTGACCTCTAAAGGCCCTAATTTTAGCTCCACTAGCATTCTGCAGTTCAAAGGGCCTGGGTTCAAACCCTAGTTCTGCCACTTATTTTGAGTAAGTTCCCTAACCTCCCGGGGCCGCAGTTTCCTTATTTGTAAAATGAGAATGGCTTTAATGACCTGTGAAGTCCATTTTGGTTGTAATATATTAACAGTTTGATAGCACAGAGCATCTGGGTTCAAATTTTAGCCCAGCTACTTGCTGGATGACTTCCTGGGCCTCAGTTTCCTCATTTGTAAAATGAGGAGGTTGACTTTATTTAAGTCCTTTCTAGCAGTTCTGTAGTATAAAGGACCTGGGCCCAGCCACTTACTGTGTGACCTTGGGTAAGTCACCTTCACATCTCAGGGCCTCATTCCTCTCTTCTGCACAGCTGACTTCTAAGGGCCTTCCCAGTTCCGCTTGTCTACAAGTTGGTGGTACCGAGGACTTCGGTCCAAATTCCAGTTTTTCCGTGAGTGACCTTAGGTAAGTCCCTTAGCCTGCCTGGGCCTCAGTTTCCTCATCTGTAAAATGAGGATGTTGGTCTAGAGGACACTTAAGGTCCCTTGTAACTTTCCAAATCCCAGCTCAGCTATTTACTAACTGCAGGACCTTGGATGAGTCACCTCTCTGGACTGTAAGTCTCCTTAATAAGGTTGCGGCTGGGGAAGAGGGCGTAGATGACCCCTAAGGGCCCTTCCAGCTCTATCACTTTATGATTCTGTGGCACAGATAATTTGGGTTTCAAATTCTACTGATACTTCTCTCTCCCAGGTAAATCACATAACCTCTATGGGTCTCACTTACCTCATCCATAAATTAAGACATTAGCCTAGATGCCTTGTACACCCTACTTGTGTGTGAATCTGAAGTACGGAGGACTTGGGATCAGATCTCAGTTCTGCTACTTACTGCCTTGTGTGATCTTCAGTAAATCACCTAATCTCTGAGCCTCAGTCTATCTAACCTCTCTGTAAAATGGAAAATTGGAGGGGATGGCCTGGATGACTTCCAATGACCCATCTAGCTCTATCAATTTATGATTCTGTGATATTCTGTATTATGTGTGTATATATGTGTGATATATATATGTGATGATGTATTCTGTGATGATTCTATATTAAATCCTAGCTCAATCATTGTTTACATAACCTCTCAGTAGGGCTTAGATTTCCTCTTTTATAAAGTGATCAGATTGGCCTACATGATCTCTACATCCCTTCCAGTTCTATCATCCTGTGATTCTGTGAAAAATTCTTTGTGCTGTTGTCCAAGGTGTTATATAGCCAATATTTATAGTATTGTATCTTAAAACAAAAAGTTCCACAGTCTTGTCGTCTTGTAGTTTCCAATAGGGTTGGAGATGAAAGGCTGGAACAGGTATGCAGCTCATTTTGTACAGTCCTCTTAGGATAGTTCATTGGTGGGGGGTATCTTTAGGTGGTTTGGGTTTCTAGCAGAGACCTCATAAAGTGGCCTTTAAGATAGTTGGGGGGTCTTCAAAAAGGATCATAGGCCTCAGCACCCTTGGGAGCTTTGGGGAATGCATCAGCCTCATTTAGAGATTTGGACCAGTTTTAAGCTTCTCACAGACTGTTATCAGAATCAAATGAGAGACAGTCTCTATAGTCCTAACTTGCAGGCCTTAAAATAATGTCATATTATTTATTCTAATCACATATTTTATGGTATAGAATCTATACCATAGATTGGCGGAGAACCTGCACTCTCTAGGCCACATGTGGCCTTCTAGGTACTTGGGTGCAGCCTTTTGACTGAGTCCAGGTTTTACAGAACAGAACCTTTTATTAAGGGGATTTGTTCTGGGAAGTTTAGATTCAGTCAAAAGACTGCACTTGAGGATCTAGAGGGCCACATGTGGCCTGGAGGCCACAGGTTCCCCACTTGTGGTATAGATTATATATTATTAAATATGTAATATAATAAATATTTATTCTAAATACCTATTTTTCAGAAGGGAATGCCATGGTTAGTGTGAATTTAAATATACGCTGGTAGAACTACACATCCATTCTTACAACTGCTTATTCAGGCCCCACTTTAAAAGCTCTTTTTGAAGGCAGAAACAGCATCTTCTCAGTGTTGTAAGCATGGAGCTGTTCAGTAAGTGTAATTGCACTCGTGTTTAATGATGTTAATGCAGTTTAAATTTAAAAATAAAATCCTATACCACTCTTGGCCACGAGGTGGCAGCATTATTACTTCGTAGCTGCTCAAATCCCTACCCATACAAAACTAAAGTTGAGTCAGTTTCAGAGTGACTTAAAGCACTCTCTAAGCTCTGTGGATCCTAACCCTGACCTCTGGTAAAGGACACAGTGATGTGGCAGAAGCAGTACTTAGTAACTAATTTGACTGCAGAACACTTGGGCACTTGAAATATAGATGAGAACCAGTCTAGTTACTGAACATAAACCAAGGGCACATGCAGTATACTAAATCTAGCTTCCATTTCAGCAATTTCAAAGGAAATATTTCTTTTCATACCTAACAATCTTTTCTCCACAGTGCTATCTAGGTTCAGGAACAATATTCATAAAGCTGTCACTGCATTTTTCTTATTAAATATATTATAGTCTCAGACCTCATACATGCAAAGCTGGGGGTACCCTTCAATAAAGGGAGAGGAGGTGTCCAGGAAATGTAGTAAATAGAAGAAAATAAGCCTATTTTCATATTGCCACCTCAAATTGTCACATCTGCTAAATACTTTTATTTCTGTTTTTTGATACTCAATTTTTTGTTTTTGCTATTCTAGATGGAGAAGTATCACATTGAAATTTTCTCATAGAGCCCCAGAACTTAGGAGAACCGTGTGGCAGAAGCTTGTGTGAGAGAATGTTTGGTTTGATTTTTAAATCTTATTCCTTCTCAGTCTCATTTTCCACAATATTTATTTTAAGACAAGATTTTTGTCTAGTATAGATAGTTACTGAATATAAACCAAGAATACATTCTACTAACTTGAGTTTTGATTTCCAAATTTGGTTATTCCTCTCCTTGCAGCTCTACCACAGATTTAGCCACCACCAGGGTAGGTAAGCATTGTTTGGGGCTGTGTGCAAAGGGGATGAAGCGCTGGCCCAGGCCTAAGCAGATGAACTCTCAGCTTCTTGTGATACTGAAACACAACTCCAATACTGCTGGCTTCCTTCCTGAAGTTACCAGGCAGAATCCAGTACCTTGAGTTGTAACTCAAATTTGATTCAGTTAAGTGAATACCATCATCATGAAACCCAGACAACTGTCAACCCCAACTTTACATCAAACACATGTTTTGTAAACAAAATGATCCAGAAAATGAGCCAGGGTAGTGGGTATGACCAAGACCCGTGGGATGACCTTCCATATTTACACTGTGTATATCTTGTATGTGCTTTAGTTGTTCGTATGCTCTTTTCCCCATTAGACTCTAAGTGTTTAAGGAGGCAGACCTTGTATTTGCCTTTCTTTGTATCCTAAGCTTAGCCTAGTGCCCACCACATAGTAAATATTTCACAAATACTTGCCGACTGACTGACCACCCAACGCTATTCGAAGAAACCCAGCTTCTAAGTAGGTTACATTTGATGCTTGGGAAAAGTCTCTCTCGACACACCTTTCTGCAAATACCTAGTAAGGAATGTAGGCTAAACTTTTTCTTCCATGTTAAAAATGTCAATTGCCATCTAGTTCCACACTTATTCTTCAGGAAGATCTGAGGAAACTGACAGGGAGCCATTCCCAAAAGGGTCATGGAAATCATTGATAATGATTTGGGTAATTTTAAGGTTTTGGTTATTTTACTCTCATTTTAATGGTAGAAATAAGCCTTTCAAATTAGACTTTGCCTCTTCAAAATAATTAAATGAATGTCCTTAAATCTTTCTCTATTTCATCCCAGTAGAGAAGTGGCTAGAGAGTGGACCAGTGATTTCATTGATAGAGGGAACTCCTAGGTGAGGACACTCCCTCTACCAATGTAGTTTGGTATCTTCTCTGTAATATCTAGCCTTAAAGAGCTTTGTAAGTGAACCCATCTAGGGTCACACAGTCAGTATGTGTCAGAGGTAAAAGTTGAAGTCTTTCTCACTCTCCTCTCCCATGCTGCCTTTTAGAACAGGGCTCCTTAAGCTGTTTCCACTTGTGAGGCCTTCAGCACTTCTTAAAACTGTGGGTGAGACCCCATGTGAGGTGGGTTTACAGCCCTGACCCTGGCTCTCAGGCCCTACAAAACTGGAAAGACTGCAGTTACTGGCTCAACAAGAGACTGTCTCTCCAAGTGTTAGGCTAGGTAATAATATACAGACCCCTAACTAGAGGGCTGGCCATGGGGTGATGGATTCTTTTTGGCCACAGTGACCCATATTTACTAAGGCATGGAAGGGTTTTGATGGGCATCAGTGGAGGGAGTACCCACACTGCTCCATCTTTCAAGTCTCAAAGTAAAAATAAAAAAAGAAAAGGAAAGAAATCAAAATATGAATAACAGTTCAAGAAATGACCATAAAACGCCTTTTACCAAACTAGAACATTTTAATTTTTAATCAGCTAAACCAAATTTTTCCCCCTTAAGAACCCTTTCCTTGAACTCAACTAAATCAAATATGGTATTCCCCAGCCGTTCTCCTGCCCAACTGCAGCCATTCTAGGAAAGTGTGATTGTGGAGAACTGTTTGATTAGACATGTGAACCACCTGCAGCAGCCCAATCTCCTTTCCTTTCTCTTTCACGTTGAACTCACTATTCAGTCAGTCAGCTACATAGCTACTATTCTTACCACATGGGAGGCACTGAGCTAAGCCCTAGGGATTCAAAGAAAAAAACGTAGCCATCTCTGTGCTCAGAGAACTTATCTGGTACTGAGAAAAACCGTAGTCACAAAATCTATACACAGTAAAGAGGGTAATATAGCGAAGGGAGGGAAGTGCTTCTTTGAAGGAAACTAGGGATGCTTAGAAGTTAGAATAAGGTCCTCCATTGCAGGAATGGGGAAAAGCCTGGGCAAAGGTGCTCAGAACTGGGATAGGACATGTCTGTCAACAACCTTTTAGTGCCTGGTAGGCAGGCCCTGTGACAAACCAAACAGATCAAACCCTGCCCTCAAAGAGTATACATTCTAAAGAGGGAGAGTAGTAAGCTTGGTAGGGGAGGCATTAGCATCTGGTAGAACCAGGAAATGGCCCCATTGTTAAAGGTGGGGCTTGATCTGGGTCTTGAAGGAAGCCTGGGATTCTAAGAGGTGGAGGGTAAGTTCATTCTCAGGATGGCTGGTTTTGAGGCATGGAGATGGGAGACAGAGAATCTTCTCTGAGGAACATAAGCAAGCCGATGTTGCTGGATAAAGTCCAGGGAGGGAAGTAAGGTGCAAGACTAGAAAGGAAGGGGCTGAGTTATAGCTTTAAATGCCAACCAGAAGAGTTTATCTTAGATGTTGGCCATTCTAGGCATCACTAGAGTTTGACTGGGGAAAGGGTATAACATTATTAGACCTACACTTTAGAAATTCATTTTGTTGGCTATGTAGTGGATGGATGGATTATAGTGGGAAGGGACTTGGGCTGGCAGCTATGACAACAATCCATGCAAGAAGTGATGTCCTGACCTGGTGGTGGAAGTAGGGGGCCTGCTATGGAGAGGAATCATGTACCCAGAATGGTCTAGAGGTGAAAATTCCAAATTAGCATATGGTAAATGATTAACTAAATGGGGTAAGTGCAAGTGAGGAGTCAAGGATAACTCTGAAATTCTAAACTTAGGTGACCAGGATGGTGGGGTACCTTCAACCCCCAACAATAATGGAGAAGTTCAGAATTTGAGTTTAAGAGAAAGATTATGAGGAATGTCATGTAGGCCATTTTAGTTGGAAAGAAGAGTGTATGAAGGAGAATAAGCTGAAGTCAACCTAGAATGGTAGACTGGAGTAGTGATCCAAATTCAGTGCTCTGGATTCCCAGTCCTGTGATTTTTTTCTGAGATGTAGCATTGTCTCTCTCTCTCTCTCTTTGAGTATCTTTTCTTTATCAGAAAACATAGTCAATTATCTGAGAACATGTAACTCCCAGGGCCAAAGGAGGTCCTAGCTAAAAAGAGGGGATGCTACCTTTTCAAATCTACTTTAGTCTAAGATAGACTAAAGTAGATTTGTACCCCAAGAAAAAGAATAGGGGAAGGTGAGTACTCTTCAGAGACCATAGGAACCCGTGGAAACACAGAACACAGACACTAAAGGACATCTGGACCATCGAGGCCATCAGTTATTAGTAAAAGATCAAAGTAGCAAGCAGGTTTCCAGACTCTAAGCAGAAGAACAGATGTCAACTGTTTGGTAAGAGAACTCTGTTTTATTTGAACTCTGAAACTGGGAAATCATAGCACTGGATAACCTATGAGATTTTACACAATATCTGAGCTAGAAGGGAACTCAGAGGTCATCTAAGCTAGTCTAACCTGTAGCTGAGCAAGAGTTCCCCTCAAAAATATCCCCAGCCAGTGGTCAGTCAGCCTCTGCTTAAAGATGTCTGGGGAGGGGAAACCCACTACATTTTTTTGCATCATCTTTTTGGACTGCCAAGACACACTCCTGTTGAGCTTTGCAGTTCACTAAGACCACCTTATCTTTTTTTCATAGGCTGCTGGCTTGTATTTGTCCAGTTAGCTTTTAGAACCTAATGGAAAGAAAGACTTTACAATAATCCAAGTTTCATCTTCACTGATATATTCTTAGATTTGGCCCATTGTTCAAATTTGTCGAGATTCGGTTCCCCACTTTGATGTCCACTGTGTTAGGTGTCCATTGTAACTGTGTTTTTTTGCAAGTGTGACATACATCCATGCCTTTATCCAAGGCATTGATAAAAAAATATTTAACAGTATAAGGCCAAGGACAGATATCTGGGTTACTCTTATTAGAGCCTGCCTTCCAAGTTGACATCAGAGCATTAATAACTATTCTTAAGGTTCTGACAATCCAAGTAGTCGGAAAAGAAAAAGAAACAAGGAAAAGAAGAGTGGAGCAGCTCCAGCCTTTTCTCCATCAGGTTTCTGGCCTGATCCTTCCCTAGGGTAGTGCTTGCCCTTCTTTGATCTTCCTTGTGTCTACATTATACTTTTAAAATTATTTTTCTTACTTTTTCTTTGCCAGCCTCTGTTCATCTTGAGCTTTAGCAAACCTGAAACTTACAGAATTTTGTCCTGCTTTTGTATTCATC
The DNA here is from genome assembly GCF_028372415.1 of Notamacropus eugenii. Lineage (NCBI taxonomy): Eukaryota > Metazoa > Chordata > Mammalia > Diprotodontia > Macropodidae > Notamacropus > Notamacropus eugenii. The sequence continues at coordinate 79,854,047 of NC_092879.1, forward strand.
CTATGTTACCTGCCCTTACTTCCATCTTCAGTCCATGCCTTTTAGAACTCTCTATTTGTATGATGAGCTCCCCAACTATCCACATTGGCCTCTTTAGATAATGCCCCCTTTCCTTTCTTGTCAAAATAGTACCTTTTTAGATCTTTAGGTTTTCATTCTTGAGAGCTGATCATCCCTCCTAAATGACTTTCACTTCAGAATGTTAAGTCAGGGGATCCTATCTACCCTTTCTCTGAATACTTGGAAATCTGTCCTTCCCAAATCTCAGGTGCTTGTCAGAATATTCCTGGCTTTCCTGTCCTCTGTTAAAGGTTTCCATCAAGTCATCTCAGCAACCAGTTCCTTTGTGTTGGTCTACTCTTGCGTCACACTAATGCTAAATTCATCAGAGTTACAACAGTCAACTACCATGAAATAACTGTAAAAACATCCCTTTTGTGAGAATATCTTCAGATAATTCTAGAGTCAGATGCCTTGCCATTATATTTTCATGTAGAAATTCCTTATTTCTGACTCCATGAATCACAAATACTTGGCTCTACAAAGGTGCAATGTAATGCTGCTTTATGAGCTAAACATCTTTGTGATATTTAGGTGCTCTCAAGTCTCTTTTTTACTTTTAATTTTTAAGCAGTTTTCCAGTAGGGAGGTCATAACTGGGTCTATCCAGCTCACTTTCCTTTTTTTTTTACCTCTAATTTTAAGCAGTATTGGAATGTGAAGATACTGAGAGCTCACTGCTAGACAGAGCTCTTGCTGTCCCCCCTTCTGAGTCCTGTCCAACAGAGAAGCCAATATCCGTTCCATCACCTCAGATGTCCACTATGGAATCAGATAGCAGCTCCACCTCTCACCTGGTGCCAACTTTTGAATCTCGATCGTCGATGGAGAATCCGGTATCAATCCCATCTCCACTGCCCACTGTAGAAACAGATAACAGCTCTGCCACTCACCTTTCCATGCCAGCCTCTGAGTCTTGGCCACCAGAGGAAAAGCCACAGTCATTCCATTATCAGTTGCCCACTGTAGAAACACTTAGCAACTGTGCTACTGCCTATAATAGTAGCCCTGCTTCTCCAGACTTTGATACAACTGAGTCCCAATCATATGACTTCTGGCTACCAGAGGAAAAGCCACAGTCATTCCATTATCAGTTGTCCACTATGGGAACACTTAACAGCTGTGCTACTGCCTATAAGAGTGGCCTTGCTTCTCCAGACTTTGATACAACTGAGTCCCAATCGTATGACTTCTGGCCACCAGAGGAAAAGCCACAGTCATTCCATTATCAGTTGTCCACTGTGGAAGCACCTAGCAGCTGTGCTACTGCCTATAATAGTGGCCTTGCTTCTCCAGACTTTGATACAACTGAGTCCCAATCATATGACTTCTGGCCACCAGAGGAAAAGCCAGAGCCACGCCTTTATCAGATGTCCACTGCAGAAACACTTAGCAGCTGTGCTACTGCCTATAATAGTGACCCTGCTTTTCCAGGCTTTACTACACCAGCTGAGTCCCAGTCATCAGTAGAGAAGTTAATAGCACTCCCATATCAGCTGCCCACCACAGAAACAGATAGCTGTGCCATTCACTTTGCTGTGCCAACTTCAAAGTCCCGGCCATCAATGGAAAATCTCATATCATTCCCATCTCAGCTGCCTACCATAGAAACAGACAGTAGCTATCCCAGTTACCTTGCTCTATCATCTGATGAGTCATGGTCACCAATGGAGAAGACTCCATTTTCCTATCCTGTGCCCTCTATGGAAATATATAAAAGAAGTTTTGCTTCTCCAGGCCTTGCTGTACCCTCTTCTCTGTCCCAGATACCAATGGAGAAGTCAATGCAACTCCCATCTCCTCAGCTTCCCACTGTGGAATCATATAACAGCTTTGCCACACATGACATCAGTCCTGCCTCTCCCTGCCTTGCTATGTTCACCTCTGAGCCTCAATCATCACTAGAGAACCTGATAATACCATCATCTCAATTATCCACCATAAAAAAATGTAGCTATCATACCATCTATAACATCAGCCCTCCCTCTCCAGGCTTTGCTTTGTTGTCTACCTCTGAGCCTCAGCTATTACTAGGGAGCCTGATATCATCACCATCTCCATTATCCACCATAAGAAAACCTAGCAATTTTAACAACAGCCCTTCCTCTCTCGGCCTAGCCATGCCCACCTCTGAGCTCCAGACTTCACTAGAGAATCTGATACCATCTCTAGCTCCATTATCTACCATAAGAAGACCTAGCAGTCATACCATCCATAACATCAGTCCATCCTCTCTCGGCCTAGCCATGCCCACCTCTGAGCTCCAGACTTCACTAGAGAATCTGATACCATCTCTAGCTCCATTATCTACCATAAGAAGACCTAGCAGTCATACCATCCATAACATCAGTCCATCCTCTCTCGGCCTAGCCATGCCCACCTCTGAGCTCCAGAGTTCACTAAAGAACCTGATACCATCTCTAGCTCCATTATCCACCATAAGAAAACCCAACAGTTATACCATCTGTAACATCAACCCTGCCTCTGAGTCCCAACCATCATTAATGAACCTGACTTCACCTCTGTCTCCACTATCCACCACAGAAACATCTAACAGCTATGCCACTCATAACATCAGTCCTTCCCCTCCAGGCCCAACCTATCACATTGGTACAAAAGGACAGGGAAGAGGCAATCTCAGGGGTTTGAGTGGCCCCCTGGCAACGCAGGAGTCCCAGGCCCAGGGCTTCTGGTATAAAGAACCACCTCTCTGTTTCATGGTTAAGACTGCTGTAGTTGGAGCAATAATAGGCCGAAGAGGAAGCAAAATCAAAAAGTTGCAAGAATCCTCACGTTCTAAAATACAGGTCATCAGAGGAGAACCTGAGGCAGAGGTGAGGATCTATGGCACCGAGGAGAACCAGAAATTGGCTAAGTCAGTAATAGAGGAAATAGTCACAAAAGCAGAGAGGTATTCTAAAGAGGGAGCAAAAGGGATCAGCCCTTTGAAAACATCTTATACCGACAAGGGCACAGAGAGGGAGGTACCTGTGATTGATTGGGATGCAATTAGACAGAGTCACCTCCAGTATATACAAGCCAAGTGGAGAGGCCTTCCTCCAATTAGGAAAGACTTCTATGTGGAATCTGCAAGGACAAAATCAATGTCACAAGCAGCAGTAGATAAGTGGAGAAAAGAAAACAATAATATAATGTGTGATGACTTGAAAAAAAATGAAAAACGAGTTATTCCACGCCCTGTTTGCAAATTTGAAGATGTATTTGGTCATTATCCTGAAGTTATGAACAATATGAAGAAAGCAGGTTTTAGCAGACCTACCCCAATTCAGTCTCAGGCATGGCCAGTAATATTAAAAGGAATTGACCTCATCAGCATTGCCCAGACGGGCACCGGGAAGACGTTAGCATATCTGATGCCAGGCTTTATTCATCTTGCTCTCCAACCAGTAGCCAGGGAGAAGAGGAGTGGTCCTGGTATGCTGGTGCTCACACCAACCAGAGAATTAGCTATCCAAATTGAAAATGAATGTAAGAAATACACATGTAGAGATATTCAAAGCATTTGTATATATGGTGGTGGAGGCAAAAGAGATCAAATTGAGCATGTTACCAAAGGTGTAGATATTGTCATTGCCACCCCTGGCAGACTCAATAATCTTCAGATGCAGGATTTCATCAGACTTAACAGCATAACATATCTGGTTCTAGATGAGGCTGATAAAATGTTGGATATGGGATTTGAGTCTCAAATAATGAGCATTTTATCAGATATACGCCCAGATAGACAAATAGTAATGACCAGTGCTACTTGGCCTGATGGCGTTCGTCGTCTTTCACAAAAATATCTGAAAGATCCAATGATCGTTTATGTTGGCACCTTGGATTTAGTTGCAGTAAATACTGTAAAACAAAAAATAATCATAACTACAGAACAAGAAAAACGAGCTTTAACACAGTCTTTCATTGATTCAATGAAGCCTGAAGATAAAGTAGTTATTTTTGTAGGCAGAAAACTTATTGCTGATGATATATCCAGTGACCTGAGTATCAAGGGTATACCTGTGCAGTCACTACATGGTAGTAGAAGACAGGGTGACCGGGAACAAGCATTAGATGAATTTAAAGAAGGAATAGTGAAAATATTAATAGCGACAGATCTAGCATCACGAGGTCTTGATGTTTTAGACATCACCCACGTTTTTAACTTTGATTTTCCTCGAACCATTGAAGAGTATGTCCACAGGATAGGACGTACGGGACGAGCTGGACAGTCGGGAGAAGCAATCACCTTATTCACTAAAAATAATTGGAATGCTGCTGACAAGCTCATTGACATCTTACAGAGGGCCAACCAAGAAGTCCCCCAAGAGCTGGCATCAATGGCTGTGCAATATAGGCAGCATAAACTTAGAAAGAGAGAGGAAAAAATGTTTGCCAGGTACAGGAGGGCAAGAAACATTTACAGATAATGTAGGTAACTTAACAGCCTCTTTATACTCACTTTAATAAAATCAAAAGCATGTTTTAAAAAAAAATCTACTGAGTCTGACATCCTGTTTTCCCCTGGTAATCACAAAACCATAAGACTGTGTGGGATTGAGGGTGGAAGGGTGGTTGAAAATGGGGGGAAAGGAAAGAAAAAAAAATTGTCCCAGGAATTTCAGTGCTTCAGGAGAATGCCTTCAGTATGTGGAAGTAGGAAGGGAGTGTTCCCTCGGGAGTTCAAGATAAATTGGAGCTCATCTCCCAGTACTGAGCTGACCCCTTAGGAATGTTGTTGAACTCAATTGTTGAACAGTATTGCAACATGTAATATACATAGATACTTTAGATAAGAAAAGTTGAGCATAAAGCAAGGACTTCATGCTGTCCAATAAAATGAATAGAGTTCCTCTGAGAATTGAAAAAGAAAACCTCTTTCTGATTTTTATTAAGTTACATAAGGGAAGGAGCTTGCTTGAATGGACAAGGAATTAAAATCTCTTATACTTTTATTATTCACAACCCACCTTCTAGAGTACACTTATATTCTTCAATGCCATGAAAGCTTGAAAGAACAGAACTGCCCTTCCATGGTCCTCCTTGAATCATTCCACTGAACATCTCATCAAATAGATGATCTATTTATTGTTATACAGTACCTTGTTTCATTCTCTGTCTCTTAAAACCAAATCTGGGGAAACCCCTAGAGCAAAGAATACCCAATCTACGTTTGAAAAATGGCAGCCCTTGGAGTTTAGGGCTCTCAAGTTCATTCTTTGGTCACTCCTTATCCAAAGGGTACTACGATTAGCTTGTGCCAATTCTAGAATGGAACTGCAATATGAAGTTTGCCTCAGGATATACTCAAGGATCAAGTTCAATTTGTGATCTCTCAAGCTGTCCCAGAAAGGATCCAAATGAATTCTCCTGAAGTGCACTATTAATCCATTCTCACAGGAATCAGTTTAAATTGTTAGAGATAATGCAGGGAGTTGGACCAGACTTTCTGGACTATTCCAGCACTGGACCTGCAACCCTTAGCTCTCCTCTTCCCTTGACCCTCTATTTCTCTTCAGGCCCTACCCCCTATTTTCCTTTCAGTCTATCTTAAAAATAATATTCTGCCACCTTCCTACTGCCTCCACTTAGTTCAAACCTTCATCACTTCCATATAGATTGATTGCATAGCCTCATAATCTCTCCCTCTAGTTTATCTCTCCCCCGATCTATATTGCATCCTACTACCACACCATTCTCCCTAAAAACCACTTTTAATCAATCAGCAAGCACTTGTATTAAAGCACTCACTATGGCCAGGCACTGTTGTAAGTTTTGAGGATACAAAGACAAAAGTGAAACACTTCCTGCCCTCAAGGAGTGTACATTCTAAGAGTGGAGAGAGCATATACATAAATAAGTATATAGAGATCATATACAAAATAAATACAAGGTAGTTTTGGAAGGGTCAACACTGTCACCTAGAGAGATGAGGAAAGGATTCATGTAGAAAGTGGCCTGTGAGTTGGGCTTGGAAGGAAATCAAGGATTCCAAGATACGAAGATGAAGAGGAAAAGCATTCCAGGCATGGGAAATAGTCAGTGCAAACATATGGAGATAGGAGATGAAATGTCACGTGTAAAGACCAGCAAGTAAATCAGTATGGCTGAACCATAGAGTACATGGAAGTACGTGGAGTATGGATAAGAGGAATGGAAAAGTAAGAAGTAATCATATTATGAAGAGCTTTAAATGCCAAACACAAGAGTCTGTATTTGATCCTAGAGGTAATAGGGAGCCACTGGAATTTCTTGCGTAGGGAAGTGAGGGCGGGGGGAAGACATGGTCAGGCCTACATTTTAAGAAAATTACTTTGGCCTCTATGTGGGGCATAATTTGCAGTGGGGAAAGATTTGAGGTAGAGAGGCTGATTAGAATGCTATTACAATAGTCCAAATGAGAGGTGATCAGGGTCTGATCTAGGGTGATAGATATGTGAGTAGAGAGAAGGATATATTATTGAAAGGGAGACAGAAGTGACAAGATTTAGTAATTGATTGGACATGTGGGTTGAGTGAAAGTGATAAGCTGAGGATGGCATTGAGATCAGGAACCTGGGTGACTGGAAGCAGAGAAGTACCCTTAATAGCTATGGGAAAGTTCAGAAGAGGGGTGTGTTTGTGGAGAAAAATTAATTCTTTTTTGGACATGTTGAGTTGGAACTGGTCGTAGAATGTCTAGTTTGAAATGTCTAATAAGGAGCTGGTAACGCAATACTAGAAAGAGGCCAAGGTTAAATATATAGACCTGGAAGTCATATGTATAAAGATAATTAGACTCGGAGGAGTCAGTGAGGTAACTAATTGAGAACATGTAGAGAGTAAAGAGGGCTCAAGATAAAACTTTGGGGGGAAAAACCAGCAGCTGATGAATATCAAGCAAAGGAAACAGACAAAGCCATCGGACTTTGGAGGAGGTCCAGAAGAGAGTACCCAAGAGGAGAATGTAGTCAATGGCGTTAAGTCCTGTCTGGATCCCTTGATCCCCTACCCTTTCTTTCCTTATCCAATTTGAGTTTCCACTTGTGGTGGTCTGTAAAACATATCTTGAAGCCAGAGTTAGCAGTAGTCCTCCAGTTCAGGATGGGGGGGGGGGGTCCCTTGAACACTGATCAGCCCTGTAATGAGCAAATCGCTGTAATGAGTGGTCTGCACTAGCTGATGCTGCCTTCGTAAGCATTTCTTTGAGTGAGGAACGTGTATGCCACCAGGTCTTGCCATTTCTCTGCTCTCCAACACTGCTCTATACCCCAGAACTGAATATCTTGGGGTCTAAAAATGGCTAAACAGCTGATGGGGTCTCAAGGCTTGCAAATCTTTCCCCACTTGCTATTGTTAAGCACCTGATAACTCTGGTGAAGTTCTAAGTGGTAGCTCTCCTTGCCAAGTCCTAAAATCACCTTGTTAGCAGAGCCAAAGTGGCACTCTTCACCAACACACACACTCCTCTCCAGTCAGACGGGTCCCCTAATGTCCTACTAACACATCATGTTCATTTCTGCTTTGCGCAGAACACCCACCCAAACTCTCTGAATTCTATCCATCCTCCAAAACCTAGCTGAAGTCCCACTTCTTCCATCATTTTCTCCTATACCACTCTAGCCTATGTTGACCTCTCCCTTCTCTTAGCTCCTATAGTCATGTGTGTCAGTCATAGCTCCCCAACTAAACCATGAATGAATGAGGGAAACGCTTATTAAGTGCTTGCTATATGCAATTCACATTATGTTATGTAAATATAATAGAATTTCTTTATACCATTAAGAAATGACAACTAGAACAAGAGATCTATAGAAAGACATATGAATAGATGCAGAGTGAAATACACTGAATCAGGACAACAATACATACAAAGACTTCAACAATGTAAACAAACCAGTCAAATGAAGCCACACGTTGTAATTGTAATGACCGAGCTTGAAAGTGCAGAAGAAATAAAGAAATGGATCTTCCAACTTTCACTCAAGAGGAGGCAGAACTATGGATATGGAGTATTTTATTTGCAGTCCAACACAGTCAATGTGTTGGATGATTTGGCTTAGTTGCTGTTTGATTCTTTGTTTTGTTTTGTTTTTTGATGTTACAAAGGAAGACTGACTGAGAGGGAAATTTGGAAATTCTAAAAACACATTCATAAGACAAACGAAAACCATTTCAATGAAAAATCATAAAAATAAGCGAGATTCTTCAATACCAGAAAAGTGAAAATATCCCCACTTGCTTCTTGAGGTAATCAGGGTTAAGTAACTTGCCCAGCTAGTAAGTATCTGAGGCTCGATTTGAATTCAGGGACCAGTGCTCTGTCCACTGCACCACCTAACTGACCCTCCTATTTCCATAAAAAGGAAAGAGAATGGAAACTGTAAGCTCCATAGCAATTCTAGCTTGACTTTGATTCCTCAAAAAATTCTAGAATGTATTGTTTAAGAGATGTTATTCAATATCTATAAAAGGAACTAATGATCACCAAAAGCCAGATGGCTTCATCCAAGAACAGGTCATGCTAGATTAACTTTACTTTTGTTGACAGGGTAATGGGGAAATACTAGAGCTATTGATTCAAAATATTTTTTAACAAAAATTTTTCGTAATGTCTGTCTCGTGTGTTATTCTTTTGGCCAAAATAGGGAGGTATATGTTACACAATAGCATACAGTTAGGTGGGCGCCAAAGGTGAATGGCCACACCTAAAGAGTCATAATCGATGGCTCCAATGTCAACTTAGGAAGGGATTCTTTTTTTTTTTTTTTTAACTTTTAACATTTATTTTCACACAATTTTGGGTTACAAATTTTCTCCCCTTTTATCCCCTCCCCCCCCCAAACCCGAGCTTTCTAATTGCCCCTGTGACCTATCTGCTCTCTCCTCTATCCTCCCGCCCTGCCTTGTCTCCGTCTTCTCTTTTGTCCTGTAGGGCCAGATAGCTTTCTTGACCCCTTAACCTGTATTTCTTGTTACCCAGTGGTAAGAACATTACATTTGGTCCTAACACTTTTGAGTTCCAACTTCTTTAGCTCCCTCCCTCTCCACCCCTTCCCCTTGGAAGACAGGCAATTCAATATAGGCCATATCTGTTTAGTTTTGCAAACGATTTCCATACTGGTTATGTTGTATAGGACTAACTATATTTCCCTCCATCCTATCCTGTCCCCCATTACTTCTATTTTCTTATGGTCCTTTCCCTCCCCATGAGTGTCAACCTCGGATTGCATTCTCCTCCCCATGCCCTCCCCTCCATCCTCCCCTCCACCCTGCTTGTGCCCCTGTCCCCCACTCTCCTGTATTATGAGATAGGTTTTCCTATCAAAATGAGTGTGCATTATATTCTTTCCTTTAGTGGAATGTGATGAGAGTAGACCTCATGTTTTTCTCTTGCCTCCCCTCTTTATCCCACCACTAATAAGTCTTTTGCTTGCCTCTTTTATGAGAGATAATTTGCCCCATTCAATTTCTCCCTTTCTCCTCCCAATATATTTCTCTCTCACTGCTTGATTTCATTTTTTTTAAGATATGATCCCATCCTCTTCAATTCACTCTGTGCACTCTGTCTCTATGTATGTGTGTGTGTGTGTGTGCATGTGTGTGTGTGTGTACTCCCACCCAGTACCCAGATACTGAAATGTTTCAAGAGTTACAAATATTGTCTTTCCATGTAGGAATGTAAACAGTTCAACTTTAGTAAGTCCCTTATGACTTCTCTTTGCTGTTCACCTTTTCATGGTTCTCTTCATTCTTGTGTTAGAAAGTCAAATTTTCCTTCCAGCTCTGGTCTTTTCATCAGGAAAATTTGAAAGTCCTCTATTTCATTGAAAGACCATTTTTTCTCCTGAAGTATTATACTCAGTTTTGCTGGGTAGGTGATTCTTGGCTTCAGTCCTAGTTCCTTTGACTTCTGGAATATCCTATTCCATTCCCTTCTATCCCTCAATGTAGAGGGTGCCAGATCTTGTGCTATCCTGATTGTATTTCCACAATACTTGAATTGTTTCTTTCTAGCTGCTTGCAATATTTTCTCTTTCACCTGGGAATTCTGGAATTTGGCCACAATGCTCCTAGGAGTTTCTCTTTTTGGATCTCTTTCATGGGGTGTTCTGCGGATTCCTTGAATATTTATTTTGCCTTCTGGTTCTAGAATCTCAGGGCAGTTTTCCTTGATAATTTCATGAAAGATGATGTCTAGGCTCTTCTTTTGATCATGGTTTTCAGGTAGTCCCAGAATTTTTACATTGTCTCTCCTGATTCTATTTTCCAGGTCAGTTGTTTTTCCAATAAGATATTTCACATTATATTCCATTTTTCGAATCTGCGCGGTATGTTCTGAGATATCTGTCTTTCTCATAAAGTCCTTAGCATCCATCCGTACCATTCCAGTTTTGAAAGATCTATTTTCTTCAGTGAGCTTTTGAATCTCCTTTTCCATTTGGTTAATTCTGCTTTTGACAGCATTCTTCTCCTCACTGGCCTCTTGCACCTCCCTTGCCAGCTGAGTTAGGCTAGTTCTCAAGGTGCCAATTTCTTCAAGATTTTTTTGGTTCTCCTTTAGCAGAGAGCTGATCTGCTTTTCATGCTTCTCTCTCATCCCTCTCATTTCCCTTCCCAGTCTTTCCTCCACCTCTCTAACTTGATTTTCAAAATTCCTCTTGAGCTCTTCCATGGCCCGAGCCCATTGGGTGGGCTGGGACACAGAATCCTCGATTTCTGTGTCTTTGCCTGATGGCAAGCATTGTTCCTCCCCATCAGAAAGGAAGGGAGGAAGTGTCTTTTCTCCGATAAAGTACCCTTCAATAGTTTTATTTCTTTTCCCTTTTCTTGGCATTCTCTCCAACCAGTGGCTTGACCTCTGAATGTTCTCCTCACACCCACCTCGCCTCCTGGTCCTCCCAGCCAGCGTTTGGGGACTGAGATTCAAATGCTGCTTCCTGCCTTAGGGTTTTTGGCGGGGGCAGGGCTGCTATTCAGTGTTAAATTAAGTTCAGGTGCTGAGGTCAGGGGCAGGGCAGCCTCTCTGGCTCAGTTCCCTCAGGGGGTTTATGCAGAGACCTTCCACAATGGATCCAGGCTCCCGCCCGTTTGGGGAGCCCCTGTCTGTAGCCGCCTCTCAGCTTCTATCTCCTGAGGGGGCCCGAGCCATGGGGGCACCCCACTCCCCTCTCAACCCGCCAAAGAGACTCTCTCACCTACCCCCATCAGTCACCTGTTGGTGGGGGGGCTTGTGCCGCCGCTGGAGAACCCGTCTCTGGAGCCTTCTCGCATCTGTACCTCTCGGAGCTGGGGCCGCAGCCGCCGCCACAGGTCCGGGCTGGGCTCCACGTCTGCAGCGCGACGGACCTTTTGCGAGAGGTTTGCAGGTCCCTCTGTGGGTAGGGGGACCCACGTGGCCGCTGGAGATCCTGTCCCCGTAGCCCTCTCAGATCTTTTCCTCATGGTGTCGTGGCCGCGGCAGGGTTGCACTCTGCTCCCCGTCCCGGTGCCCAGTCCATGGCGCGAAGGACCCCCCCGCGAGAGGTTTGCAGGTCTCTCCGGAGCAGAAATCTCCCTCGCTCCAATATTCCGTGGTCTCTGGGTGCAGAATTCGCCCTGGCTTGGTCCCCTCTAGCCATTCTGTGGTTTGTGGGTTCGGAGCTATGTGTATGTGCGTCTTTCTACTTCGCCATCTTGGCTCCGCCCCCTCAGGAAGGGATTCTTAACCTAGGGTCCATGAATTTTTTTTCACTTTTGAAAATTGTATTTCAATATTCAATATTTCAATTTCCTTTGTAATCCTATCTGTTTTATTTTATATATTTAAAAATCATTATTCTGAGAAAGAGCGTCTTATAGGCTTCACCAGATGACCAAAGAGGTCCAGGACACAAAAAAACAATGAGAACTAGGGGAGTACCCAAGGGATCTGTGCTTGACCTGTGCTATTTATCATTTTTATCAATGACAAGGCAATGACACAAAGCTGGGAGGGGCAGCCAAGAGAAGCCAGAATACATTGGTCCAAATCTAGGAAGGTGAAATTTAATAAGGATAAAAATAAAGTTTTTCACCTACATTCAAAAACTAAACTTCAAAAATACTAGATCTGGGAAGTGGGCCTACACAGTTCATGTGAAAAAACTCTGGGCGTCTTACTACACTATGAGCTCACTTATGAGTACTATATGGAAACCCCCGCAGCTAATGCAGGCTTAAGCTTCATTAAGAAAAGCAGAGTATACAAGTCTAAGGAGGTGACAGTCCCACTGTGGTATGTCTTGATCAGAACATAGCTTGAATAATATGTTTGGTTCTGGGTACCACATTTTAAGAAAGGCATTGGTAAGGCAGAGAGTTTCCAGAGGAGGGTGACCAGAATGGTAAAGTGCCCCAAGATCATGCTGTGTGAAGATCACTTGAAAAAAACTGAGAATTTTTAATCTGAATAAGTGAAGATTTAGGCAGGGGAGGAACATGATAGCTGTTTTCAAATATTTGAAGGGCTGCCATGTGTAAGACTTGTTCTCTGACTTTGTCTACACTCTATACTGATTCATGTATTTGTTATGTATCCCCATTTAAATGCACATTCCCTGATGAGGACTGTTTTGTTTTGTACATATACCCAGTGCCTTGCACTTGATAGGCACCTAATAAATGTTGAATTGAATTCTACTTGCCCCATTCCATGGAACTCAGAGTGATGTTGTTGTTCCAAAGGGGCAAATTTGGGCTTGATTTAAGGGAAAACTTTCTAACAGAACTATTGCAAAGGAAACTGGGCCACCTCCAGAAATGCAATGGGTAACCTACCTCTCAATGGAAGTCTTCAAGTGAAGACCTGATGCCCACTTCTTGGTGGGCTGTAGAGGGCCTTCTTGTTCAAGGATGAGTGGCTGGATGTCCTCTGAGATCCCTCCCAACTCTGAGATTCTGAGATGAAAGGTACCCTAGAAATCAAGCTAATCAGTTATGGGATCATTGAGTTTCAGAACCGGAAGGAACATCAAAGCTCATCTAGTAAAAGCATGAGAGAACCATCTTCCAATGAGCTGTGATAATTAAGCACCAAGCATTTCTTAAGTGCCCGTAATTAATAAATTCTTGCTCTATGGGTATACCCATCACCTATTCTGCTAGGCACCAGGGATACAAATAAAGCAATCAGTCTCTCCTTGCCCAGAGTTTACATTCTTCTATTCACCAATGGCCTTGTAGAAAAGTTGCCTTCCATACTGGCTGCTCTGATGGGAAGCCTAAATTTCTCCCAGAAGGAAGAACAAGGTGGATACTTGGAGCAGCTCCTTTCTCCCCACTCTCCCTAGGAGGGGGCATAATTTCTCCTAAGGTGGGTAGGTAGGGGAGATTCCTAAACTGGTCATTTTTTCCCTTAGTAACGGATGAATCAAATTTATTTTCATTTTATCTATAAATACCAAGGGTCTGATACTGGATAAAAGATAGAATGTTTTCCTGAACTTGTCAATCTTTTAAAAATGTTGAAACTGTATAATTTTATAGTGCTGTACTATATATATATATATATATATATATATATATATATATATATATATATATATATATATATATATATATATGGTTGTTCTAATGTTGCTGCCTGCTAGGGGAGTATTGAACCAAATAAATGATTTCCATTCTCCAGATTTCAGCAACTCTATTGGCAATAAAATTATATTCCACTAATAAAACTTACACTTTCTAAGCATGTCTAATTCTATTTTTGTACTAGTGAAAGAACTCAAGACAGGATTAAATCCACAACCAAAAGACTGAGAGAAGAAATGGAAACAACTTGGCTCATGGAAAGTAGAGGGTAGCATTATACGGCTTGGAAGGTGGAAAGGGAAGGAGAGAGAGAGTGTCTAACAAAGGTAAGAAAGTGGAAACATTTCCAGTCGAGGATCAATGTCTGCCCTGTGGTGCGATAGAAAGAACTCTAAATTTGGGAATCCTAGGGCCTGACTGGGGTCAAATCCTGGCTCCACTTGAGCAAATCATTTCCCCTTACTGGATCTCAGTTTCCTCATGTATAAAATAAGAGAGTTTGGCCTGATACTGTTGAGGGTGACTTCCAGTTTTAAATCCTATGGTCCTGTGACAAGAGAATGAAAAAAAAAAAACAAACCCACTAACCTTCGACGATTAACATAAGAATGTGAAAAGCAAAAACCAAAGATATAGATCAGGACAAAAAAGAGTGAGAAATGCTAAAAATAGGTGATCTCCCTCTTTCCACAGCAAAAGGAAGGGTGGCCTACAAGGGTTGGTTGTTGTCCAAAGGACCAAAATGACACCACTATGCTAGAGTCAAGTTTCAACATGTCAGACGATGGCTGATCAGACCAATATGAGCTCGGAATGCTCTACCACAGATCGGGCACAAATAGTCTGTGTGAACATTTGGGGTGGATATTCTAAATTTGCACGTCCTGAGTTTCCTTTGGGCTGTTTCAATTCTGCTTTGCTCATAGAACACAGCACCTTTTCTGATGTGGGCACGCCATGCTAAGTGGTCCTGTGCCAGTGTCTTCCATGTTGTACAATCAATTCCAAATTTCATAAGTGGGACCTTGAGAGTGTCCTTGTGTTGATTCTCCTGACCACCATGTGAGTTCTCCATAAAACAGTCTTTTTGGTAAGAGTACATTTTGCATTTGAACATTGTGGCCAGCCCATCAGAGTTGTGCTCTTTGAAGCAGAGTTTGAATGTTTGACAGTTTAGTTCGAGTAAGGACCTCAAGGTAGTACCTTATCCTGCCAGGTGATCTTCAGAATCTTCTTGAGACAATTCAAATGGAAGCAATTCAGCTTCCTGGCATGGCACTGGTAGACTGTCCAGTTTTCACAGGCATACAGCAATGAGATTGTCACAAAGGCTCTATAGATATTCAGTTTGGTAGTCAATCTAATATGCTCTTCTCTCCCACATTTTCCTTTGGAGCCTCCCAGACACTGAGCTTGCTGTCAGTAAGTGTATCAACCTCATTATTAATGTGTACATCCCTAGAAAGTACACTGCCAAAGTAAGTGAACTTGTCCACGGCATTCAGAACTCCATTTGCTGTAACCAATGGTCCCACGTGTGGATGGTGTGGTGGTGGCTGGTGGAGCGCTTGTGTTTTTTTAGTGTTAATTGTTAGACCAAAATTAGCGCAGTCAGCGGAGAATTGGTCCAGACTTTTGTTGCATCTCAACTTCAGAAGATGTTGCAAATATCATCTGGTTTAGACGTTTTATCAGTTCTTTTTGCTTAACTCTTTTTCTTTGTTACGAGAATGTTCAGTTTTGGAAGGGGGGAGGAGGATGTGATAAGTCCAGAAGTGATCACACTATGAAAACCAGCAGCTGATTTCACAGTAACCCTTAACTATTCACATGTAGATTTTCCACTCTCAATTAGCTACAGCACTTTTTCTTCCCCTTTTTTTGTGTTACACCTTCCTCTCCCCATCCTGTAGGCAGTTTGACTTCTCTTGAACCCAGAATATTTCCAAGCCACCTCCTCTGCCTTCACTCGATGTGCCCAGAAAATGCAGGTCATTTTAAAATGAGCCTAAACTGGTATTTTGGATTATTCGTTCTATTGCCCCTTTCTGCTAATAGAAATAGGTAATCAAGAGTTTCAGCAGACCACCATGTATTGACAGGGGTAGAGAAAGTGTGGGGGTGCCATTTGTAGTCAGAAATGTCCATGCCTCCCCAACAAATCAGATCCAAGACATATCCAAATTCATCCAGTTTGTCCCAGATGAAATAATGCCACATTAACGTAAGAGCAGTGTTTTTTTAACCTTGTAATATAGCATGAGTTTGTAATTGGTCCCTGACAAAGTGGTTTTTGGTCTGCTCTACGTGGGCCTCAAGTGGGTAGGTCAGTTTTGAGAAGGGCAAGGGTAAACCAAGTCAGCAAGATTTCTACTCCCCAACAAATCTCTTTTCCTCCTCCTTTTTTTTCCCTCTGCATTCTCCTTTCTTGATTTCCCTGCCTTTCCCCTTCTGCTCCTTTATTCCTTTTTTTTCTTTTCTCCCCTGCCTACCAGTGGCATCCAGTCATACCAAGAGGTATTGCTTAGACCCACCACTGATGTTCAGGACTAAGAAGATGACTGAAATCTGAAAAGTCATTGTGCTTGTGTAATAAGATAGACAAAGGTCAGTGTAGCCAGGGCTAAGCCAATTAGAGCTCCTGCTTAGAGTCATATATATGCTATTTATGGGAACTGGAGCTATCAGGAATAAATCAAGAAGTTAACCAGTAATTTTTTCCAAGTATGTGCTAGTGGAGAAAGCCAAAAAACCTCACTCTTGACTTGTCTAAGTACAATATCAGTATTCTCCAACAGCATTGAGTGGGGATTATTCCCTTTGGTTTCTCTCCTGGATGCACGCCCTCAGAATGTTGGATGTCACCTCCATCCTGGCTCAGATTTTGTTAGTCTCCTGCAGTTTTCTGATGGTTCATTGTTCTCAGTGTAAGAACTTTTTTGATTACTCTCTTACCAGTGGGTGGACAGGAAGCGTTAACAATTTTACTATGAGAAAAGATTAAGGCGATGGTGATAACAAAATGAACACAGTAAGATTAGGGGTCTTCCTTTTGGGGATTATTGTTGCTAATAATGATAATTTCCTGGAGCTGCAGTTGTCAGGAGGAAAAAAAGATCTTTATTTTCAGAAAGAAAGACTATAAAGATCTTCCTTTGAAATGAACACCCGGTGTCGATGGCCAAATTCTATAAACTATCAACAGAAATTAGCAACATTTTTCCTTCCACCACTGTTCAATATTGTTTTAGTGACTGCGTCCTAATGATTTGTTTTCTAGATTCCAGATTCAGGATGAAAGTAAAGACCGATTTTTTTTTAATTGAGGGGAGGAGTGTGTGAACTAACAAAATGGGAGCAGGTCTTAAGAAAGAAAGCAGATGTGGCAATAAATTATCTCAGCCCATTTATCTATAAAATATCAGTAAGCGCGGTGCTCTCTTTAAGAATTTGCATTTTGAAAGCAGCAGTTGTTCAAGTATGGTCCACAGCTGTTCTGGGTACATAACGTGTGCTCAATAAATACTCACAAATTGAATGTTACTTAGAATATGACAGTGTTTTGACTGAGTTTCTGGAATGAATGAATGACACTCTTATGATGTTTAATATAAAGTAGCTATGACCTCATTGGTGTCTCATGCAAAACTTCACCACTTACCTGATTAATTAGCTCTGGGGCTGGTGGTTTGTAATGGCTGGTGAAGGGAGGTGAACAATGAGGTCTTTCACTAAGCTAAAATGAGCTACATGCCCAGGTTTGTGCCCCTCTGTTCTCAAGGACTGAACTCTCACCCAAAGTATCATTGGTGGTGTCTGTTAGGCCTTTGCTTTTTTAAAAAACATTTTTAATCTAGTGTAATCACTGTGTGTCATGTTCTACATTCAGAAAAAAAAATTTGCTATACAATGGGAAAACACTCTTCCCCTCATTTAGATGGAGTATATTAAGTCTGATTGCCATCCCACTCTCCTACCCCCAACTGCCCTGGGTTAAGGGCATGTTGGGTAAAAGACCACAAGAAAGAAGGCTCTTATGGGTTTAGGTTAGGTCAGAATGGAAATAAATTTCTCTTTTGTATGGATAACACATCTCGGTGCTTCCAAAATACACTTCAGTAGCAACAAAGGGCTGTCCTGGCAATCTAGAACCATATGGAGGAAATCCAGTGCCCTGCTGGGGCCATAGTTGAACTCCCCTTAGCCAAAGGGGAATAATCAATCTCTTGGTGGGAAAAAAAAGCCACCCTACATTTAGAACAAGCGTGATATCTTTGCGGTTTGAATTCCCATCTTGGCTGTTCTGTTCTTATGGCATGCGGGTCAATTACAAAGTAATGGGATCGAATCTCATTTGGGGGAGGGGGCTACTTGAAATGAGGTACTCTAAACACTTCCTGTGCTGCCCCAAACTTCCCCTTTCTTTAAAGAGCACTGGAGTTGGAGTCAGGAGACAACATAGGTTCCAGACTTTTTAACTAGATGAGTTTGGGCAGATTACTTCAACTCTTTGAGCCCCAGTTTCCTCATCTGTAAAATGAGAATAATTACATCAACTCTCACTGCCTCACAGGATTAGTATGAGGGTCAAATAAGAAGGTGTATAGGAAAGCACTTTGTATGACTATGATTGTATTTTCAGATATTTTTCTATCTACCCATATGTTAGATAAGTTTGTAGTCTTTGTTAAATATTGTTGAGTGCTCTTTGAAGTGGATTGTGTTTTTTTTCTCATTTACAGCGAATTGCACAGATGTGGCTGACTTTGATAACTGCCTAGGAAATTTAGATGATTTCTGTCCAAGAGATATTGTTTGTGCATGCAAAAATGGAGTGCCTTTTTGCAAGTAAGTTTTCCTCCAGTCTGTATGACCAAGAGCCTATTGTAAGTGATCATTTTCCATTGCCTCATTTACTCCTTCCATTCAAAAATACAGTAATGTCTTATGACGACGTCTGCTATATATTTGGTATAATTGAACTCCGTAGCAAATATCCATAGCCATCACTTAAATCCATTTTAACAATTGTGCCCAATATGGAAGCCTCAATGCCATTGACTTCTCTTGACCTTCAAGGTATTGACAGTGCATAGTTTCCCATAAACAATATGATGCTCCTTCCTGTTCTCTATGGGTACAGTTCCCACCCATCGCAGATCTTCTGGGACTCACCAGATTCCCAGAAAAGAGTGTACTTTTCATTAGGCTTTGTCAGGCTGTGCGGACCAATTTTGGGTTTCATTTTTCCCCGTTAGCAGTCTGGCAGCATCAAAAGCACACTGGATTTGAGTTAGTGGTTCTGG
This sequence comes from Notamacropus eugenii, assembly GCF_028372415.1. Classification (NCBI taxonomy): domain Eukaryota; kingdom Metazoa; phylum Chordata; class Mammalia; order Diprotodontia; family Macropodidae; genus Notamacropus; species Notamacropus eugenii. The sequence continues at coordinate 79,872,943 of NC_092879.1, forward strand.
ATTCAGGCCTTCCTTCTCCTACTTGCTATCCCTGTGACTTTGGACAAGTCCCTTAGCTTTCATAGGGCTCAGTTAACTTCATCTGTCTAACAAGGTGTCATACTAGGTGATGACTGAGATCTTGTCTGGATCTGACTCTTTGAACCTTTGGACCTAGAAGAGATTAAAGTGATTACTGTTCTATCACCGAAAGTTATCTGTTATCTGTTTTATAAGTTTGTATCTGTGTATGTGAGTTGTCTGCAGTTTTTGTATGTGAATTTAAAGTAAGGTATGTTTATATACAGTCAAAGGTTCCCAGAATCTCCACTTGGATGGGCCTCCTCCGATGTCATCTAGTCCAACCTGTACCTGACCAGAAATTCCCTCTTAACATCACTGATATGTGGTCATGCAGCCTCAACTTGAATACTTCCTGCAGTAGAGAATCCATTCTTTATTTACTAAGTCCATTTTGGGATGACTCCTTATATCAATCCCAGATCTGCCCATTACTCCTATTTCTGCCCTCTGAGGCCAAAGGACATTAATGATTCTCCCATGTGACAGACTTTCAAATACTTGAACATAGCCTTCATGCCCCTGCTAACCTATTTGAGCTGGAAAGGACTTGTCAATATCTCTTGTTAAAACATGAATCTACCCTTGTCGGTGTATTCCTCCTTGTTTTCAGGTCATAGGGTCATGTATCTAGAGCTGGAAAATATCTCAAGGGCCATCCAGTCCAACCTTCTCATTTTACAAGTGAGGAAATTAAGGCCTATAGAGGCTAAGCAATTTCCCCAAGGTGACAAGTAAGTGGAAGATCCAAGATTTGAACCCAGGTCTTTTAACTCTAGATCTAGCACTTTCCTAATGTAAGAACACAAAATAGCTTTCATTTTAAAATCAAGTTAAAATTCTTAAATAATATTTTTATTCACCACTGGATCAAAGGATAGAAAAAAGGTTGGTGATAAATGTTTGAGGAAAAGAGTGGCTTTGTGAAAGAAAAAGGGAATGAGTGAGGGGCACTTACAAGAGAGGGCAGTTTAGTCTAAAGCTGACCCCGATTACCCTTCTTCCCCTTCTTTACAGTCACTCCTAAAATGTCTTTAACACCCTTCAGGGCCCTCCCTCCACTGATACAGATGACAGCCTTTTTACACTTTAGTGGATGGTCTTCCAGAATCGATGTAGAAAAAGTATTCATCCTACCATCACCATCCCAATGGTGATGAGCCTCTCTGAGCCCAGCTCAACCAGTCTTTGTATGGCAGGCTATCACCAGGCCTCTACACAACTGGGTAGGATCTCTCTGCCCTTGTGTTTTGGTTGGCACAGCCATTAATAAGCCTCCACTATGAGAAAGAATCAGAGGAGGCCTTGAGCTATATTGTGTTATTTATTTTTCAAATTTTGATGAGTTCATCCCCTCGGTATGCCTATAGTTTCCTATTCTGCCTCTTTGGAAGCTCCTGTCCCAAGCAGTACACCAAATCTAATCCAAAGAGTTCATCTTAACTTACTGCCTAACCTTGCTTCAGGGCCCATAACTTCTCTGTCTTACTTTGACCAGGTATGTGGATTAATTATATGGCTGTGAAGTACTTTGAGCTTTGGGTGCCCATTTCCCAATATATTTAAATAATAATGTCATTGTTCCAAATATACTACTCAACATTATTTGGAGTAATCTTTAATCCATTTTGCTACAGTTATCAGTTTAATGCTGGAAGAAATCATGAAACCTTGCGGACTGAGCCCATTAGAAATTTACCTTATCTAATCTCAGTCTTATACTCAGTGCAACAAGGCATTCTTTCTACTCCTTCCTGATCTTTTCTCTATCCCACCCACTACAATGGCTGTTCCACACTTCCTCTTCTGTCTCAGTCTTTGCCTTCTCTTCCTTCCCTTCCCTCCCTCTCCTCCCACACAGAGGCCATTTGCTGAAAGCTTCCTCTCCAACCTTCTTCTCTCATATCCATCTGACATCATCCCCCTCTATCTCCTTCATTCACTAGCCTCCCCTTCTTGCCAAGGTCAGCTCCTCTACATGCATCCTTGATTCCCTCCCTTCCTGTGTTTTCCAAAAGATTGCCCTCAATCATCTGTACTCTAACTCCATCTCTAATCTCCCATCTCTCCATATCTACTAGTTTCTTCTCTGCTATCTACAAACACATCCAGGTGCTCCCCCAACCTTTTAAAAACTTTACTAGAAATATAATGCCCTCTGGCCATCATCCTGTATCTCTATTATCCTCTCCTTCCTTCCTCAGCTAAACTTCTGGAAAAAGCCATCTGTATTTAGTGCCTCTGCTTCCCTTCCTCTCACTCTCTTCTAAACCCTCAACAATGTGGCTGCCAATATCATTATTCACCTGAAACTCCCATCCCCTTCACAGTTGCCAGGCATTCTTAATTCCCAAGCCTAATAAAGTTTTCTCAATCCTCATCCTTCCTACAGATTTTGACATTGTTGACTCTCCTTGTCTCCTGTATAATCTCTCCTCTCTGGGTTTTTGTGACATTGTCCTCCTCCCTTTCTGACCAGTTGTCCTCAGTCTCCTGGACTAGATCTTCATCCATATTGTGCCCATTAATATGGGTGACCTAGATCCTCTTCTCTTTTCTCTTTATACTCTTATATTAGCTCATTTGGTGATCATATCAAACCTATCTCTATATTGACAGTTATAATTGCTATATCCTGATGGTTCCTAATTATATCCAGGGTGTCCCAAAAGTCTTAGTGCAATCAGAAGCTCTAAATGCTTCGGTCCTGCATCACCAACTGCCTACTAGATACTTCAAAGTGGATGTCCTGCAGGCATCTCAAACTCAACATTTCTAAAGCAGATTACATCGTATTTCCCCTAAACCCACCCCTCTTTAGCACTTCCCCATCACCACTGGAAGTACCACCATCCAGTGAGTTGCCAGATCTTGTAGTTCCTTTCTCTACTACAGCTCTCATATACATCTTTTCTCCACTCACACAGCCAACACTCTCATTTGAGTTCTCATCACCTCTTGCCTGGACTATTTCAAAAGACTTCCTAATTGTCTTTCTTGCCTCCAATTTCTTCTTGCTCTAATCTATTCTCCACATAACTGCCTAACAGTGTGGTCTGTCTTTATCCATCCCTTATTCAGTAAACCCCAATGATTCCCTGTGACCTCTAGGATCAAATATAAATTCCTCTATTTGACATTCCAAGCTCCTCACGACCTGACCCTTTCCTACCATTTTAATCTGCATACATACTACTTCCCTCCATGTCTGTTCCCTCTATGGTCTATCCATACTGGTCTCCATCCTGTACCTCATACACAACATTCCATCTCCCATCTCTGGGCCTTCATCATGCCTAGAATGCACTCCTTCCTCACTTCTACCTCCTGGCTTCCTTCACAACACGACAGAAGCAACTCCTTCTGAAGGAGACTTCCCCAGACCTCCCAGCAGCTAATGCCTTCCCCTCTCTGGTTACTTGGGATAGATCTTGTATGTATCTGTTTGTGTATATATCATTTACCCCATTAGAATGTGAGTTTTCTGAGGACAAGACCCATTTTTAGCTTTCTTTGTATCCCCAGTCCTTAGGACAATAACTTACAATATTGTAAGTGCTTAATTGTTGCTTGCTGATAGATTGATTGGCATTGACAAGATGGTAGTGGGTACGCACATTCCCTCAGCAAGCATTTATTAAATGCCTCCTGTGTGCCAAGCACGCCTACAAAGAATGAAGTAGCCCCTACGCTCAAAGAGCTGTTTACAGCCTTGCGGAAGAACAGGAAGTATGGGTGATATGTATTTATGTATACATATCGCACACACACATGTGTATGCGCATACATGCAAAATAAATATAAAGAAATAAATACACATAAATATAAGGTAGGTAAACTAAAGGGAGAGAGAGCATTAGCAGTTTTGGGGATCAGGAAAGGCAAAGTAAATTATCTCATAATTATTCTTAAATTCTCTAAATTTTCTCATGGCATTGTTGAAATAAACAAGTAAAAGAAGCTATATTGATGTTCAAAACACTATTTTACCCTAAACTAAAGCCATGGAACAGAAGTCAACCTGACAATTTCTTTGAAGTAGGCCATTTTGTTTTTGAAAGTCCAACCTAAGAGGGATGGATTCACAAAGTGTTTGGGATCAAAGTTAAACTGCAGGCCACAATACTCCCAAGTGAAGTCTGGAACCAGATTACAATATAATTGGGAAATGTTTTAACAAAATCAATAAAAATACGATGGCAGGAAGATAGTGTTACTGTGTGATTTTCTAAGTCTATACGTGCCCACAGGGATCCTTATGCATCCTTCAGTGACCCCTAGTTCTATTTGATTTTGAAATAACTGATGTGGACCACTTACCCCATCTACTGACTTGCAAGCAGGGTCAGCATTTCACAGTAAACAGAAAGCGAGAAAAAAAATTGGAAATCTTTTTCTTTAAAATATGATTTCCCATCAGAAAAGCATTTTACATTTTAACACTGATTTGTGGAATGCATATTCCAGGTTTTGGTAAAGAATGGAAAATTCCTTCTTGCTACTTACCCAGGCTGAATAACAAAGATAATCCTGAAACATATATGTGTGTGTATATAGTTTCCATATACATGTATAGGTGTATACATGTATATATGTGTGTATATTTTTTCCAATAAGAAATTTGTGAGATTGAATAAGAGCTGATGGAAACTTGCCCTGATCTCCACCAATGGATCAAGTTTTATGAAGGGTTATTATTCTACCCTCCTTGGATGCCTCGGTACAGAGGTGATGCTGGGTGCTCAGAAACTGTGTCTGTGAAGCGCGGGTGAGGATGGATTGTGTGTCTGTCTATTGGCCAAGGACTGGGCTGAGCAAAGTGTCCCTTGAGTGAGCCACAAAAGGACTACAATTTGCATTAGTAGCAAAAGTACCCACATTAGCAAAATGTCAGTTCTTTAAGGTGTGTGTGTGTGCATATGCATGCATGCGTGTGTGTGCATGTGTGTGCGTGCGTGTGTGCGTGTGCATGTGCGTGTGTGTGTGTTAAATCTGTATCGTGCCAAGTACATAGGTTATTCCTTGGTCCTTGGTGGTGTTAGTATTTCCTCCAGACCATCACCACATTGCTAGAGCAACATAACAGAGAAATAGTTTATTCACTAAGTCTCTGGCCTATTTCTTTCTCCTCCCCTTTACCCTGACCCCCACCCTGACTTTCTCACCCCTCTGTAGGACACAGAAATCCAACCTCCAAAGCCACATCAAGGAAGAGCTGTCCAGCGGCCATTCTTGTTGGAGTGGGCATCATTTGCCCACTTAGTTCCATTCCCCATATGCTCAGTGCCTAATCTCAGAAGGGCAGGCCCTGGATCTCCTGAAGCTTGGGATCTAATGGGGGGATGGGCACAAACATGCAAACAGTTGTGATGCGGGGGTGGAAGGAGAGAAGCACACACAAGAGGTTCAGGCACAAGGCTGTTAGGAGAAATTTGAGGGGAGAGGAATTCGGGGGGGAGGAAGGAGGAAGCTTTATGGAAGAGGGAGAATTGAGAAATCAGTGGGGAAAGAAAGGAGCCCATTTTAGGCCCACAGAAAACAGTCTGGTTTGCCTGGAACACACAGTTTGCAATAGAATGTCATTCAGCAAGCAGTTATTAAACACCTACTGTGTACAAGGCCCTGAGGGCCCTCCCCTCGGTGACCTGCTGTATGCACTCTTGGGGGATTTGACATTTAGACAAATAGATGTATCTGAGCAAATTTGAAGAATGCAGGAGAGCACTAATGACTTGGGAGACAGGAATATTTCCTGGAGCAGGTGGCAGCTTGTGCTGAGCCTGGAAGGAAGTTAGAGTCTAAGAAAAAGAAGTAAGGAGGCAGGATCTTCTAAACACTGAGGGAAAGAGGCCTAGAGGCAAAGGAGAGAAAGCCAAATTCTAGGAATATCCAGTGTGTAAGGAGGACTAATGGGAAAGAAGCCTGCAAAAAGAGATGGGAGCCAGATGGGGAAGGTTTGCTCAAGGCCAGGAAGAAGAGCTGGTGGTTTTATCCTAAGGGCAGTAGAGGCAGGACTGGAGTTTTGTGAGCCAGGGAGTGTCACATGGTTGGACTTGTTTAAGACGATTTTGGCAGCTGTGGGGGATGTTGAATGGGAGAGAGGGAAGCCTGCAGGCACTCAGAGCCATTGGAAAGCAACTACAATACTCTAGGCAAAAGAGGAGAAGGGGAGACTTGAGTGACCATTGTGGACAACCTGGGGGCCACTTTCTAGGATAAACAGCAGAAAGCCACTCCAGGTTTTGGACCAAGTAGTGATAGCCATAAACCTAAGGGCTTCCCTCTGTGGGCCTCAGCCTCCATTCCGTGAGTCAGAGACTTTGGCTGAGATTCCTAAAGAATGTTCAAGGCTCATTCAAAATACTAGGAGTGCATGTGTGCTACTTAGTCCTACAAAATGTTTCCTTTCTAGGCTGGGGCGTGGGGTGGGAAGAGGAACCAGAGAGGAGGGAGAGAAGGGGGAGGAGGAGGAGAATGTGAAACCTTGAGAGATGTGGGGCTAGCAAATTCTGCTGGCAGCTTCCCTATTTCTATCTTCCCATGCTCCTTCCTCCATATCCAGTGTGGGCCCCAGAGTCAGTTGCTGGCTCTCTTTTCTCACTGAGGGCGGGAGTAGAGAGGAGGAGAGTCTGGAGACTCAGAAGTTTCAGGTTGTAGGCCAGGCCCAGCTTGTTTCTTCCTTCTCACAGCATTCCTTGTAAGAAAACAGACAAGGGGAAAGGGTGCCCATGAGTAGCAGAGTTGGGAGAGGGGGTGGTGGTGGCTTCCATTTTCCATCACTGGCACCATTCCCTGGCTGCTGGTTAGGGAAACCTGGGAGGCAGTTATGGAACTGCCTCGATGTGTGGGCTTTCTGGAAAGTGTGACAACACCCATCTCTTGAGGGCTATAAAGTGAAACATCATAAACTTGGAGAAACAATGTGGTGTTTGAGTTAGCTAGGGATGAAAATGTCTCCTTTCCTTTTACCTAATTAATGAGTCATTTCTCTTTCTATTTCCTATCTCTAGATGCCCAAATTACAGAGGTCACTGGGGCGATTACTGGTACATGGGTGCCAAATGTGACCAACTCTGGAATACTCTAGACCTGATTTTAATAGCAGTGCTTCCTGGAATAGGACTGGCTTTAATAGTTGGTGTAATAATGCAGACCGTCCACTACTGTCAAAAGAGATCAGAGCAGAAAACTCAGGGCAGGTAAGATATTTCCAAAGTTCTCTGAATATGATGGTCGGCACATGCCTCAGGAACTAAGAAGAAGATTTTTCCATCTCTTCAGATGCTTGATCTGTTTGTACACTCACCCAAATGGAAACTAACTTGAAGGGTTAATTTTCTGTGTGCCAGGCTTGAGTGGAATGAAATCCATAGGGCCTCTTCCCAGAGCACCAATCTGTTTGAGTCAGCCATGGCATTGGATACCTAAAGCATGATCCCCCTTTCTCCCCACCTCTCGCAACCTTGCTGTCATTGCCACGCCACTTTATGATAGCACCCCTGAAACAAGGTCTACTTGGTTGGGCTACATGGTGGGCCTACATAGGGTAATAGAAAGAACCCACAGATAAGGGCCAGGATGACTGAGCTCTAGCCCAAGTTTCAAGTCTCACTTAGCCACATTACCTTGCCCTAGTCACTCAACCCCTCTCTCACTTTGGTTTGTTCATCTATAAAATGGAGATGATGGCGATGATGACAGCCCGCATCTCCATAGCACTTTAAGGTTTGCAAAGTACTTTACATACATGACCTTATTTAATCTTCCTCACAACAGTCCTGTGAAGTAGGCACTGTTAACATTTTACATTTGAGGGAACTGAGGTTTAAAGAGGTTAAATCACTTAGCCATGGTCACAGAGCTCCCAAGTGTCCAAGATGAGCTTCAAACCCAGGCCCTCCTACCTCCAAGTTCAGCTATCCTGCCTACTTCTTCCCAGGGTTGTCATGAAAATTAAATGAGATGGAGTGTGCGAGAATGCTCTATGACCATAAGATGAAACAAATAGAAACAAATGTTAATGCAACTTAACTCCAAGTACTTATAATGACCAAGCCTGGCCCTTCTTAGGTGGGATGGGGGTGGGGGAGGGGTGGTCCTTTCTGTATACTATGTGTATGTATATACTGTAAGATTCAGTTGATGTGTTGTTTGGTTTTGCTGACCTGCTTTTTTGTTCCTCCTTGCTGGAAGGAGAGAGGGAAAGAGGCATATTTGGAAAGAGAGGTCATATAGAAACAAAATTGATCAGTAAAAATTGAAAATTTAAAAACATGTAATAAGTATGCAGCAGAACCAGCCACAACAGAGAATCAAAACGGAGGTACAGTGAGAGAGAAGACTGTGATGATGGTGTCAGTGGAGACCTCTGCCACTTTGCAGTTCTCCTGAACAAAAAAGTGACGGTTTCAGTAGAGTAAAATCTTATTTACTTGATATCAATTCATTGAATTTCAAATCTGTTTTGGGGTATCATACCCCACTAATGAGATATGGCTTTCCTTATCCTGATATGTGGATCATTTGAAATACGTAATTCTGTGACACCCCCAATGCCATATGAATGCCATATATGATCTGTTAAATTGAATTAAAATTTGTATCTTAATTTTGCAAAATTAAATTTTAGATATTTTGCAAAATTATGACTGTGACTCATTACTCCCAATATTCCTATCCTCCGTTCAAGCCTTGCTTGCTGTGTTATAGTTAAAAAACCACAACAACACAACAACAACACAACAACAACATGCATTGGGTGTCAGGAGCCCTGGCTTCCAATTTTAAGTCTTCTCTTAAACATCTGAACTAGAACCATAGTTCTGGCCGCATACAGACCAGATTCAATCTTGAAGGTTTCTCATGAATTAAGTCACCTATAGGACTTAGTACCATGAACTGTGCTAAGTCCTATAAGTAACTCCCAAGCTCAGGCACCCACTCAGGGTATTCCCTAAGAACATCAGAATCTGACTCATATCTTGATCTTCTCCCATAAAGAAAAGGGCCTTCAGCTCTCATGCAAGCAGTCATGTTAACAAAACATTGAATAGAGAACAGGTTTTATTTCATATGTAATTAATATAAGAAAGGACTTATACCCAAGTCTATCAATAGTCCAGACAACTGCCCTAGCAGTTCCACATTCTTTGGTGACTTCTACAGTCTACGTGACTCCGAGTCCCAGTGAAGGGATAAGTTCAGATTGCTCCCTCAGCTCCATATCTCCTGAAAGGTTGTTCTGGTCTCTCTCCCCAGGGAGCCTGGGCCCTCCTAGTTCTATGTCTCACTTCCTGATGGCTGGATCTGTTTCAACTGCTGTATTTGCATCTCTTCCTGTGGTTGGTGTTACCTTTAAAAGACAGTCCAGGGGTGAGGAACCTGCAGCCTTCAGGCCATATGTGGCCCTCTAGGTCCTCAAGTGCTACCCTTTGACTGGATTGGGAAGAACCACAAGAAAGAAGAAACGAGACAGAGAGACAGAGAGACAGAGAGACAGACAGAGAGAGAGAGAGAGAGAGAGAGAGAGAGAGAGAGAGAGAGAGAGGGAAGGAGTGCAAATAGTATGCTTCTTTCTGGATGTGGATAGTGTTTTCCATCATGTGTCCCCTGGGAGCTGTCTTAGACCCTTGCTTTGCTGAGAAGAGCTGTCTATCAAAGTTAGTCATCCCACAATGTTGTTTTTACAATGTTCTCCAGGTTCTGCTCACTTCACTCTGCATCAGTTCGTGTAAATCTTTTCCAGGTTTTTCTGAAATCTGCTGGGTCACCATTTCTTATGGAACATTCATATACCACAACTTGTTTGACCATTCCCCAATGGATGGGCATCCATCCTCTTGATTTCTAATTCTTTGCCACCACATTTGGGATTTATTTTAAAAGGTCCATATACATGAATCAGTCACAGGTCTATCTAGTCTTATGTCCTCTGGTTGAAGCAGTGAACTGACCTATCTTGCTCCAGGTAAACTGAGATATGAATTTAACCACTATTACAATATATACTTCCTCTTTGCACATTGTTTATAGGAGAGTCTTAAAAATGTGAAAATTCACTTTTGACCATTCACCATTGGGTTCATCCAAAAAGTGATCTGTAAGTCATAAGCAAATGTGGTACTCTAATTTTGTTTTCGTGTTGTTTTTTCTGTGCCAGCCAAGAAGAGGCTGCACCAAGACACCAACCTCAGAAGAATGCTGCTTATATGCTTGACGAGGCACCTTATCAACTGCCCTTTCAGGTAAATATGAAACAGTGAGACTCATTTATCCAATTAACTTGAGGTGTAAGTATGGCGCCAACCTAGGAAAGCTTTAGATTAGAAACTCAAAGGAGATTCATAAAGTTAGAGATGCAGAGACTGACAGTTTCCGAGGTGAATTCCACAAGTGTCCCAAGGGCAGTGTGCTCAGACTGATGCGTTTCCAGTCATGACTTTGATGCCTGATGGCTGCTTAGGAACGGGATGCTTCGGAGTCAAGTTCTGCTGTTTCATGCAGATTGACTTGTGATATTTTTCAGAAGTTTGCAGCAAGCCATTGCTCTCTCAGGAATTGTCGCTAGCAATCAGATTGGAGTGGGGGGAGGTGAGACTTGGCTTCCTTTTTCCATTTAGCTTGTGCTTTTCCAACTTGTCCCATCTTAGCCATACATTCAGTGTTTCTCTAGGAGCAGGCTATGCAACAATGTTTTGTTTTCTGTTGAGAAATTTATCTCTGCCCTTTTTCCCTTGAAAAATTCTTGTGTTCTGTATTTTAGGCTTATGTGGTTTTGCTGTTTCCATAGGACATAACACTCTTGTATCAGTTTCAACTGGTAAACTCTCTAAAGTAGACAGGCCAAAAAAAAAAAAACCTCATGTGCTAGTGAGAGGCCCAAGTGATGGAAAAATTCTAAAAATCATATAAATGAATCCTGGAGTGGCTTAGCCTCATAAAAAGGAGCCAACTATTTAGAAACAGCTGCTAAGAATGAGCGGGAACCTTGTTGGGCTTTTTTTTAATTTGGCAGTGATGATCAAAGATTATAAATCTGTTGAATTATATTTTCAAACATAATTCACTAGGAGTGGGATGAGAGAATGTATAAAACTATCTTCATTTTACCAAAACAGAACAGTATTATTTTCTCCCTAATGGGTAAGCCATTTCAATTCTATTCAATAAGCATTTATTAAGTGCCTACTATGTTTCAAGGGAAAGCTTGTGTGAATGAATGCACAAAGGCAGGAAATAGATGTCTAGGGAACAGTTAGGAGTCTGGTTTGCCTGGAATACAGAGTGAATGACAGAGAATAATGTGAACTCTGGCTGGAAAGGTAGGTGAGTGCCAGCTTGTAGATGGTCTCAAACGCTAGGAGGAAGACTTTGTATTTTATCCTAGCAATAATAGTGAGTAGCTGAAAGTTTCTACTCAATAGAGTAACAGGTTCAGACCTGGTCCTTAAAAGGATGTTTTGAACAGCTTTGTGCAAAATAGACCGGAGAGGAAAGAAACTAGAAGCATAAAGACCAATTAGGAGGTCATTAGAGTAGCCTGGTGGAGAGTTACTGAGGGCCTCAAATAGAATGGTGGTCCTGGCTGTGAGGAGAGAGGAGGGGCTGGATCTGGGGGAGGTATGGAGGTAAAATGCAGAGCTAATATAATGAGGGAGAGAAGAGAGGCTAGGAGAACACAGGTTGTGAACTTTTGCGATTGGAAGGAAGGAGGCTGGGAAATTGGGAGGAGGAATAGGTTTAGGGAGGAAGACAAGAATTTCTGTCCTGGACATGTTGATTTTGATACATCCATAGGAATTTACGTGAAGATGTTGAGCAGGCAATTGGTAGCTGAGGGCTAGATATGAAGTCCTAAAGGGAGTTTAGGACCTTTTGGTGCTGCTAGGAATACCTAGCTCTCTCTGACTAGAGATCACTGACTCCAGGGGAACCAGCGAGGTAACCAAGGGAGAGAACACTGGGAGGGAAGAGAAGAGGGTCAAAGACAAAGTCCAGGCCACACCACATGCTTAGGGAAATGAAGCTACATAAATATGAAAAGCAATAGCAGAATATTTCTGAGTATAGTCCAGTTATCCAATTTGAATTAAAAGCTCATTTGTTTCTAATAAGAAAAAAAATCTCTATAGAACTCGAAGTTTGAGGCTATAATATTCATTATAACAGGAATCTCATTTTTCATCATTTCACTGTTCTCTGGGCATTTTTCCCTTCAGAGCTGTTATTGGGCAGTACCAAGTAACTGAAAGAGTAATTTCTGTTTATATCATTCACGTGTTTAAGTGTTGAGGCCATCTCCTTATTCCAACTCGTATCTAAACTACTCCCCAGCAAGGTGATGTTTTCTTGCCTGTAGTCAGATTCCTCAAGCTTGTAGAAAGAAGTAGTCAAAAGAAGCTCATGTTCAGGAACCTATGGTTGGAGAAGGTCACGTAAGAAAAGGGAAAGGGCAAAGACTCCAGAAGGAAGTCATGGGCCTAGCACTAAACTGTTAGTGCCAAACATTGTTGTATGCCTATTGTCTAAAGATTTTCTCATTTTTAATCTCCATCTTCAGAATGGAGCAAACCATTTCCCCATTACTCTGTAAACAGTGGCGGTAAGCATTTGTTTTCAAGCATTTATAGTAGACCAATTTCTTTATTCCAATCAACTTAGCTTGCAATAGGGAAAACCTCAGTTTACTTTATGGAGAACATGGGATCATCGATTTAGAGCTGGAAAGGACCTCAAAGATCACTCAGCCCCATGATTTCATAGATGAACAAAATGCAGTCCAAAAAAGTGAGGTGTCTCTGCCCACGGTCAATTGGGTAGTAAGCAGCAGAACTAGCGTTTGAATTCACACCCACTGATTGCAAATCCAGTTCTCTTTCCACTACATTGATGTGATTAAAGGTTTACATGCATGCACATAGATGTATGCACAGGCACACACACATCGATTCATTTATTTAACAAACATTAAGTAACTACTGCATGCAGAATACATAGACACCGAAGCTTTCTTTCTAGATTTTAGGGTCTTCATCTAGCTGTCCAGTATTTTCAATACTTTTTCAGTGACAAGGAAATTAGCAATTTCTCCTCTTTTTCCATTCGAGGAGAGGGAAGAGACCTCTGTAGGGGCTTAATGATAGAAGTGTTCTAAAGGACTATAAGAAGTAGCCATGCTAATGGGGGAGAGTGGTAGGGGAGGCAAAAGAGACAAAGGAGGGAGGGCATTGCCATGTCTATGCCTCCCAATGGGGAGATATGCCACACATTTTACATGTTTTCTCCAAATAACTTGGCAAAAATTTATACTAGGATGTTGAGGTAGGTGGTTCATCCTTCAAGTTGAGTAGATGACCTTTGACTTATGGTTTCTTCCACTTCTAAGATTCTGATTCTCTCTGCTGGGATACATCATTACCATTTATATCTTTCGATGAATTTTAAAATACAATAATTCAAACAAATCACAACCCTTAGAGGAAGATAGGTCAGTATCATTCTTATATCATAGAGGGATGTAGGATGTGTTCAAGGAGGACTAGTACCTTTGGTGTGATGGCTGCCTTTGGTGTCTGCCTGTTCTATCCAACTCTAACCTGTGGCTCCAAGAAGCTGCAGCATGTGCAGTGGCCACACCCTGGTAAACCATTTTGGCAGACAGGTCAAACCAGGTTGAGGGTAACCAAAGGATCTCAAACCCATTGGTGAGTTAGGGGGGTGTTTACCCCAAGCATGTGAAGAGTTCCTATGGTGGAATGAGAGGATGAGAACAATTTGTTCCAGTGGCCATGAAGGCAGCTGAAGCAGGTTACGTGGAGCACTCAGAGCTTGGTTAGATGTCAAAGACGCTAAGGTCATCCACTGCATCCTGAGCCATCGCCAGTGGTCTTGACTCTGTCCTGCCACTGGACTAGGATGACTCTGGAGGAATGAGTGAGGCTGATGACTTCGTGCATCTCTGCCTCACTTAAATCCAACTAATCTAGTCAGCAAGCTGGTATGCCTGCCAAAAGGAGTGAATGACAGGCTTGTGACAATGTGATTGCCACTTGCAGGAAAACTCCATGCCACCATCATCAGTCCCTATGCTCCCACCATGACAAACCCTGATGGAGTCAAAGAAAAATTTTATGAAGACCTAGAGACCTTTATCTTCAATGTGCCAAAATAGGGCAAGCTTATAATTCTGGGTAACGTTAATGCTAGAGTAGGATCAGAATACCAGACTTGGCAGGAAGTCCTAGGGAGGAATGGAGTTGGAAACAGCAACAGCGGTTATTTACTGCTAAAGACTTGTGCATCACATGACCTCATCACCAACATCATTTTCTGTTTACCTAAACACAATAAAACTTCACGGATGCACCCTTGCAGCAAACATTGACATCTAATAGACTATGTGATTGTAAGGAGAAAAGACAGACAAGATGTGAGAATGACAAGGGCAATGTGTGGTGCAGAGTGCTGAACTGATCATAGACTTATCCTTTCTAAGCTAAATATTTGCATTCATCATAAGTGCTGCCCCCAAGGCAAAATGACTACCAGAAGAATTAATGTCAACAAATTAGAGCTGTTCTCTGAGCATGAACAGTTTGTTGCTAACTTGGAGGTAAAATTGAACCAACACACAGTTGGCAACAATGCAGTAGAAAAGGAGTGGGCAGCTTTCAGAGATTTGGTATACAATCCTGCATTTGCTCATCTGGGTCAGAACACTCACAAACACCAAGAATGGTTTGATGAAAATGATGGGGAAATACAGAAGCTGCTACATGAAAAGTGAGAACTTCACAGGATTTACCAGCAGAATAGTTCATCCATCTCTAAGAAGGCAGCATTTAATTCCATCCAAAGTAAAGTACAAGCAAAGCTTAGAGAGATGCAGGATTCCTGGCTCAGTAAGAAGGCAGATGAAATTCAGTTTTATGCTGATAGTAACAATCCAAAGCTCTTTTATGATTCCCTGAAAGCTATTTATGGACCAAAAACCTATGGTGCATCACAACTACTCAGTGCTGATGGAGTTACATTGATTACTAATAAGGACATGATCCTAGAGAGATGGGTTGAACACTTCCATAGTGTTCTCCACAGACCATCATCAATCAATGCTGAGACCATTGACTACCTCAGGTTGAAGTCAATCCCTCCTTAGCTGAACTTCCAACCAAAGAAGAGGTTTTGAGTGCCATTAGGCTCCTTTCGTGTGGCAAAGCACCTGGTGCTGATTTTATTCCAGCTGAGATTTACAAGGTAGGGGGACCATTGCTCCTACAAAAGATGACTGAAATTTTCCAGGTTATATGGCAAGAGGAGGTTATCCTCCAAGGGTCCATTATCAATCTCTATAAAGGTAAAGGGAATAGATTGTCTTGCAACGATCACGGGGGGTGGGGAGGAGTAGGGGCCTCTCTCTTAGTCATTACTGGCAAGATTCTTGTGAGAGTCCTCCTTAATAGACTGATCCTTCACCTGGAAGATGGTCATCTACCTGAGAGCCAATGCAGCTTCAGAAAGGGCCAAGGAATAGTTGATATGGTGTTTACTGCCTGACAACTCCAGGAGAAATGCCAGGAGCAGAACAGAGGTCTGTACACAATGTTTGTAGATCTGACCAAGGCCTTTGACACTGTTAGTCATGAGGGCTTATGGAAAATTATGTCAAAATTTGGTTGCCCAGAGAAGTTCATCAGCGTTTTACGTCAATTTCATGATAGCATGTTTGCCTGGGTAGTCATTGATGGGGCAAAACAGAGCTGTGTGCTTGCTCCCATGCTTTTTAGCATGATGCTTTAAGCCATGTTGTCAAATGCTTTCAATAAGGATGAACACGGCCTCAAGGTCAACTACTGTACACATGGTAAGTTCTTCAATTTGAAAAGACTACAAGCCAAGACCAAAGTGGAGGGAGTGTTGGTGCACGATTTTCTGTTTGCAGATGATTGTGCACTCAGTGCAGCCTCTGACGCTGAGATGCAACAAAGTATGGATCAATTCTTTGCTGCCTGTGCTCATTTTGGCCTAATAATTAACACCAAGAAAACACAGGTGATCCATCAGCCACAATCACACCATCTATACATGGAACAAATAGAGATGTTTTGAATGCTGTGGATAAGTTCACTTACCTTGGTAGTGTACTTTCCAGGGATGTACACATTGACAATGAGGTTGATGCACGCATTGCCAGAGCTAGCTCAGTGTTTGAGAGAGAAGAGATATTAGACGGACTACCAAACTGAAAGTCTACAGAGCTGTTGTGCTGACCTCATTGTTGTATGCCTGTGAAAAGTGGACAGTCTACTAGTGCCAGGAAACTGAATCGCTTCCATTTGAACCGTCTTAGGAAGATTCTGAAGATCACCTGGCAGGATAAGATACCAGACACTGAGGTGCTTGCTCAAATGAACTGCCAAGCATTCAAACTATGCTTCAGAGAGCAGAACTCTGATGGGCTGGCCATGTTGTTTGAATGCAAAATGTACACTTGCCAAAAAGACTATTTTATGGAGAACTCGCATGGGGCAGGTGATCACATGGTGGTCAGAAGAAGCTATACAAGGACACTCTCAAGGTCTCTCTCAAGAACTTTGGATTGTCTATGTAACATGGGAGACACTAGCACAGGACCTCTCAGCATGGTATGCCCACATCAGAAAGGGTACTGTGCTCTGTGAGCAAAGCAGAATTGAAACAGCACAAAGGAAACATAGGATGCACAAATTTGGAGTAGCCACCCCAAATATTTACACGGACTATCTGTGCCCAACCTGTGATAGAGCATTCCAAGCTTGTTTTGGTCTGATCAGCCACAGTCGGACACAGTGAAACTTCACTTTATCATGGTGATGTCATTTTGGTCCTCTTTGAGAACAAGGACAGCAAACATATCATAGATGAGAGGAGCAAGTCATGAAGAGGTCAAGTGACTTTTAAAGTAACACTGGAAGTTCATAGAGGAGTCCGGACTAGAATTGAAACTTCTGGATTTGAGGCCAAGGTCTTAACTACAGAGAAGGAGGAATTGCTTTAATGGATAGGACTGCCATTTTGAATATTTCCTAGAATGGCAATTACTATATAATAGTGCAATAGCGAACATTTCATTACCTAATAGTGTTTGCCATTCTCTCCTCTCGGACATTCCTCCTCTCTGTTTTCATGACATACCTAGTGGACCCATCCTTCTCAGTCTCCTTCAGTGGATCATCATCATCTATGTCATGCCCCTTGAGTTGACCGGGGGGGGGGGGGGTGGGGGGGTGGGGGGGGGTGGGGGATGGGCCCCAAGGCTCTAGCCTGGGCCCTCTGACCTCATAAGCTCCCATGTATTTAATTATCATCTCTATTAAGATGACCTCCAGATCTGGCAGGTAGTGATTAGTATGTTTGTTGATTGGTTAACTGAGTTTATTGCAGTAAGGGATGGTTAGTTTTTCAATATAGAGACTAAGAACATGAAAAGCCAAGAAGACCACTATGACACGATATATTAACACGAATATCAGAGGTAGATGGGAGTAGTTCAGCCCTATCATTTTACACATGAGGCAACTGAGATCCACAAAAGTAAAGTGACTTGTCCAAGGTCACAGAACTACTGGCAGAACTGAGACTAGATCCTGCCACTGGACCATGTGACAAAAAAGAGTTCCATTTCCATATTTCTCAGCTTATTTTGTCTTTTACTTTTAATTTATTCTGTTTGTGCTGATTTTCCCCAGAGTTACTGTTTGACTCTTTAGAAATTTATATTTTAATGGACAGTGTATTTCATCCTATGTCTCTCTCCTAAGAGAAATTTAGTGGGAACCTGATTAGAATTATTCTTATCAGTAGATGGCAGTGTCTCACCTTCCTTGTGTCCTTGAAAACCTATGATAGTTTACAATGCCTTTTCTTTCTTAAAAAAGTGACCTTTGGGAAAAGAGAAAAAGCCTGCTTTATTCCTCTCACTATATGGCCAGTATCACTTGCTGCCCAGCTATTTGGAGAAAAATGTAGCAAATGCTTGGGTCACTAGGAAGATCTTTTACCAGTGAGAATCACTCAGTCGCTAAGAATATATGGAGGTCTTACAGTGTTAAAAGGCAACAAGCCAAGGTCCTTAAGCCTGGGTAGTTGGCAATCTAGTTGGGCAAATGGGAGCAACACAGTTAAAATGATAGAGATAGGAGCACCAAGGAATTGTGTTCAGTTGGGTGGTCTTGGGCCAAGACTCTTGGAATCTGGTATAAGTTCACAAGAAAGACGAGCCAACAAGGAGCCACGGCTCTTTGTGGAACTAACTTCGTGGCAAAGTTGAAACTTAAGCTGAACCATGGAGGGGCAAAAGGATTTTGGGTAAGGGAAGGGAAAGGTTACTCCTTCAGTCATTAAATCATGGAATGTTAGAACTGGAAGACACCTCAGAGATCAGTTAGTCCATTCCAGTTTGAGAGAGGAAACTTTAGCCCAGAGAGGGGAAGTTATTTGTCTAAGACCATGACATTCTTTCAAGTGTGGTGAACTCTGACCCTTTAATTCAGGCAGTCTCATTCCTAGGCATCTACCTAAAGGAAGTGAAAGATGAAAAGAAAGCTCTCATCTATGCCACAATTTTGATAGCAGCCTTTTCTGTGGTAGCAAAAACAGTGAAAGCAAATTGGATGCCTGTCGTAATTCACAAGCACTTATGAAGTGCCTGCTGTGTGCCAGGAACTGTACTAGAGAAAAAGACAAAAGTGAAACAGTCCCTTACCAGAAACATTTAACCAAACTGGTCTAGTAATAATAAGAACACTAACTATGAGGACAACAGCTAATATATCATACATAGCACTTTACCAATATTATCTCATTTGATCCTTCCAGCGACCCAATTGAGGAAACTGAGGCAGACAGCACTTAAGTGACTTGCCCAGGGTCACATAGCTAGTAAAGGGCCTAGAAATACTAAATTACCCCTCAAGAAACCTCCTTACCCAAATGTACA
The DNA here is from genome assembly GCF_028372415.1 of Notamacropus eugenii. NCBI lineage: Eukaryota > Metazoa > Chordata > Mammalia > Diprotodontia > Macropodidae > Notamacropus > Notamacropus eugenii. Next base: position 79,891,979 of record NC_092879.1, read on the forward strand.
CAGCAGTGACCAAGTACTAAGACAAATAACTAGTACGTAAGGAATATGGGAAATATTGGATTAATGCCCCACCTGGATCACCCTCCGACAGTTTCAGTAAAAAAATCCATGATGTTCTCTTTTCATGGAGGAGGTTCTAGCATGAAACAGTAAGTTCTTGCTTGCTTCTAGCTAGGGAAACAGTTGTACTAGGTTCCCAGTCTTACATCTTCCTTGACCCACATCTCTGGAAAGGCCTGGCAGTGGCAGATTGGCCCCACAGTGGCTTTCAGAAAGAGCTTTTTGTACCAGGGTAGGCCCATATCCCTCTTGTATTTCTGACTTTGGGGCCAGCAGCACTAGCCTATGGGTAACATCTTCAGAGTCCAGTTGACCTGACTCAGGTTCATTTCCTGGGTTGTAACCAATAGCTTGGTGCATGCTTTCCTATACATTTTCTTTTGGTCCTGTGATTTCATTAATGCAGAAAACACCCAGTGAAGAGACTCTCTTTACCAGTATAGATTAGCACCTACTCTGCAATTTAACAGTCTTAGAGTTCATTGTGAGCACTGAGTAGTTATATGACTGAGCCTGGGCCATATAGTAGTATGGGATAGGGAGTTGGGGGTGGGAGGAGGAAAGGGAAGGGGAGGTTCCATCTCAGAATTTCATGCTTAGACTGGCTCTTTAACCACTTGACCACCTTGGCTTTCTTCTTCTTAATAAGGTTCAGGTTGTTCCTTAATTACAGATTTTACACTTGCCCACCCTGAAGATAAGGCCCTTTGGGAGATTACCTTACTTCTTATCTCTATGAGCTTCATATTTCATTATGGGAAGAGCTACCATAAAACTGACAGAGACTTAGAAACTCTTAATACAATTCTCTCACTTGAAAGAGGAAGAAAGTGAGGGTCAAAGTCCTGTAGCTGGAGAGTGGCTCTGTCCCATGATTCAGGCTAGTAAAGATTTCACTATTCACTTGTATACTCAACACTGATCTTCTAGATCATTGTTGCAAATGTATTCAGTTAGACTGGCGCTAGTATCCCTCTCTTTCTCCCCCACCCCCGAATTCCACACTTAGTATTTCTTCATTGAGAGAAGGGTCTGTTTATCCAATTCCTATCCCTAAACCAATTCCCTGTCCGATATAAGACTGTCTTCCCAGTCCCATGGTCATCAGTTTTTAACAGCTTTTGGGGAAACAACCTTGTGTAACACATTGTCTTTCTGCTGTCAAAGAGCTTTCCATGTATTGTATGTTGTCTCCATGATTAGAAAGCAAGCTCTTTTGAGATCAGGGGCTGTGTGTGCATGTGCGCATTTAGGGGGTGTGTGTGTGTGTGTGTGTGTGTGTGTGTGTGTGTGTGTGTGTGTGTGTGTGTGTCCCTAGGGCTTGGCACAGTACCTCAAACATACCTACCAAGGATGAAGCCAGGTAGTGTGTGTCCTACCTACTTCACAGAGTTGCTGTGAGGTGCCTAAGTCATAGGGACAGAAACCAAAAAATAAGACAAATCTGTCCCTCTAGACACTTAGACTCAGGTAGCAGGTGGTGTGTGCCAGAAGAGTGATACTATATGCTACAAGAGTTCAGGGGAGGGGGTGATCAGAGAAGAATTGCCGGAAGAGATGGCAACAAAGTAGTTCAGGGGAGGAGGAATTCAATAAGTGGGGCTTGGTGGGGGGAGTATCTTAGTCAAGTAAATAAGAGAAAAGGGTATGAGAAGTAGCTAAGAGTAAGCCTGTGCTCCTTGAATAATGAGGAAGCAACTCCTAGTGCTCTGGTATTTCAAGGTCTGAGAAACACTTCCCCTTCCAGTCACCTTGGGAGGGTGGGAGTACACATATAACCTCCCCCGTTTTATAGATGAGAAGGCTGCATTTCTGTGAAGCTAAATGTTGTGCTCATTAGCATACAGCCAATACGTTTCAAAACAGAATTTGAAACAAAGTTTCTCCAGACTCCAGAATCAGCCTTCTTTCCTCCACACCACGTAGTCTCACTTGGCAGAACTATGAGTAAGAGGGTAGTTGAAGATTAAGTCTGGTGAGCGGCAGGCGACTGCCAGATCCTGAAGCCCCTCAATATGGTGAGTAACTATTTTGTTTAGTGAATAAGAGAGAACATTTGGAAGGCTTTTCCCCAGGATGGGCAATAGGACAAAAGAGGTGTTGGGCAAGAAATTGAGAAAGAATTTAGAGGAACAGGTGCACGTTTGGGTGGTTAACGAAGCCACAGAAATAAATGAGAGCCCTAAGGGAGAGAATGCAGCGAGAAGAGGGCTAAGGACAAGGAGAGCCCCCACATTTTGAGGGGTAGGAGGAATGAAACCTACAAAGGAGGAAGGGAAGGGACTCTCAGAGATGTAGAAAGATCACAGAAGCCAGAGAAGGTAAGATTTTCAAAGACCAAGTTTTCCATATCCCCCAATGTTGTGGAGTGGTTGGTGAGAATTTAATGGGCCAACCAGGATTTCTCTATTTACTCTTTTCCCTTTTTTTTTGTGGTGGGGAAAGAAAGGGGGTGGTGTTGAGGGGAGATAGTTGCTATTTCATCTGTGTTGGGAAGAATTACCTAGTATTGGAACTCTTTGCACCAATGCAGATTTGTAAACTGTACCTTAGAGGCTTGCCTGGGGATACAGAGACATTAAATGCCTTGCTCATATGGCCAGCATGTGTGTTGAGGCAGGATTTGAACTTGATTCTAAGGCTGGACCTCAATCCATTATGTCCTGTTGCCTCTCATTTCCGTTTTCCCTAATGTTCATTGGATCCACTTTTGAATCATCTAAAAAGGCTTCTGCCATTTTGGTTGTTTTGGGCTTTTCCCCATTCCTAGGATGGAGACTGGACCTGTGGGTGATCACCCAGGTTCACACAACTAGCGTATGTCAAAGGCAGCACTTGAACCCAGGTGTCTGAGTGTATGTAAGGTGGATTTTAGTGTAAGTAAGGTGGATTTTAGTGTATGTAAAGTGAATTTTTGTTATTTCTCAGAGTTCAGGTTCCCAAGATCCATAGTCATAACAATCAGCCATTCCTAAGTACTAGATATGAGTTCCCAGTTATGGTTCAAAATATGCTTGAACCATGCTTGCACAGTTATATAATGGTAAATAACATAAACATCCACTGCGGCTGGGCAGTGACGTACAGGAATGAGGTGATGTAAACTTGTGAGGCTATTGCTGGCAATCTGCCGCCTTTGTCTGTTGGCCTATAAAACAGGTGGTCACTAGATAGTCAGTGGGGAACCCTTCGGGTTGAATGTACAAATGCTGTGTGTGTCTCAACTGGCCCCCATTGAGGCTTGGGGGAATCCCTTAGGATGGAGTGCACAAGCTGGAATGATGTGTGTGCCTTGATCGGCCCCTTATCAAGGCTTGGGCAGGGGGGATTCTGTGTTTGCCTCAACTGGCCCCCATTGAGGCTTGAGGGGGATTTTAGGGGAAGCACAAGTTGTACCTGTCTCAATTGACCCCATCAAGACATAAGGGTAGTTGCCCCCACCCCCCTTCTCATTGGCCCCTGTGAAAAGGGTGATTAGGGAATGCTGTAGGAGTTGGGGCTCCCATTATCAGCAGTCCTCCTCTGAGAAAACTAGACTAAAGTGAAATTATTAACCCCTTTTTAGTGTCTTTCCTATCTGACCAAATCAAGAGTGAATGTCTTGTGCTAGCATCCCTCAAGTGTGCTGTGTTTTATCTGTCTTACAGAGGTGTAGGCCGTTCTGTCTCTCTCTCCCCTTCTTAGTCTGTGTAATCTTGCAAAGAATAATAGGTTTTTTCACAGCCAGTGTCAACCCTCCATAAGCTGTGTAAATTTTTTTGTTACAAATTTGCTTTCATTCTAATTAGAGTGAGGTGGGAAGGGGCTGGGGCAGGAGACCACCGTCTAGAGGATGCAAAGCCAGCCTGCTGATTAACAGTGAAGCAGCTCCTCTTTGCTTATGATCCTCTGACCCAATTTTTCCAATCCCAAATTTCATCACTTAGCTATCTAGTGCACCTCAGGCATTTAAGTCTCTCCCTTCTAGGTCTGGAGATATTTCTTCATACCCTGAGAAATACAGTTGTAGACTTTCTCCGCAAAGCTTATAGTGAATTGTAATAATCCTTCCTTGCTCTCAGAGACATTAAATGTGATATACAGTGAAGAGATCAGAGCTGGGGCTGACCAAGTTCATAAAAAGCACTAAGCAAGAGTGAAATTGGTCATTTGGTGAAATAGCTGACCTGAAAGGGAAAAGGGAGAGTCACTGAGTATAAAAGAGCATAATATCTTGTCCCTTCTGGAGCCCAGCATTCACCCAAGTAAATGTCTGAGAAAAGGTTTGTTTCTCTCCTTATGCCCTGTACCCAGGTTAGTATGGCCCAGGCCTGGGAGAAATTTGGCAATATTGTGAATTTCAGAGTAGCCTGGAAGCTGAGCCATCCTTCGATCAGAAGAGTTCCCCTGAGACTGGGTGCTTGGTGCAGCTCAGAGATGAAACTAGAGACTCTGTGTGCCTTGAGCCTGAGATTCACCCCCCTACCCCGCTTCTGCCAAGCACTCCCACTATCAAGAATGACTGGAATCTAGGCAGCCTTCAGTGTGGTGGGGATGGGGTCTTTTCTCCATATCATGTACCCATCGGTCTCTTCTCTTTAGTTCTAAAAGCAAAGACCAGAGCTCTGGAAAACCAGCCACGAAATTCTCTGCTTTGTTTTTTGGAGGCAGAGGATGATGAGCCAGCAGTTAAAAGTAATGAGCTATAGTATTCTCTGTGACCATGGTCACATCACTTCACATGTGTGAGGTGAGGAGAACGATGCATTCCACCTGCCTCAAGGAATTGTTTGGGCGACGGACAGGCAGGGCAGGTGGGACGAGAAACTGGAGAGGGCTTTCAGAGCAGACCATGGCAAAGCAGCCAGCCGAAAGTGTTCAAAGGAGGGGACGGAACTTGGTGATTCTGTGTCACAAGCATCCATTATGCGCCCACTAGATTGAGGCAAGGCATTGTCTGGAAAGTAGCATGTCCTCCAGATGCTTATATTCATTCAGAGGGAGAGACACAGCACCCAAGTATCTTAAATAACTAAATAAATGCATGAAAATTGGGGGAGGGGGAGAGGAAAGGAGGTGGAGAAGGAGGAAATATTAAGCAGGGAGGGGCGGGGTCAGGGTAGGCTGCCCATAGCAGAGGGCATCTGAGCTGAGCCTGCTAGGAAGGAGCCAGAGGTAAAGAGAGAGTCTATTCCAGGCATGAGGGCAACCAGTGCAAGATATGGAGGTAAGAGATAGGATTGTTACTAATGGTGAATGCTAAAAACAATTGGGGAATTTAAACTTAGCTTCTGATATTTCCTTGCATCTGTGTCTCATCAAGGGGAGTACTGCCTTAACCCATGCAGCTTTTATCCCATACATTTGAGTTCAGCCTTTGATTTTTGAACCTGCACAGTGTGCTTAAAGCCTCCTCCTAGTTAGTTTTCAATTTCATGCATGCCGGTGGAGAGCTCTGGGCTGTTATTCTACCCTCACCCCTTTTTCTGCCTATATGTGTCCTTGATTATAGCCTTTACGTCACTTCTTGAGCACAAGTCATCGTTGCTAATATGCTGCAGCTTAGTTAGAGCCAACATACATTTTTTCCATTACCCTTTGGGTCTTCTGAGATCTCAGTGTTCCATGAGTTAGGACCATACAGCATTGGAAGGGAAATTGGGGGGTTAAGCAAATGTTTTTTGCAGCACTCAGCAGCTTGGGATCACTGAAAATTCTATGTGATTTCCCCAGAAGAATCCAGCCTCCTTTTCTCCTTCTTTCTTCTCCTCCTCATCCTCGTCCTCATCCTCATCCTCCTCCTCCTCCTCCTCCTCCTCCTCCTTCTCCTCCCCCTCATCCTCCATTCTGGGCTTATATCATTGTCCATCTGCTGCAAGTGTCCAAGATATATGTCCTAATGTACTAACTCAGCAGCCTGTGATGTGTGTCCAACTTACACATCATGATCTGGACCACGTGCATACATGCATTCTTCAGCCATTTGGTTGAGATCCATGAGAATTTAAGACTAATTCAAAATGTGGTTCCCACCCTCAGATAAATCAAACTGCTATTTCAAACTTTCTAAACCTCAGAATTCTTCTGAAAATTGCTAAACTCCAAGTCTCAAACTGTTAAAATAAAAAGGAAATAAAATAGCCCAGAATTTAAAGAGTGTCTAGCTTGCTCACCTAAGAAGTATTGGGAGGCAGCAAAGTTCTCTGCTAGATTTTTAGCATATTTTACCATTTACTGTCTCTTTGGAAATAAGTTGGTACCTTTCTTGCTTGTAAAATGTAGTGCACCGGAAAGCATTTGGACATAGCATACACGTATCAGTGCCAAAAATATGTTCTAATCTTGGAGGAGTATAGTAGCCTATTTTTCATGCCTTCCACAGAAAATGTAACTACTGTATTTTCAGCCGAGTGAGCATTTTTTTAATAAGAGTATATAAGTACAGATTGCAGGGAGGTGGGGTTGGAAAATGGGAGGAGGTAGGCATGTGGTTTATTTCCAGGGGCAAAAATAGTGGAGATTACAAGAGAGGGGCATCTAAACCAAAAGAGGTTATTAATAGTAATTAACTGTGGCGATAAATTTGTTTTATGCAGAGTTATGTTTCTGGAAGTTGCATGTACATGCAAAAGGGAGGTACATTACAAAGACCTTCAGAGAAAATACCTATTTTTCCTTTTTCTGGAGGGCCCAGCCCTTAAATGGGGAGGAGGCAAGCATTATCCTATTGTAAATCTCCACCATGCCTAGGATGGTGCTGTGGTCTGAATAGGTCTTCAGTAATTAGGAGGTGATGAAAAAGAGAGAAGATGACCATGGCCTCAGAAGACAGAGGATTAAAGTACTTGTCACATCTCCATGACCTTCCTTTTTTTCACAGTCTCAGCTCCTTTAGTGTAATTAAAGCTACAAGTAATAGCCACCAACTTGGCCAGGACACTTTCAGTTCTATATTTCCTCAGTCATATAGAATTAATAGGCAGTCCACCAGTTCATTCTTGCTGGAATCTACATCACCCAATAAGAAAAACTAGAGCTAGACTGTTTCAGGTTGGGTTTCTTCAAAACTCTGTATGTGGAGAACATTGCCACTATCCTCCTGGGGATTTCCCACTGCTTTCCTTCTTGATATACCTGGTTCCAGCCCACCGAGGCAGCAGGGCAGACAATAGCTATTGTTGTATTACCATGTTACCATCCTATTCTAGCCTTGACTTTGACCAAATTCTACATGTGCTCTGAACAAATCAAGTCTAGACTTTAATCATAGAAATTTGTACCACAAAAGGGAAACTGAATTGGGGATATTTTAGCCCACCCTACCCACAGGCCTACCCATGAGAGCTTCTGGGATATCAATGCTAACTTGCACATCATCCCTTGAACTACACACAAGGATTCTCAGAAATCAAGCACAGGTAGGCATTCCTTGCCTAAGGTTATGAAACCCTCCAACTGGTTTGTCTCACTGTAATATGGATATTGTACGGTTGTACAGCTAGAGGACTGCTGACCTTACAGTGTGGTCAGAGTGCTTAATGTCAACCTGAACATCCCATGTTTTAGAAAGTGGGATGCAAACAGAAATTGACCTCTGGCTCTCTGATCCAAAGATCCTGTCATTCTGTTAATGGGGGCAGCTAGGTGGTGCAGGGTATAGAATACCAGTGCAGGCATTGGACCTGATTTCAAATCTCACCTCAGATGACCTTGGGCAAGTCACTTAACTCCAATTGCCTCATCCTGGGCCATCTCCAGTCATCCTGATGAATATCTGGTCACTGGATTCAGATGGCTCTGGAGGAGAAGTGAAGCTGGTGACCTGCATAGCCCTCCCTCACTCAAAACAAAGTCAAGTGCAAGTCATGTCATTATTTCTCTGATGGCATGGTCTTCTTTGGTGATGAAGGACGAACACACTCACACTCATTCTGTTATTGGAATCCCATTTCCTTTCCCCACTAACCTAGGCTTAAATGAGAAACAGGAATTTTAGAAAAGTCCCTTCTCAAATTTAGATGCTTCTTGTACACAGATGCATCACTGGAGGGCATACGCCCATTGATGGAGATCAAAGATCCATCGAAGCATCATAATATTGAGCATAGTAGTCTTCCTACATGTCCCATGTATTCCCTTCTCCAGTTAAAAACGTGTGTCATCTCCAGACCCAGCCTTTATTTTTCTTCTTCAAATCAGAGTATGGTCCAGTATTTTAAAGCATAAAATAATAGTGATGAACATCATAATTAGAATGTAATCAACACATGGTTATCTGCAGCTGGATAATCCATAGAAGTTGGCATCCAACCCAGTGGGATCAGGGCACGAGGCCTGTTTTTCATGGGAATTAATCCAGCTGGCAGCATAACACCACCAAGTATTAGACGAACAGGCATGGGAATGTTGCTAGGAGGATTCACTAGCCCATGAGCCTTTGAATATAAGTTAATAAAATGTCTTAAATCTATGTCGGTCTATGTAATGTATAACTGATAGGAATGTGGACACGTTTTAGAAAGTAGCCACTCCATGACATACACAACTAGAGATATAATAGTGAACAAATTCTAGTTAGCTGACCAAGCACTCTGCTATTTCATAAAATTATTGTAGCACTGGACCTCATTGAGTAAGCTTTCTCACTCTGTAGTGCGATCACAAGAAGCTATGGAGGAAAGAAAAACAAGTATACGTTGGGATCGTAAAACAGGAAACTGCCTTTCCTAAGCCCCAAATCCAACAAACTAAGCTCATTGCACTGTATAAACCCAGAGGTCTGGCAGAGGAGCTGAAGCAAATGTAACATGTGGGCTCTTCTTGCAGTGACAAGGATAGCCAATACAGGAGATGGCAAACAAGATCTCTAAGGAGCTTGTTGGGGGATAATGGTAGGGCAGCTGAAAAGAGACCCAGTTTAGTAGGGGGAAAGTTTTAAACTCAGGTTCAAAAATCATCTTTGCAAGTAAGAGACGGAAGAGATTTTGCTGTTGTTAGGTCATTTCAGTTGTGTCTGACTCTTCATGACCCCATTTGGGGTTCTCTTGACAAAGATCCTGGAATGGTTTGCCATTTCCTTCTCCAGCTCATTTTACTGTTGAGGAAACTGAGGCAGACAGGCTGAAGTGGCTTGCCTAGGATCACACAGCTAGGAAGGGTCTGAGGCCAGATTTGAACTCGGGAAGATGAATCTTCCTGACTACAAGCCCAGTGCTCTGTGCACTATGGCACCACCTCGTCACCCTGAAAACCAGATGCTTGGCTAAACAGTAATTCATCTCTGCAAAAGATCCAGGGGTTTGAATGGGCTGCAATTTTGATAAAAGTCAGAAGATGGAAGAGATAGAGAAGCCAAAATAGCTAATGTGATGGATTGTGAGTTGTACTGAGAGAGGCCTGATGTCCTGTGGGAAAAAAAAGTGATAGTCCCAACATACTATACTGGTCCGACCACTTCTAGACCCTTATGTTCCTTTCTGGGCATCACATTTTTGAAAGGTTGATAAGCAGGAGGTTATACAGAGGAAGGCAACCAGGATAATGAGGGATCATGCTAGATGAGGACTGAATGAAGGAATTGGGGCTGCTTAACCTGGACAAGAGAAGCTGGAAGGGGAAACCTGGTAGTCATAGCCAAGGGTTTTGAAGGGCTGTCATGCAGAAGACGGATTAGCCTCATCGAATTTGACCCCAGAGGGCAGAACTTGGTGGAAGTGGCCAAGACAGATTTTGATCGGATATTGGGAAAAGCATTCTAACAGTTACAGCTCTCCAAAAGTGCAGTGGGTGCCTTTGGAGAGAGTAGCTGCCCTAGGATTGGAGGTCTTCCAGCAAAGGCTGAATGACCCCTTGTTGGGGAATTCAAATAGGGGATTCTTGTTAGGTCTGGATTCAACTAGATGGCTGCTGAAGCCCTGGCCAACTCAAAGATTTGAAAACTCTGGGACATGCCTTAGATTTCATAAGTTGCTGTACCAGTATGGTCTTTGAGAGGGAAATCTATAGATTGAGAGAGAATTATGGGTCATCCAATATAATGAATCTGTTCTCCCAAAGAAATTAGAACCCAGTGCAAACCGTGTGACATGTGTTAACATCTGGTCGAGTGCTATTATTCCAAATGTTACTGAGGGCCGCTATTATAGGCATAGCCATGGCTGTTATCACAATTCCTTTGGCAAGGATACTAACTTTCTCAGCCTCAGCTGTGGCCATATGTTTCTTCTCAAATAAAAAAAAAAATCTCCAGCACAGTGGTGTGCTGACCTCCAGAAACCAAGCTTATGATCTCGGCACAATATGGTCCGGTCACTGGGTAATTGAGCCTTGGCAGCAGCTGAGAGTTGTAGCCTTGTTACAGATATTCCTGTGCTGTTCTCAGGCTGGTGTGAGACCTCAGAGATGCAGCTGGACCTTATCCTTATTATTTTGGAAACACTTATAGTGCCAGGGCCAGGACTTGAAAGGCCAAGTTTCTGGGGCCTAGTCAAATTTGGGGACAGAATTTAAGAGGAAGAATTTCGAGCCCCGGATTGTTCCTGTACCTTCTCTCCTTTTTCCTAAATAGGTCAGGGTTGATGTTTTCTTTCCCACTATCTTAAGTCAAAGGATGTATTTTTTCCTACTTAGAAGTGAACCAAATATGCTTTCCAAAAAGGGTAGGCATAGTAGTTTCAAGCTGCGATTTCTGACTTTCATTGGCATGTAGGCATTGCTAAAGGGATTCAGTTGCTTGCTGTATTCGTGTCTTCAGCACGAAAATTGAATGCCCGCAAAGACTAGAATCTGGAATTTGCTTGTACTTTGGGGATGAGCATTGAGGTAAGACACTTAATTTGTAAGCTTGTGCATTCCACAGAGAGAAAGAGATAAAGGCTTTGAGTCTTCTGCAAGTCAGTATCCCAGACCTCCTCTCCACTCGAAAATATCACAGCTTTAGAGCTGGAAGACACCTTAGAGATCAACGAATCCAACCCCTTTATTTTATAAATGAGGTCCTGAAAGGTAGTGACATGCCCAAGTTCACCACGTGCGCTGAGCAGCAAAGCAGGGATTCGAACCCAGGTCATTCTGACTCTAAATGCTATGTTCTTCCAACCCCACCTCTTCCTTCCAAACCTCTTGAGCCAAAAGACATATTTTAACAAGAAAGGCAAATAGTTATAGAGAATGATAATATTGTCACTTACTTAGCATTTTAAACTTCCCAAAACATTTTCTTATACATTTTTTCCCTTTTATCCTTATAACAATCCTAGAAAGTACATTCCAGACGTGGAAAGTAATAGTGAGAGACATGCAGTACTTTGTCCCAAGTCACATTAGTCAGTTCCAGAGCAAGAGCGAGGACATAGGCGTCCGGACTTCCAATCCGGAGCCCATTTCTGTACTTTGATGCTTCTCGCCTGCCATGGAATCCCTTATTGGCAGAAATGATGCGTGAACTAACGTTCTAACTGCCAACCGAAAACCTGTGGGAAACAGGAGTCAGATTCTCTCCCAGCTTCAATTACTCCCTGTTTGTAAAGGAGACACCTTTGGCAGCTGTATTCATCCTTTCTGGCCTCTCCGATACCCCAGTGCCTCAGGGTACTGTTTCAGGATACTAAATAGTACCCAAGAGAGGTGAAAGTGCTTTAATGAAGCTTTATGCATTCACTCGCTCACTCACTCACTCTCTCTCATCCACTTCCTTTAGATGGGACTATGAAATGTTGCAGACTGTTTTAAAATGCCTAATCTCATTATGCTTTGGCACTTCGTAGCTAGAGAGAATTTAAAAATGTAGCTTTCAGGAAGAATGCTAATAAACATGGATTTAGTAAGGGAATTTTCGCTCAATTTTCCTGATTTTAACTGCCAATTTTAAGGTTTTATTGTATGTGATACTGCCCTGGTGTGTTTTCAGTTATACCCACAATGGGGGGTTTTAAGTTTCTTACATCGTTTTACTGTAGATTTATGGGGATAGTTTTCCATTGTGGATTCCACACTTGCCCAGAAGTCTCACTGACCAGTGCAGGGAGTATTAAAAAACAGTATGAAAAGGGGAGGGGAGGACCTTTGTTGCCAGACTTGGCCACAGAATTCAAGTCAAGGACATCAGTGTTCAGCAATTTACGGTACAGCTGAAGGCAGATTTGTGTTAACCACTATTGGCACAAATGGAAAAAGTCTTTTTGTGACTGGCACAATACTCTAGAGCAGAGAATTACAGATTGGCCACCACTTTCCTTTTATCGCACTTGATCTCCATATGGGAACCCTGTAGTTATATTGGAAAATATTGGGGCAGGTAGGTGATATCATAGAGTACTGGGCCAGGAGTCAGGAGGACCTGAGTTCAAATCCTGCCTCAAATCCTTACTAACTGGGTCACTTTGGACAAGACATAATAATAACACCTGCTCCCACGATTGTGGTGAGGATGAATGAGACAAAACTTGTGCAATACTATTATCATTATGGTGGTTGTACTGTTACGTGGGGGTGGAAGGAGAGGGAGTTGAGTATACCATATTCGACCAACTTCATTACTTCAGTGGATTAATTAATCAACACACAAGCATTTACTAAGTGCCTACTATATGCCAGGCATTGGGGAGACAAAGATAAAATAGCTCCTGCTCTCAAGGGGGTTTCTAGTCTTTCTAGGGCAATAGCACGTTCCTACGTAAGCATGTTCAAAGTAAATAAGGGGAGTTGTTTGAGGCTGGGAGGAAAGCTGCCTCTCATCAATATAAACAATCCCTCCAAAGTGACAGATCCCACCCCAGCCTTGCCTTTGCATACTGTGAGGCTCTTTGTCCATGGGAACAAGTCTTCTGCAGGGTAGAGTCCAGCCAGGGGGGTGCTGGTGGAGCCAACTTCGAAGGACTCTGGGCTAATTGAGCTGGTGATTAAATTTTCAGTGTGAGCATTTATACTTCAGGAATTGGGAAATGCTCCAAATCAGGGCTTGATTTCTTTTTTGTTGATTGTCTAGACTTCAAAAAATTATGACGAAAATATTGATAACACAGCTTAAATTTAAATGTATCCTGAGTACATTTTTTGCCAAACAGTTAGCTTTTAAATACTTACTAGTATACCTCTGGGGCCACTGAACATGCTGAGCCGCCTTCTAGATCTTGTGACCTTGCAAGGTAACTAATGAAGCATAAAGGTGGTCCGCCAGTTGCCCTCTTGCCCTGGCTTCTAGCCTGGCCTCCATTTTCTGGTCAGACATCTTTTGGATAATAACTCCTGCACCAATGTAAAATTCTCTGTGAGTAATCATACACTCTTGTCTCTCTTTTGCCCTTTGGGAAAATCACATATAATTCTATGGAAATGGTAACATTCCATAATTTGCAACCCTATAATATTATTAAGCCACTAGATAGAACAGTATATAGGGTACTGGGCCTGAAGACAGAAAGTCATGAGTTTGAATTCTGCCTTAGTCTCTTAATACTTGTATTTCTCTGGGCAAGTCACTTACCATCAGTCAGTCTCAGTTTTCTTATCTATAAAATGAGTAAGTTCTATTAATGGTCTCTAAGTTCTCTTCTATTTCTAGATCTATGATCCTATAAGAATAAGGGTATTAAAAGATGGGTCCCTGTTTCAGAGAGAAGCTTAGAGTCATCAAAAGGATGGGCACAATTTCTTAAATGCTACATAGCCTGCTTTCTTCTTGCTGTTCACTTCTTGTTCATTAGCCATCTTTAGAGTCTGTCTGTCTTCTTGGCATTCTTCTTCTCCTTGGTTCTTCTTCCTGAGATGCTAATGGATCTCATTTAGGAGGCTCTCCAGAGATGTGGGGCACAAGGTGGGCTAAAAACAGGAGCATCCATAAGGAATCCTTTTACCATCCTGGACCGTGTGCTGGATATTCTCTGTGATAGTAGGAAACACCTTTGGCCAGCAGACTCCCCATTTTTTGCCTCACTTGATGTTGAAAATCAAAGGGCCATTGAACCAAATCATTGTATCATGGTTTCTTTCTAAGATCCTTGTATGATTTGAACCTAAGTGTGGTAGGCATTTTGTCAGAGAAGTCTTTAATTGGGGCAGTGTTTTGCTCTACCAAATCAAATGTTTTATCATAGTAAACCAACAAGAAACACTGTGGGACCTTTTATTTGCTATGCCTTTCAGTCAGTTGTGTGACCAAATACGTCAGCCGCTGTAGGAACTTGTCAATGCCTGACTTGCCTTCGCTAGCACTTAGCACGGTGGCTGGCACATAAATGCTTATTGTCTATTTATTATTGACTTCTTGTTTGAGGAGACACTTAATGTATTTTTGAGATAGGAAAATAAACATCTTTTTAGGGGTAGAAAAGTAAGCAGTTAGAATAGAAAGATGAGTAATTATTGATACTGTCTCAATTGCCTTTTTTGGGTAAGTAAAAACAGTTGGAATTTTTTGTAAGTGTCTGGTATCCTCTCATTATGCACAGATCTCAAGATTTGATTCCCTCAATTGTCTAACAGTTATACCACTTCTAGCATCAACCTCCTCTCTACATGCTTGGTAATTCAGCTCTCTCCCTTTTTTTTTTTTTTACATTTAACTGTGTACAGGATAACTGGAGTTCACCAATTCATAATGCCGAGTCAAGAAGTCCCTCTTCAACACAAGGGCAGTTTTCACCAAGAGACTTTGGGTAAGCCATCTCTTAATGGAAAATTAAAGATTGTAAGCTCTAAGGATTATGGCTGTGTTGCTGTATCAGCAACATACAATATACTCAGGAAGGACTGCTGTACAGGTTCTTAGATCTGCTTTTCTAAAAGGAAAGCAACTTTTGAGGGGTCAACAATCACTTTAATCAAACACATATATCATTCACTTAGTTCAGGGGGAAATGTTAGCACCCTGAACTTCAGAGAAAATACAGAGAAATAAAGATAAAGGGCTTCCAACTGTCTGACCATAAACAATATATGCATCACAGATCAACAGACAGATAACTTTCTGACTATACATACATAGTTACAAGAGAGAGAAGCACCAACATCAAGGTTTTCAAAGCTGGGGAGCTCCTTAGCACATTCCCACAGTCTTGTCTGGTCAAACAAACATTTCCAATGATTAAGCCCCAAAGTAAAACTTCGCCTCAGAGTATTTATACACTTCTCAGAGCCAGAGGGCATTACAACCCTTGAGAACCAGTGTCTCCTTAGATAATTAACAAAAGGTACTTGGGGCCTATTAATAGGCGAGGAAGATCTAATTAACATTATAGTTCTCAATAAAGCTTTGGCAAAGTTTCTCATCCTGTATCACCCTTGACGGGATGGAGCTATATGGGCTAAATGATAGTAGAGTTAGGTGGATTTGGAACTTGGTTAAATGACTGGACCCAGTGCAGTGGGTTGATGTCAACTTGGAGGGAGACCTCCAAAGGAGTGCCCCAAGGATCTGTACTTGGCCCTGTGCTGCTTAATATTTTTGTTAGAGATTTGGATGAAGGCATAGAAGGCATGCTTATTAACTGTGCAAGTGATATGAAGCCAGGAAGTATATTGGATGAGAAAGTACCAGGTCCACAAAAATCTTTCCGGGATAGAATGATGAGCTGAACCTAATAAGATGAGATTTTTGCAGAGATAAATATAGTCTTAAACTTCTGTGTTAACAGTAACACTTAGAGTTGTAACTGACATTTATCTATTGCTTTAAATTTTGCAAAGGGATATATATATATCACCTCATTTGGGTACAAAAAGTCAATTTCACAAATATGAGATGGGAGAAAAACAAAACAGAGAGAAAATAGAAATTCATGGAGAAAAATTGGGTTTCATTTGACCACAACTTTAACATGAGTGTGACATGGCAGCCAATAAAAGTAATATGATTTAAATTATATGAAAAGGCCCAGTGTCCAAAATGAGGGATGTTAATAATCCCATTGTGCTCTGCCCACATCAAAGAAAATTTGAAAAAATACATCCAATTCTTGGCACCACAGTTTAGGAGCCAGTCACCAGCTAGTAAGTGTCTGGGGCCAACTTTGAACTCATGAAGAAGAGTCTTCTAACTCTAGGCCCAGTGCTCTAGCCACTGTACCAACCTAGCTGCCCACACGTTTTGGACCATATGCTCTTATATTTTTTCCTTTATGATCAAAGTGTTATATTGGCATGTGTATGTAGATATTGTTTCCCAGATTTCCTAAAGGGGCATCAGTGACCAAAATAGTTACACCATACTAGTATTCTAGTTGCCTTTCCTCCTCCAAACCCCCTCCCCCACTGCCATGAAGGACCCTCAGTCATTCTGAGCATAGCTAAGAGAGATCTCCAAGCAAGAGCCCTTGTTTTCATGCTTTGGAGCATGCAAAAAACAATGGTCAAATCTTTCATTTCTGTGAAGGTGGTATTACTTAATTACTCCTGCTAGACCTAAAGAATATGACTATAATAATCTTATTGGTCCTAATCTATGGTGTGAGGTGATTATTTTATTTTCTCAAAGCACTTGCAATTTGTTTACTATGTTTTTCCTTCATTTCTTTCATGATTTTAGAGAATACAATGACATGCCTCTATCTTCAGATAATTTCCTATTTCCTGAAATGGAAACAATGGAACCTTTTTCGGATCTGAACATGAATCTTCCACCTGTATGTATTCTTCTTCTCAATATTATCATGGTTTAGGTGTTATTTATACCCTGCATACAGGGCAGTGGGTCTGGACAAAAGACACCTTGGGTCTGACTTTGGTGTGGTGACAAGTTAAACCCATGAAATCTCTTGATCAGACCAGTTCTGCCTCTGTATGTGGGGGGGGGGGCAGGAAGGGTGGTTATGGTTGTGGAAATTCACTCCCTCCTTCTCCTAAATGAGCTTAATAATATGATTGTTGATACCATTCTGTGATTTGTCTACTTCACTTTGTAACCATTGCAAAAGAGATTTTAAGTCAATGGAAATACTCTATCAGAGCTTTTGGTAATGCTGTCCTGGAGGATTTAAGCCATGAGATCACCTTCTAGGTCAGATTATCTTTTGACAGAGTTGGATGGGTATCATAGTAGCTTTGTTTATTTGAATGCCACCCACGATGAACATACTTTATACTGAATTCTCTATCTTTTCATCTAGGAATGACATTATTACCTTTTTTCTACCATTCTTTAATATCTTAAGGTATTAACGTAATGTCACTGACCTACCCCGAATAGTACCTGAACTTTGAAGTGGTTTTCTTTTTGGTAGTGCAGAAGGAATGTCCTGAAATATTTACCAGATCTCCCACGTGGACAATGGAATGCAAGTGCAGGGCATTTAACTATGAAAAATGCTCACCTTGGCATTATGTTACATTTAGATTAGATTACATACAAGAATGGCATCACTGATAAATTTATTTTAATTGAGATTTTAATTATTTAGTATTGATTTTTTTAACATATGGGCTTCAAAATTCCCAAGTGCTCTGGGTCTTGTAATTACTTATGCTAAATGGGAGCATAGCCCCCATCAATCTGTGTAAACTATCTTCTCAACAGTAATCTTGATAGTTCTTTGCTAATTCTGAGAAGGTGATATTATATGACTTTCCTAGAACACTGAAACCAAGAAGATAACATACCTTGTTGTTCCTTTATTGTTGTTACAGAGAATCAGAATGCATGGCTTAGTGTCTGTATAATGCTTTGAGTTTCCTTTTTTTCTTCTCATACTCAAGTTAAATCTTTTAGCAAAGACAGAACTTTGGGCTTAGGGATGTTGTTATCTTGATATTGCCAAAAAAAAAAACCTTGAAATTATTTCAGGCCAACAGGACACAAATTGTCTATGACTGAATGATGGTCACTTTGCTCAAATTTTCTGTTGCTTGGATAATATAATTTTGAAAGGCCAGGGCTATCTACTGCATCCCAGACATTTCCAGTTGTCTTGCCACTGGACCTGGAGAGCTCTGGAGGAGAGAATGAGGTTGATGACTTTGTGCAGCTCTACTTCACTTTAATCCAGTTCATGGGCATGTCAGAACATCAACTTCAAGATGTCTTTAGTCCTCTTCGAATACAAAGGATGAAAAACAACAAAAAAGTCTGGACAATAGGTATTCATCCACTTGATTTTTCATGTATGAATAGTCAGGCCTAACTCTCTTGAGTGATTATTTTTTCATAATTTACTTTCTTTTTAATATTTTAATTTTTTCCAATTACATGCAAAACAACTTTTAACATTTGTTTTTTGAACTTTTGAGTCTGAAATTCTCTCCCTCCTCTCTCCCCTCATTGAGAAGGCAAGCAGTTTGATGTAGGTTATACATGTGCAGACATGCAAAATATATTTCCATATTAGTCATGTTGTGAAAGAAAACACAGACCAAAAAACCCCCAAGAACAAACAAAGTTTAAAAAAAAGTATGTTTTGATCTGCATTCATATTCCATCAGTTCTTTTTCTGGAGATGGATAGCATTTTTCATCATAAGTCTCAGAAGTGTCTCGGATCATTGCATCAATCAGAATAGCTAAGTCATTCACAGCTGACCATCATGCAATATTGCTGTTACGCTGCACACTCTTCTCCTAGTCTTGTTCACTTCACTTTGCATCACTTCATGTAAGTGCAGGATTTTCTTCAAGCATCCTGTTCATCATTTATTATAGCACAATAGTATTCCATCACATTCCCATACCATAATACAATAAAACACAATCCCATACCATATACTCAGTCCTTCCCCAATTAAAGGGCATCTCCTCAATTTCCAATTCTTTGCCACCACAAAAAGAACTACTGTAAATATTTTTGTACATACAGGTTCTTTTCCTTTTTTTATCTTTTTGTATACAGACCTACTAATGGGATTGCTGTGTCAAAGAGTACACTTGGTTTTATAACCCATTGGGCACAATTCCAAATTGCTCTCCAGAATGATTGAATCACTTCACAACTCCATTAACAGTGCTCTAGTGTCCCAATTTTCCCATATTTCCTCCTCCATTTGTCATTTTCCATTTCTTTTACTGTTGTTGGTTGTCCTTCATTTTCAAAGAGGACCAGTGACTTCACAGGTGATGCCTTGACTTGTGTGTGAGTTGGATTTAAGTGAGGCAGAGTCTTCAGCCTTACTCTGTCTTCCTGACTTCAGTGGTAGAACAAATGCCCAGAATGGCCCAGAAGAGAGCAGTTGCAAAGTCCTTGAGTCTGTTCAGAACCCCATTCCATTTGCTTCCAGTTAAGTGAAATGTAGCCCAGGTCTTCAGGCAGGTGGGAGTGAGGAAATTACTCCAAGTACAATCAATCTGCTCCATCATTACAGCCTTGGACCCAGAGTTAGGAATCCTGGGTTTGAATCTTCATTCTAACCCAAGCTGTGTAACTACCAGAAGCCTTCTTGAAGGCGTGGGGTTCTCATCTACAAAATGGACAAAAGGATTCTTGCACATTCCACAGAACTGATAGGAACATGGGCAAATAGGACTTTTCTCTTGGGACTCTGACACATGGGTGAGCATGGATATAGTGCTTCCTGAGTCCTCTCCATGGGAACTGCCATTCCTGTACATTGTATAGAATCATGTCATGGTCCCCTGGAGGTCCACATTGCTTAAGTGCCCAACCAGGATTGGCTGGCACCTTCAAGGTCCCTCTTCCAGACCTATTTGTCCCTTATCTTCCTCAAGGGTCTGAAGTGCCAGACTCTTGTCCCAGAATGCCTGCACCTGAAGTAAAATGGCCCTTTGTGCTCCCACCCTACCCCACCATCAGACCATACGCTTTGTCACCATCCTCACCAATCAATTTGGGCCCAGTTGAAATGACTCTTGGTTGGAGCTCTGATTGTATTTCCAGGAAAAAAGCATTTCACAAACCTTAAACTGGTTATAATTACAATAGAATTTACAGTGTTCTGGAAGGGAAAACCTCTTCTACAAAGGCACATTCACATTTCCCTTATCAAAAGTACTTGCTTGCCCATCTGAAGAGTATGACTGCAACTTATAGTTAACATATAATTTAAAATATTATCTTTCATTTGTTAGGGAAAAATCCCAACATTAACATTTATTCTCTTAAGAGGAGGAAGGAAGGGAGGGAGGAAGGAAGGAAACAAGTACCCACTATGTGCCAGGCACAGTGCTAAGTGCTTTACAAATATTATCCTCATAAAAAACCTGGGAAGTAGGGGTTATTATCATCTCCCTTTCATAGTTAAGAAAACTGAGATAGAGGTTATGTGATTTGCCCAAGGTCACATAGCTAGTTTATGAGGTTGAATTTGAACTCATGTCTTCCTGACTCCAGGCCCAACAGTGCTGCCTCACTGTCTCTATGAAGACTATAGCTATTTCCCTCTAAATTATCTTTTATTCTCTTTCCCTTTTCCTTATATCTACCTGACATGCGGCTACATCTAAGAAACTATTTACATTGCTCCTTGCAAAATAATGTTCTTCTCAGCCAAACTTATTAAACATAGTGAGGACTGTTTTGGTATCCTAGGGATATTGGTTTATATGCTGGGTTAGGCCTTGGGGCACTCTGCAGCCAAAAGGAAGGGCCATGCTGAAGCCAGCCTTGGCACCTACTGACCTGGTCAGTTCATGACTCTATACCAGAGCAGGGTCCCCAGGACCGTCCAGAGATTCCGGTCTTCAAATGGGGACATGCTCATGCATGCAGCCACCAAGAGAGGAAGGAGGAAGGGCACTGACACCTTTGTAGAAAACTAGGACAGATGTCTCATTCCTAAGCTCCATCAGGAGATCCTGATGGCTTTAGGCTGAGCCAGTTACCCCCTCCCCCAGCCCCCACTCAAAGGCACCAGAGCACCAACACCTCCTATAGTTTCCATAGACTTCACAGTAGAGGCCACTGTGGCCTTAGGCTCCCCAAAGCTCCCACTGATCAGGCCAATTCCAAACCAGTCACATTCCAGATTCTATTGTCATTTTCTTTCATGTATTTGGGCAGCTGTGAGCAAGGAATGAGGATGACTGAGATTACATACCACTATGTGTAGATAAGATGACTTAGATTTTATCATAGCAGTAAAGTACATTTGCATCCTATTAAAAAAACCATACCAGTCCTAGATAAGATTTTATTGTGTGCTGTTCTCACAGTAACCCTGTGCAAATACAGTATGGTCCTTGCCATCTGACAGATAAGGAAATTGGAGCTGAGATGGGGTCAGATGAGCTGCACATGGTCACACAGCTAGGACAAATTTTTAAAAAGATGTGAAAATGCTTTTGAAATCATCAAGGACAGTTAGACACTAAATAGACAATATTCTGAATAATATAGTATCATTCCTGTCAAATTAGCCAGTCTGATAGTTGTGAGTGAGGTTAAACCTCAAAATGGTTTTAATTTGCATTTCTCTAGTCAATAGTGATTTAGAGCATTTTTCATATGACTATAGATAACTTTGATTTCTTCATTTGAAAACTGCCTTTTCATATCCTTTGACCATTTATCAATCAGAGAATGACTCTTGTTCTTATAAATTTGACCAGGTTCTCTATATATTTGAGGAATGAGGCCTTTATCAGAGAAATATGCTGTAAAAATGTTTTCACAATTATGATTGCTAACTGTATATTTCCCTCCATCCTATTTTTCACTGGTTTATCCTTCTCTCTCTCTCTCTCTCTCTCTCTCTCTCTCTCTCTCTCTCTCTCTCTCTCTCTCTCTCTCTCTCTCTTTCACCCTGTCCCTCCATGAAAGTGTTTTGCTCCTGACTACCACCTCTCTCAAGCTGCCCTCCCTTCCATCAGCTCCCTATTCTTTTATCCCCTTCCCTTCTCTACTTTCCTGTAGGGTAAGATAGATTTCTGTTATTATGTACATCATTCCCTCTTTGGGGCAATTCCAATGAGAGTAAGGTTTAAGCATTGACTTCCAGCACCCATCTTCCTCTCTACTGTAAAAACTCTTTGGTACCTCCTTTATGTCACATAATTTACCCTATTCTACCTCTCCCTTCCCTGTCTCCCAGTGCATTCCTCTTTCTAATCCCTTATTTTTTTTTTAGATATCATCCCATCATAATAGACTTATACTTTCTCCCTCTATCTATGTATACTCCTTCTATCTGTCCTAATAATGAGCAGTTTCTTAAGAATTACAAATATCATCTTCTCATGTAGGAATGTAAAGAGTTTAATCGTACTGAATCCCTTGTGCTTTTTCTTTCCTATTTATCTTTGTATGCTTCTCTTGAGTCTTGTACTTGAAAGTCAAATTTTCTGTTCAGTTCTGGTCTTTTTATCAGAAATGCTTGAAAGTGCTTTATTTTGTCCATTTTTTCCCCAAAGGAATACTCAGTTTTGTGGGGTAGATGATTTTTAGTTTTAACCCTAGCTCTTCTGCCCTCTGGAATATCATTTTCCAAACCTTCTGATTCTTCAATGGAGAAGCTAGGTGTGTATATAGAATAACAATTCTTGTGTGATCCTGACTATGTCATTGTGATATTTGAATTGTTTCTTTCTGGCTGCTTGAAATATTTTCAGTTTTTTCTTTAATATTTCCTCCTTGACCTGGGAGCTCTGGAATTTGGCTATCATATTCCTGGAACTTTTCATTTGGGATCCCTTTCAGGAGATAACTGGTAGATTCTTTCAATTTCTATTTTACTCTCTGGTTCTAGAATAGCAGGGCTATGTTCTTTGCAAATTTCTTGAAATATGATATCTAAGCTCTTTTAGTATTTTTTTGATCATGACTTTCAGGTAGTCCAAAAGTTCTTAAGTTATTTCTTCTTGATCTATTTTCCAGGTCAGTTGTTTTTCCAATGAGCTATTTTTTTCTATATTTTCATTCTTTTGATTTTGTTGCATTGTTTCTTGATATCTCATGAAGTCATTAGCTTCTAGTTGCCCAATTCTGCTTTTTAAGGAATTGTTTTCTTCAATGAGCTTTTGTACCTCCTTTTCCATTTGGCCAATTCTATTTTTAAGGAGTTCTTTTCTTTAGTGGATTCTTGTATATCTTTTTCCATATGGCTGACTCTGCTTTTTAAGGAATTCTTCTCTTCAGTGGATTCTTGTACCTCTTTTGCCATCTGGCATATACTGGTTTTTTAAGGTGTATTTTTATGCCTCTCTTTACCAAACTGTTGATTCTTTTTTTCAAGATTTTCTTGTATCACTCATTAATTTACCCAATTTTTCTTTAGCCTCTCCTATTTGGATTTTTAAATCCTTTTTTGAGTTCTTTTACAAATTCTTCTTGGGCCTGAGATCAATTTACATTTTTCTTTGCGTCTTTGGATATAGCTGATTTGACTTTGTTATCTTCTGAGTTTTGATCTCCCCTGTCAACATAGTAACTTTCTGTGATTATGTTCTTTTTTTGTTGTTTGTCCATTTTTCCAGACCATTTTTTGACTTTTAACTTTATATTAAAGTTGGACTCTGTTCCCAGAGTGAGAGGGGCACTATCCCAAACTTCAGGTTTTTCATGCTACTGTTTCCAGAGATAATCCTGAGAGTCTGTAAGTTTTCAGTTCTTCCAAGTGGTATGATCTAGGGAGAGGTATGGTCACTGCTCTCCTGGCCAGTGACCATACCTCTTTGTAGATCATATTTCACCATGTCTAGCACCTCTCAATTTTTTCCTTAAAGAAAGCATACATGATATATAGGTGTGTGGTTTCTGTGCCCTCTCTCATTTCTTCCTTCTGAACCTTATTTTCCAGCATATTTTTCCACCACCTTCAACTGTGCCCATGTTTGCATTGAAGTCATTGTGTTTCAGTTCATACGTTGACCTAATTTGGGGGCCTATTGAGATTTTCTAGATTTTCTCCACCTCCACATCTTTGGCATCCTATAGAGGTGCCTAAACTTTATTTTTTCCATGCACAGTCTTATTGCACATGTTTATCATGAGCCCTGCAATGTGACATAATCAAAAGTTCCATGAAATTATGCTTCCACAGGCAATAGCCTTTGGATGCATGAGAAATTCCACTCCAGCCCTTCCTTTATTTACCTTCTTCCATTTAGCTGCAACTTCCTCTTTTTTTATTTCATTTATGTCAGGAATGTGAAGAGTAACATAATCTCATTCCTCCTTAGTCATTGGGCATACTTACACTTGGAGTAACGAGTTCAAATTTATATACCAGCTCAAAATTGTGGGGTCTTCACATCCTCTGCCACCCATTCTACCACTCTGCCAATACTGCCACTAAAGCACAAGAGGAACACATAAACTTGAAGGTCATTTGAATATTGTCTTTTGTTGCATGGGTTGCCACGGCTAAAGAATTCATCACAGAGTGACCAGCCTCTTCACGCTTAGCTAGGTTGCTCCCCAGAAAGCAATTTGATCAGTTGCTGAGACCAGACTCAAAACCTTTTGCCCCTCTTACCTTGGGCTCTGCCAACAGGACTTTTGAAAACCCAGGGTCCCCTCCTTACCTGGCAAGGCATTGGAGAAGTCCTCTTTAAGGAACAAAAGGCTTGTCTGTGATTAGAGGTTGAGGCCGCTCACTGAATTAGGTAGGTATAACCTGAAGCTCTAAGGTGCCAGGATGTGGCCAAGGAAAGAGGTGGGCTCAGGTTTGCCTGATTCCAAGGCCTGCTGCCTTGCTATAGATTAATATATGTATAATATAATATATTAATCCTTTTTAACCTGTGTGAAGGTAAACGGATGACATAAAACTTTATGCCCAGCTGAGCCAGTCTGTGTATAGACAAAGCATGTATGTATGACAAGTTAAATAAAAATACAAGAGTTAAATAACAGGATAAGACATGTTGCTGAGTTGTTTCAGTTGTATCTGACTCTTTGTGACCTATTTGGGGTTTTCTTGGCAAAGATACTGAAGTGGTTTGCCATTTCATTCTCTAGCTCATTTTACAGATAAGGAAACTGAGGCAAACAGGGTGAAGTGACTTGCTAGGTCACCTACCTAGTAAGTATCTGAGGCCAGATTTGAACTCAGGAAGGTGAGTCTTCCTGACTCCAGGCGTAGCACTCTATCCACTGTACTACCTAGCTACCCATGAGACATGTCAAGGCAGCATATAATTAAATTGCAAATGAGTGGTGCATTCAGTAAATGGAGGAAGGAGATTGGTCAGGAAGAAGTGGTATTTGAGCAGGAATTTGAAGGAGAAGGTATATTTTGGGTAATTAAAAGTTGGGTGAGGGGGAGAATGGTATTCTAAGGCGGAGATGATGGTGTAAAAAGGTCTGAAAACAGGAAGCTATGTGGCATATTCTGAAGATAGTGATTTGGACCATAAAACTGGAAATAGATGAGATCTTAGGGACAAATCACCTACTCAAATCCTCTCATTTTATGGGTGAGGAAACTGAGGCCCAGGGTTTCACAGGTAGTAAGCAGCAAAGGCAGGATTTGAACACATGTCCTATGACTTCCTAACAAGCCTATGATCTAATTTCCTCTATAGTGGTGACCTGCCATGGACTATTTTTGTATTCCTCACAATAATTCCTAACAGAATCATTGGGGAAGTATATACTTACAAAAAGCAAACAAACTTATCCCCTCTGATTTGGATTTGATTCATCTGGCAAAGTTTTGTGAGGCCTCAATAACCAGATAATGATGTTTGACTAGAGAGGGTTGTACCCATTGGAAGTTTCTCCATTAAAATGCTGTCTACATCAAGAGAAAGAACTGTGGAGTCTGAATGTAGATAGAAGCTTACTATTTTCACTTTCTGTTTGTTTTTTCTCCTTTGGTTCTGATTCTTCTTTCACAACATGGCTAATGTGGAAATATGTTTAATATGATTGTACATGTACAGCCTATATTAGATTGCACGCCATTTTGGGGAGGGGGGTAGTGGAGGGAGAAGGAAAACTTTGGAATTCAAAATCCTGTAAAAGTGAATGTTGAAAACTAAAACTAAATTTAAAAAACAGTAATAATTTTTTAAAAAAGAAAGTTTCTCCATTGATGTTGCCACAAAAAGGTTGTATGCCTGTTTTTCCTTAGCTCTCACTCTGTCAGTTCTTTGCAATCTACCTTTGAAATCCACTACTTGACCGAAACTACTTCCTCCAAGGTTATAAGCAAATTCTTGACTGTTAAATTCAGTGACCTTTTCTCAGTCCTTATCCTCCCTGGCCTCTTGTAACCATCCCTTCCTCCTGGATATCTTTTTTTTCATTTATTCTCTGTGATATTCTTTGTTCTCTGATCTTTTTGACTAATCCTTCTTAGTCTGGATCTTGCTGTTCCTACCAGCCACATCTCTGAAGGCTCTGTCTCTTTCTTAGGCCCTCCTTACTTCTTTCTGGATCTTATGGAATATTGTAATTCTGTGTCACCAGATGTCTGTGTACACTGTCTGGCTATCCCATAGGCATATCAAACTCAACATGTCTAAAATGGAAATTATTATCATACTCTCAAAACCCATCTCTTCCTAACTTCACCATTTCTGTTGATGGTACTACCATCCTTCCTGTTGCCTGTATTCACAACATTGGCATCATCCATTTCCTCTCCCTCAACTCACATAGCCATTCAGTTGTTAATTCTATTCAATTCTACTTCCATCTTTGCCCTTCTCTAGCATCTGTGCCCTTCCCTCAATTCCCACAACCTCTATCCAAGTTGAAACACTCATCATTTCTCTCCTGGACTGTAGCAATAGGCTTTTTCTTATTTTTAAAAATTTAATATTTAACATTCGTTTTTTAAAAAATTTTTGAGTTCCAAATTCTCTCCCTCCCACTCCTTCCCCACCCATTATGAAGGCAAGAAATGTGATATCATATTTCCGTATTAGCCATGTTGCCAAAAAATCAAGAAAAATAAAGTGAGGAAAGTATGCTTCGATCTGCATTCAGGCTCCACTGGAAGTGGATAGCATTTTTCATCATAAGTCCTTCAGAATTTTCTTGGATCATTGTATTGATCAGAATATCTAAGTCAAGCACAGCTGATTACTATACAATATTGTTGTTACTACGTATACTCTTCTGGTTCTGCTCATTTCACTTTGCATCATTTCATATGTCTTCTCAGGTTTTTCTGAAAGCATCCTGCTCATCATTTCTTATAGCACAATAGTATTCCATCACAATTATATACTGAAACTTGTTCATCCATTCCCCAAAGTATGGGTATCCCCTCAATTCCCAATTCTTTGCCACCAAAAAAAAAGTTGCTATAAATATTTTTGTACATGTGGGTCCTTTTCCTTTTTATTTGATCTCTTTGGGACACAGACCTAGTAGTGGTATTGCTGGATCAAAGGGATGGTAACCTTTTAAGTGATCTCCCTGCCTCCATTTTCTCTCCTTCATTCCTTCGTTTTATGCATGATAAAACTGAGGCACTACAACTGAGTTGAAGTGATTTTCCCAAGATCACCCAGTAGCAGAATCAAGAGACATGAACCCCTGGTCTTTGGATTCTAAATTCATTGTTCTCTCCACTCTACCATACTGTCTCACACCATAGACCAGTGTGGCTTCAGCAAGGGATTTATGTAGGAGATTATAGGGAGAGAAAGCTATGGGAGGGAAGATTATATCTTGAACCTGGCATCTTGAATGCCAGGTTCAGAAGATTGACCTTTATATCAAAGGCATCAAAGCTTTTTAACCACAGCAGTGACATGATGAAAACAGTGCATTAAGAACATTAAGTTGGTAACTGTGTGCCAGTTTGGTTGGATGGAAAGAGGCCAAAGGCAGAGGAACTTGGGAGACAATTACAATGGACTTCATTTTACAGCTTTGTAGTAAGTTGTATATGTGTGGCTTTGTATAACTTGTTGAAAATGCAATAATTATGACAAATCAACAAGTTGTATGGTTTTCTAGAAGTTTGTGGAAGATGGTGGGTACATAGAGGTGAAAATATATATCTTATCAGGACACAAATCTTGTAGATGGCATAAAATTTATGGTTTTCTTCAGATGTTTTTAAGATATTATAAAGTGAAAACCAACATGGATACTACCAGAAGATATAACCAATGTACATAGCACAGGAGGTGGCCTTCCTCTCCAAACTAACTGCAGCTTCAAAGTTTGAAATATTGGCACTATGTGATACATTAACACATACTTTCAGAGAATCATGACAATACTATGTTGTTGCGCCCATCATGTCATACTCTTGTTCAAGAAGTTACCATACAGTATATACTTCAGCATTACTCTTGTCGTGGTGTCCAAAAGAACACCAGTGATAGTGGAGCAGGGGGACAAAAGAATCAAAGGGAAGCTGAAGGCCCAAGAGCCTTGTGCAGATTCCTTTATCAAAATGGGTCCACATGATGGGAACAAGATAGGTGGTAGAAGCAGGAAGGAGGTAAGAGAAGAAGGAAGGGGCAGGAAGAGTTACACAAGTTACCTACCAGAGAAGAAAGAATGTGCCCACAATTCCTCAAGGCATGACCAGATCAGTGCTCCCTCCTCCAGAAGTCTTATATCATCATGACAATAGTAGATATTAGGGAGAGGGGAAGAAGGGTAAACCTTATTGCATTGTGGGGAACTCTTGGTTTGCAAACTCCTTTTACCAACACATATCTCAGCAACCAGCCAGAATTTACCAGTAGGGACTTCCCTGGGGCACTGAGAGTGATTTTCTCATGATCATATAGGTAGTATGTATGTGTGAGAGACAGGACTTGAATCTGGATATTCTCAACTCCAAGACCCGCTCTCTGCCCCCTATGTTGCCATGCTACCTTTCAATAATAATAATTGCTGACATTTATATGGCTTATGATAGCTTGCAAAGTATTTTGTGTACATTGTCTCATTTAGACCTCACAACAGTCCTGTCAGATAGGTGCCATGGGCATTATGATCTCCATTTTATAACTAAGAAAGCTGAGGATCAGAGAAATTAAATTACTTCCAGAGAGGGACCTTTGCTCCCTTGTTTTAAGAATACATGGTACCAAGAAATAATAAAGAAAAATATAAAGAATAAAAAATAGAAGAGAATGTTAAACATATCAGAAGAAAAACATTTGGAGAGCAAATCAAAAAAGGAAGACATAAGAATAATTGGACTGCTGTGATCAAAAATAGAATCTTAATACAATAATACAAGAAGTAATCAAAGAAAATTGTCCTGAAGTATTAGAACAAGAGGGGAAAGTAGAAATAAAAAAAACTTCCACCTGAAAGCTCTCCTGTAAAGAAAACCTACAAGAATATCATAGTTAAATTTCTAAATCCCCAGCTCAAGGAGAAAATATTATGAGCAACAAGAAAAAAATTCAAAGATGATAGAGCCACAATTAGAATCACACAAGACCTAGCAGCAGCAACCCGAAAAGACTGTAGGTTTTGGAACTCCATATTGAAGAACAAAAGAACTAGGGTTGTAGCCAAAAATGTCACACCCAGCAAAGTTAAGCACAACCCTGAATGAAAAAAAAAATGAATATTCAGGGAATTGCCAGGCTTTCAGGATTTTGTTGCAAAACAAAACCTGAACTTAATAGAAAGTTTTACATACAAGATCCAAGAGAGATATAAGTCACACATCGAAGACTAATTACAAGGGACTCAATAAGGACAGACTATTTGCTTTTTATATAAGGAAATGTAAAACCCATGTCTAAGATCAGGAGCAGAATTTATTAGAAAAAAAGCAGGGGTAGTAATCATGATCTCAGGCTAAGTTAAAGCTAAAATAGATTTAATCAAAAGAGAAAAGTAGGGAAACTACATGTCAGCTATATTAATATTGTTTTAGACTATTTAAAATAACTAGACAGTATAAGGTTGGAATGTTGTTGTGGTATAGGAAATGATGAGTTGGCGAACTTAGAAAAATATGGAAAGACTTGAATTTATGAAGGCAGATGTTATCCACCTACAGAGAAACCATGTAGTGCAGTCTTACATAGATGCATATAAATGTATATGTCTATGTGTGAGTATGAATATAGATATCTAAGTACATGTGTATGTGCATGCAAGTATATGTATATCTATATATATTACACATATATATACATATATATATCTTCTTGCTTTATTATAGTCTTCGGTGGGGAGAGACGAAGGGGGGAACAGAACAAAGTAAAAAGTGCACAGCGGAAAACAAACGTTACAGGGAAGCAAAGAAGAGATAGGCAGCTAGGAACACAATGTGTGGTATTTATTATATAAGCTTTCTTGAAATGGAAAATTATTGCTGTATATTTTGAGTCCCCTCACATTCTGCTGTGTACATGGCAATGCTTATTTTTTCTTTTCTTATTTGTATTTAAGTTTGTAATATGCTTTTTCTTATTGTGTATTTAAATTTAAAATAAATTTCAAAAAAAGCTATACATGGGACCTAAGGCTTCCTTCCAAACTCCATGCTGCCCAGGTTCACCATGGCCCAGGATTTTGTGAAAATTTATATTTGCAGAAACCTTTAGGACTTATCCCCCAAGGATGGAGAGAATGATTGATTCAATTTTTTTTCAAGAGAAAATAATGACATCTCAAAATCAAAACCTAAAGTAAAATCTTACTTTCTTAATTTTCTTTAAAGTATTAGGCTCTACACCTTCAAAAAGTCTCTTTCTGATTAAAACATACATTTGTTATGAAATGTGTAATTTGCAGAGGCCAGTATATGACATCAAATGAAGTTTTAGCATGGAAGGAGACATAGTCAAAGTAAAGCTCCAGTTAGTGGAATATATAAATAATATTGCTATAAGGGTCAGAAGAAGAAGTCATGTTGTGACATAATTGTAAATTTAAATACATAATTACAAAAGAAAAACAAATACAAAATATGGTCTAGGAGCAGAGACTAAAAACATAGTCTTTTTACAGCTTGGGTAAATGTTTACATTACGGTACAAGTAGGCAGTGCCAACATTCAGCACCACGCAGGACTGAAGTGCACACCTTCATTCCGTAATGCTGGAAAAAGCATGTTAGTTTAACTTATGTATGAGTCTCCTGAAGGGTTTGCATTGTGCTTCCTCTTTTTAATACAAACACTTTTAGTTGTGCATAATATTTGAATTTGTTTGTCCTCGTCTTGGTATTTAACACAGTAAGTATAAGGTGGCTTGCATGTAGTAACCACTCAGTAAATATTTGTTGAATGGATGGGTGGATGGATGGATAGATGGATGGATGGAGCTGCAAGCAATTCATTTGCTAGGATACCATTTCTTAGTGATTTGAATCTTCATACAGTGATACTTTGAACTCTAAGATCCCCAAGAGAATCACATTTAAATGTGAATAAGAGTTTGGTTAAGTGGCAACTACTTATATTTGGTACTTTTAACTTCTTTGCAGAGATTTTTCTCATCAGGAGTTCCAACGTCAAACTACATGCCAAGGGAGAAATAGCAAACTGAATACCTAAATGCCGAGAGGGCACAAATGCCTTTTAAGATAGGAAGAGCCCAAATCAGGCCTAACTATTAGAGAATTTTCAATAGAAAAGAAATTGGGGAGGTGTTTTAAAAATCAATTCTGGGGACTTTAGAGAGTGCAGCTTGATTGCGCCTGATGTATGCTTTGTGTCTAGTGATTTAGAGATGTTAATCGATATTACTAAAAGTGATTATCAATCAAAACAGCTCTCTTAAATTTAAAGATATCCATCAGCTTATTCCATCTCCAGAATGTTTTTCATAACACTGCTTCTGATCCAATCATTCTACAAATTTTAACTGAGATTCTTGTTTGATTATGAATTGGAGTACCTTGAGGACTGACTGGTACAGTCAAGAGATTCTGTGATTCTGGGATAGCTTCTTAAATTTTCAAATTAGAGAACTATAGGCTGCTGCCTTACCTTCTGCAAATTGAGTTGGCTTTCTGCTTCAGCTTTGTCCTCATCAAAATGATATTCAGATTTTTCAACCCCTTCATTATATTTTGCATTTTTTGTATACTTTCATTCCTTCTCTCTTATCTCAGAGCATTTTCCCTTCTTTCCCTTCTGCTCTTGTCCCTTTATTCCTAATATCCCTCTTCACTAATCCAAAAGAAATGATGAAAAGCTGCTATCTCCAAAGTTTATCCGAACTCTGTCTTA
This sequence comes from Notamacropus eugenii, assembly GCF_028372415.1. Classification (NCBI taxonomy): domain Eukaryota; kingdom Metazoa; phylum Chordata; class Mammalia; order Diprotodontia; family Macropodidae; genus Notamacropus; species Notamacropus eugenii. Next base: position 79,924,015 of record NC_092879.1, read on the forward strand.
CTTAGTTATGTAAAGTGCACAGCGAAAATGAAACAAAGATCTTTCCAGTTTGCTTGAGAATATTGAGTGCTTTTAACACACTAGATAAATTGGGGATAGCGTATACAAACAAAACTGTAAGTATTGTAAATTTCATTTGGAACCTGTCATTTGCTGAAATGATGAATTCTTTGTATTGAATAAATGGTTACTGAATATGTACAAAGAGTACTCTTCCGGGGAGAAAGAGTTATGGTTTGCTCCTTGCTCTTTGGTCACTCAGCTGCATCATCTGTAAAATCAATGTAACTCAATGTTACCTTCTCAAAGGAAGTGGGCAGGATGTCTTGAATCTAAAGTCTATGAGCTGTAGACAAAAGCCAACCACCGGTGATGAGAAGAGAAAACTGCACTGGGATTTTTTCTATTTAAATAAAGTTCTAATCACGTAATCATTTGACGTGACTTTTAACTAGACTGAGGTCATATATTGACTGACCTTATTCCTCTAAGAACTATATGTACTTTTTGTTCATGGATCAAAAAAGCAACATTTGCTTCTTAAGGCCAGATTCCAACCAGATTCAAGCCTACCAGTTATTGTTCTCTCTTCTGGGGCAAAAAAAAGTCTTTTGTACATGCTGAGGGACCTGCTGCCTTGTATATAATCAGTATCTTCATCACCACCTTCTCATTCACCATCATCAAGGAGTTTATTGTACACACTGAGTTGTCTGAAACTTGGAGAAGATTAAACAGTATAAACAAATTGAACATGGCCTTTCCCCTTGGACATCTGATAACCAGTGTTCAGATAGTAGGGCTTAGGAACCCAACCTGTGAGTTCACTGTTGTAGTTTGCTTCTGCTGAGGAATTCCCTCTCCCAAAGCCTGTCAACCTCCTCTCAGCAACTCTGAGTCTCCAGGAGCACCTGAACAGGGTCACAGCCAATATGTGGCAGAGGCAGGATTCAAACCCAGGTCTTGCTGGCTTTGAGGCTAGCTCTTTATCCACAGCACCAGTCTAGGACACATAGAAAAAGCTTAACGAATGTTTTTTGACCAACTGACTGAGTCTACAATGCCTTTTATTCAGCTGGGAGGACTTTTTAAAAGCAGGGTGCTTGAGGAAGTCTACACGTTTCCTTCTATTCCGCTCGTGCTTAGTGTGACCATTTGCAAAAAGGAAGAAGCGGTCTTTTTCAGCACAGTCATTATTGTGTAAACTTGCAGTTCAGGTCTCCAGGACCAGCGGCTGAAGAGATCATCAACCCTCTTCCTTACCTCCCCAGGTTCATTCCTTTGTTCAGACTTAACCCTGGATGAAGGAAAGAATTAGCTTCCTTTGGTTGGTAAAGAATCATTGAATGCCACAGCTATGGCATTTGAAAAGGACCGTGAGGGAACTGCCAGGAGCAGGCATTTTCCAACTCTGGACTGACTCCTGGACTATGTTCAGAGTTCTAATCAATGTTACAATTAGGCGATTCCAATGAAGAGGACACCATGAATATTTATTCAGATTCATGATGCTCCTTGCAAAGAACTCGTGTTAGTATTCCAGATTCCAACAAGGACTTGGTATTTTGTATTAGAATACAAAATGATTATTCAACAGGTAGTTACTGAGCATGTACCAATGTGGTGAACACCCTACTAGGCATCAGAAGGAAACAACATGCCAGCCAATTTTATGTCTTTCTTTATGTTTTGACTTAAAGGGGGAAAAGGAAATGACTCTTCAATGGCAGCATGGTTCAGTGAGAAGAGCACTTAATTTAAAGCCCGATTACCTGGGTTCAAGCCCTGTTCTGCCACTTATGTCCTGCATCATGTCTCTGGGAATCAATGTCTTCCACTGTAAAATGAGGGAATTGTACTAGATGACCTCATTGTGCCCTTCCAGCTCTAAATCTGTGATCCTGTGAGCTCTTAATTTCCATCATTTGCATGATTTCCCTACTGGCATCCAGGAAAAATTTAGTAAAGGTGCCCAAAAAGTAATTAAGTAATGGGAAGAAGCATGGCCAAGGGACCAAAATAGGATGGTGAAGCCAGAGCCAGAGAAGTAATGTGCTATCCAGAGCTAGAAATTGAACCCAGTTCTCCAGGTCCCCTACCCAGGCCACAGCCCAGTACAGCCTCCCTTGTTTTTCATCCTTTTTGCAGTTGGAATGTTTTTTTTAAGAGTATGTACTCCTACCTTGTTATATCGGAGTATTATCTCCATTTTACTGATAAAGAAATCATGGTCTAGGGAGGTTAATTGGTATGTTCAAGGTTTCGCAGTGATTTTGCACTCTGAATGGGCCTTGAGTCTTGGTCTCATTTTGTCTCTTTCCCATAGAAAGACAAAAACAAAGGAATCTCTGGCTTAAAGAAAGAGCTTTTCTCCTGGGCAGATATGGGCAGTTTTAACTTAGGTGTACCTCAGCTTCTCTAATTGTGAAATGTTTCCAAGGCCTGCCCTTATTTACCTGCTCAGGATGCTGGGAGACTCTGGGGGGAAAGTATTCTTTCAGCTCTCGAGAACAGAAACATCATCACGGAGGAATTTTAGAAGCAGCTGCAACAAGCTACAATGTCAGCTCCCAAAGGCCTTGGCTTAACAAATATGGGAAGATTTGGGGCTTCTTTAAGATTATAAAGTTTCCCCACTTAACAACTGGGAGACCATGTGTTCAAACCTTGAGGGGAATAGTATGTGCCTGCCATGAAATGAGAACGTTGTTTGCTGATGTGCTCTGGAGGCAGGAGGAGAGCCATGGGAGACTTGCAGGTGCAGGGTGTCCTTTTGAATGTTCCAGTGTCACAACTGTGTGCAGTTTTCTGATTGTTAAGCAGAGTTTGGTGCATCTGCACCAAATCTAAGCCCTCGTGTTAGGTCTGCTTGTCCCTGTGCTGTTTTTTAACTTCTCCTTCCCTCTCCTATTCTGGGTCTCTTGCTCCACAACCTTGATGCCACACAGAAACACTTCGCCTCCATGTTCCCAACTTTGCGTTCTCCCTCTCGGATCTCAGTCCCACTTCTCCACGCTGACTGAATCTGCATCTTGACCTCACAGGTTCTGCAATTATTTCACTCTGCTCAAGTCACCCACTTCATTAACTCCCACCTGGTGCCACATTTCCCCATTCATCTTATATTTCAGGATCAGTTACTTCATGGCCATGGCTGTTATTATCCCCTGCCCCCTGCCTCTTAATGCCACTACCCCAGCCAACATTTCACCTGCTTTCTGCTATTTGGGCCACAGGGTATATGCAACTGGATCAGGGTGGGGAACTTGTGGCCTCAAGGCCACATGTGTCCCTCTAGGTCCTCAAGTGCTGGCCCTTTGACTGAATCCAAACTGCACAGAACAGATCCCCTTAACAAAAGGATTTGTTTGTAAAACTTGGGCTCTGTCAAAAGGCTACACTCAAACACCTAGAAGGCTACATGTGGCCCTGAGGCAGCAGGTTCTCCACCCCTGAATAAAGGTGAAGTGTGTTCACCCAGCCCTAAAGAACTAGCCCTAAAATTCAGGTAGTGCCACTTCAAATGGGCTTTCACTGCTACTTTTCAATGCTTTTATCTCTCAGCTGTTGATTTCCTAGATTGTTCCCCCACTGTGGTTGTTCTATAACCTTTGTGGTCATTTAAGCCCCCCAGTGCTATCTCAAACTTCACCTTAACAGAATGTACCTTCTGCTTGACTGAGAAGATTGAAAGTCATCACATGGCAACTCCCACATCTACCCCCTTCTTTACCTCAAAGTATCTGTCCCTATACTCCCAACCATTCCTCCTACTTCATGTCAGATCTTTTCCTTTCCATCCTCTCCCACTTCCCCTGAGTCTTTGCTTCATTAGTTAACTATCTTTAATCTCTGGCCTTTCAACTGCCTCTTTCCTCTCTGTCTTGGTAAATAGACAGTTCTCCTACTATCTCACTTAAAACAAAAACAACAATGATGAAGCTTGGCTCTGCTCTCCCTTGAAGTTACCCTATTTTCTCTTTCTTTTGATACTAAGTTTCTGAAAAGAATGACCCCCCAGTTGATCATGCCTCCATTTTCTTGTTGTCAATCCAGAACTCTTTAATTTCCTGAAATCTGGCTTTCATCCACACCATTCTACTGATGCTGCCCTGAAGGTCACCAGTGGCCTCATCTTTGCCAGATACCTTACTCATCTTTTTACAGTGTTCATCATCCAGCCTTTTTGAAGCTTTCCTCTCTTGGCCTCTACAACATTAAACTGTCTTGGTTCTTTTGCTTTCCTTTGCCTCCTCAGTCTTCTTTGCTACCTCTTCTTTCTCCTGTTCATTAGCTGAGTATCCCACAAAGGACAGTCTTTGAGCCTCTGCTCATTCTCTACATTCCACATTCGTGTGTTCTACGTGAGTGAATTGTCCAAACACAAGCTGGGTACCCCCTTTAAATGACAAAGCTTTAAAAAATGGACTGCTTTAATGTTTTTTTTTAAATTTTACACACTTCCCTGTCTTCTTACATAGAATATAATGGAATTTAAACTTGTCTTCATGAATGAGGGCCATCATCTTGAATTTCTGTTGTTTCACAGTACTGTAATGCAATGATGCCTTCAAGGGCTACTGGGATTTTTTAGAACTGTTTTAATTTTTATTCTGCTTTAGTTTTTTTTTAATTCATTTTTTTTCAATGAACAAACATTTACTTTCTCTCCCTCTCACCCCCCCCAATTAAAAAACAAAAAGAACAAAACCCTTGTAACAAATATGCAAAACCAATTTATACTTGTTGGCCATGTTCAAAAATGCATGTCTTATTCTCCATCTTTAGTCTTATCACTTCCCTCATTAGTCCTCTAGAATTAGGGTTGATCATTGCACTGGTCAGTTATTAAGTCTTTCAAAATTTTTGTTTTGCCATTTTTTCAGCCATTCCTTACTGAAGGGCACCCCATGAGTTCCCAGTTCTTTGCCACTACAAAAAAGCTGGTATAAACATTTTCGTATTCTTCCTTTAATTTCTTTGAGGAACAGGCTTGGCAGTGGTATCTTTGCGACAAAGCGTATGCACAGGTTAGTAAATTTTTGGACTTAGTTCCAAATTGTTTTCTAGAAAGGCAGGACCAATTCATATCTACACTAGAAATTCATTAGTGTGCTCATTTTCCTTTTCTGTCAGTCTTGCCAATCTGAAGGGTGTGAGGTGGACTCTTGCAATTGCATGAATCTGTCTGTTTAATGATTAGTGATATTGGAGCCTTTTTTTTCTGTAACTAGGATTTCCTTCCTGTTCATATTCTTTGACCATTTATCAATAAAGGATGCTTGAAAGTTTTTCTATCTTCCTCCTTACTCTCTGGCTGCCAGATGTCACATGTCACTTCTTGTACCTTTCAACATGTAAGCCCTAGCCATACCTTATTCCATTCTTCTCCTATTAACTTTCTGTAGCCTGGGAAACCAGAGAAAGTTTGATGTAATTGAGTATAAAATAAGAGTGAATCAGCTCTTAATGAGAACCTGAGGAACTTCTGGTTTTCCCTCTTGGCTCAGCACCTAGCAGTGCTTGAGCAGGTTCTGTGATGCTGATTGAACTCCCTTCTAATTAAGGAGCTGTGAGTGAAGCTGGGGAAAAGGTATCTGCACAGGTTGGGGAGGAATATCAAAGCTATACAGTGAACAAATAGGAAAACAAGTTGTGGGGTTGAAAGGGCCAGAAGCTGATAACTGGACTCAGACCTGGATTCCACAAGGTTTTGAGGAGGAACTGGTGACAGGTGAGGTCTAGGATTCAGTTTGCACTTGAATAACGAGTCAGAGACCCAGAGTGATCTCAGTTTGTTGCCCTCACTTGGTCTGTTGGGCCTTGTGTGTTTTCATGTCCTGCCAGTGCTGCCCCCACCACTTTCTTCTGAAGTCCCCCTCAGTGGGAGACCTCCTGCTGCCCCCATTATTTTCCTTGGCAGCTATTTTTCATACATGGACTTTGGTAACATCTAATTTGGCTTGGAGGCTTTTTTGTTTACTTCTTGCTTCCCAGCTGTTAGCCAGATTAGTAAGATAAGTGGGGTATTACTGTCTGCAAATTCCAGTTACTTTAGTTGTCTGGGAATGAATAAGCAGAACCCTCAATGATTTCTGTTCTGTACGAGCTTAGGGGCTAATTGGAGAGGCAAGACATACAGGCATGAAAAATCAAGAACAAGACAAGGTCAGATATGTTTAAGTCCCCATCTAGTTCAAAAACAGAAGTAGTCCTGTGAGATGGTGGGAGAGGCAGTGACTTCTGACTTGGGTCTAGGAGCAAATATAGATTTTTGTATAGTAGAGAAAAAGAAATGAGAGCATTACAGATGAGAGGCATAAAAAAATAAGCAAAGCATAGTGACAAGAATTAAAAGGCACGTTGGCAAGACAGTGAGTAGAATAGCCTGGCTAAAGTAGAGCATTCAAGTTTTCTAGTTAGGAGAGGCCCAAACTGTAGAGGGACTTGAATGCCAGGCCAAGGAATCTAGATGTCATCTTCTAAGAAATGGAGAGTCACTAAAATTTTCTGAGCAGGAGAGTAGTATGATGAAAACAGCATCTTAGGAAGACTAATGTGGTAGTGGTGGGAGGCAGCAGAGAATGGAGAAGAGATATTGAAGGACATGTGACAGCAGCAACACTCCCAAGCAGGCCCAAATCAGATTCAAATGTCATTGAGAAATACTGAACAAAATAAATAAAAATGTAATAAAATATCGATAACATTACATTTTAAAATGAAGTCAATATTCAGCCCATAGGGATCCTTATTTGTTTATTAGTAGGTCCCATTTCGGTTTGAGTTTGACACCACTGGCCTAGATGATCTCCACGTCCTTCATTCTATGACCATTTCTCATCTACTCTGACTGCTTCAACCTCTGAGTGAAGGATTAGAAATAGAGAATGGACTTGTGAGTTCAATGGTATAGGGAACTCCCAGGTGAGGAAACTCCCTTTATGATACAGGGTGACACCTTCTCAGCAACACAAAAGTCTGAGAGACTTTTGTTGTCTAAGAGAGTAACCAAGAGGTTAAAAGACTTGCCCAGGGTCACATAGTTGGGTGGTGACAAGCAGGATTTGAACTCATGTTCCTGACTTTTTGCCTGTGATCCAAACTCATATCTTCAACTGCTTGTTGTCAATTTCTACTTGTCTAAAACTGCTCAACATCTTCCTTGCTTCCCCAAAACAAAACCTCACCCCTTATTCCTGCCTTGACTCTTCTGCTTATCAGTCTTCAGCTAAGCTTGAAAACTTAGCATCTTCTTGGATTCCTCCTCCTATAACTTCCATATTCCAGTTACTAAGTCCTGTTGATTCTTATTATCATGCAAACTACCATGATTCTAGTTCAGACCTCTTTCACTTCATATTGGGATTGTTGGGATGACATTCTAACTAATCTGTTTCCTTTTTCCAAGCCATTTTTCATACCATGATTAGATTTTTTTTTTATAGATCTACAATTTCCTCAGTACAGAGACCTTTCTAATGAGCAAATTCCCTCCGAAGATTATAGATCTGCAACTTGTCAAACCCAAATAAAAATGAAGGACACTAAACTATACAGAAAAGATCCCTGTAGGATGCATGTTGACTTAGTTTTAAAATGTAATGGTATCTGCGTTGTATTTTTATTTCTTTTGTTAAATATTTTCCCATTACATTGTAATCTGGCTCAGACTTCACTGGGAAGTATCTGCTCTAATCCAACATACTCATTTCATCAATAAGGAGATGGAGGTCCAGAGAGTAGCTTAAGTGACTTGTTCAAGGTTGTAGAATTAATTGGGGGCAGAGGTGGGACTGAAACCCACGACATTGTTTCTTAATCCCCATATATTGCTGTCATTGTAAATCTAGCACTAGAGTACAGACAGCCAGGGAAGATTTTGATTCCCAGTGGGAGAAATATGCAGATTCTACAAGTTATCAGAAAAGATCACTTTTAAAAATATAATTCCTATTTATAGTCATTTTGACACTGTATTAATTTTTTTTTTCCTGTTGATAGAGGCAATAGAGTGCTGCCCATGTATATTTCCTTTATCTGTTTTTTCCTTTACAAGAAAATGAGAGCTTTTGAAACTGTAGTGCTTCTCTTAGGAAAAGAGCAATTATCTCTCTCTTCTTCCCCAGTGTTGCACAATAATGAGGCTTCACATTTCTTTGGAGCCTGGCAGTTTTCCTAGTCACTTTGCCATATACATTATCACATTTGATCCCCACAATCGCCCTATGAAATCTGGATCAGGAAAACAAGGCTCTGAGGACCTAAAGGATTTGCCCAGTGTCTCACAGCAGCTTCTGTGAGGGGCAAGGGACAATAAAAGGTGAGGGAACCACACCAAGGGAAGAAACATTTTGATAATGTACTTTAGAAAGCATTCAAGCAGCTGCCCAACAAGACATTATGAGACATAGGCCCTGATTATCAATCCAATTGGGACCAACCCACAGCATACATTTGCAGTATTTTCCTGGGAGAAAGTAGCTTAGTTTGAGCTTCAGATCAGCAGAGAAGTTAATTTAGTTAGTTAGTTAGTTAGTTAGATTTACTTATTTTGTTTTCTTTCAGAATGAAGCAAAGTATATACAGATCAGAGGTTCTCAACCTTTGTTGGCAGCCTGTAGTAACCTTTCTTTTAGAACAATGTTTTTAAATTATTTGAAGGAAATGCTAAATTTCAGTTAGAGGAGGTTAATGAGATGTATTTTTCCTCATCCATATGTGAAATTAAACCACAGCATTGGGATGATAAAGCTACCCATCTTAATAGTTAGCATTCTTAAAGTTTGCAAAACTATTTACCTGTGTTCTCATTTGATTCTCGTAACCCCAGGAAGTAGGTGCTGCTATTATCCCTATTTTAAAGATGGGGAAACTGAGGCATGGAGAGGTTAAGGGACTTGTCAAGGATCACACAGCTAGTAAGCATCTGATAAAAAAAATCTGACAATGTGTTTTGGTAATTAGAGAGCTGACCTTGGTCTCTGGAAAACCTGAGTTCAAGTCCTACCTCTGACACATACTGGCTTTGTGATTGTAGGCAGAGAAGGTGCCAGCCATCGTTGGTAAGAGGAGTTTCTTCATTTGGGAGTTCCCTATTTGTTTTAGGCAGGGGAAATAGAGTAGGGAGGAGAATTGTGTTTAAGATGCAGTTTAATCCTGCCAAACCGTCTTGAAGGATGACACAGAAATACAGGAGAAATTAAACACCTGACCTCGTAACATTTGCGTGAATTAGTACAGGTAAGCTACATGGAGCTGTCTTAGAAGGAGAAGACAGTAAGGACTTCAGCGGTGAAATAGATGGTTGGGAGAAGAACTCCTCTTCCAGATCATGAGGGGAGAGGGGTAGGAAAATAGGTAGAGATATCCAGGGATGAGGAAGAGGAAGAAGTAGAAAACATCAAACAGAAGAGAACTCCTGAGGGAAGGAGACAAGTTAGATTTGCTTCCTAGAAAACAAGCCCATAAGATATCTACAGAGATGTGAGAAGGAGGGGGACAAAGAATATTTTTTAGAAATTTGAGAAAAGCTCATGAGAATGAGAATAACAGTCTGATTCTAGATGAAGCTCAGATAAGTCAGTCAACAAGTATTATTAAATATTTACTATGTGTCAGGTCCTGTGCTAGGTGCTAGAAGAAATATGAATACAGTACAGAAAAGTAATACTAGAACCTGAATTAAGTAGAAGAAGCAGAGAGATGTCAAAGGAAAAGTGAAATTATGTTCATGCAAATAAGGATTAAGGGAAAGCAGGAGTATGTAATATAAAAGCTTAAAAACTTTGTCAAGTGGGCAGCTAGGTGGTACAGTAGATAAGAGAGAACTTGAGTTCATATCCAGCCTCACACACTTACTAGCTGTGTGACCCTGACTGGGCAAGGCACTTAACCCTGATTGCCTCAAACAAATAAACAAACTTCACACTAGAAAATGGAGTCTATTTTGAAAGAATATAAACTAGATAGAATTGTAGTATAAGAAATAAGATTTTTTTTTTTGCATGTAAAAGGCTGATCCTACTGGACAAAGGAAAAAAAAGAATTACATTGGTATATTTGTCTACAATAGAAAGCAGATGTCAAGATAAATAGTAAGAACTCAATAACTAGTTTTTGAATGCATGACCATGTGTGTAAATTAGAGAGGAAAATGGAGACTTGAGAAGTGACAATAGATTATCTTTTTAGGCAATGTGGTGATAACAGTCAAAATTAACCTCCCCAAACTGGAAAAATTTGGCAGAAATATGTGGAAGATGCCATCTCACTTCCTCTTCTGATGACTTGTAGTATGGAAGGAACCTTGGGTTCTGAAAGGTTGTGTACATCAGAGCACAAGCTCTGGAAAATCCTATAGTTATGTGAGACTACCCTTACTGTGCTCAGAAAAGTTTACTACCAAGTTGATGGTAAAGAACTTTTGGCCACCATAGCTCACAAAGACCACATACTAAGCCATTAGAGATCATTTGAAGAGGTATCAGGAGTGCCTACACCCACAATATCATAGATCCATGAAGTATTTAAAAATACGTAGAAGATGAGCAAATTTCTGTTAGAACAGAGGGGAAATAAGATGCAAATGAGGTGATCAAAAAGGAAATTCCACTCCCTCTTTAGGATGGCAGTTTGATGGGGCATGGCTTTTTCTTAAGATTACTCTTTTATTCAATTAACAAGCATTTACTCCCCTTGACTCCCTCCCTCACTTTGAAAAAAAGAAAAGGAATACAAAACCCTTGTGACAAATTTGCAGAGTCAAACAAAGCAAATTCTCACTTTGGCCATGTCCAAAAATGTGTCTCATTTAATATAATCTGTCATCTTTTTGTCAAAAGTTGGGTAATGTTCTTCAACATTGGTCCCCTGGAGTTATTGATTTGACATTGCATTGATCAGAGTTTTTAAGTCTTCTAAAGGTTTTTGTTTTTTTAAAAAATCGTTGTTAATGGTATATATGGATTTCCTAGTTCTACTCACTTAACTCTGCATTAGTTCATATTAAATCTTCTCTGGTTTCTCAGAAACCATCCCCTTCATTATTTCTTAGGACACAGTAGTATTCTATTACATTAGTTACCATAATTTGTTTAACTATTATACAATGAATGGACCCTCCCTCATTTTCCAGTTCTTTGCTCCCACAAAAAGAGCAGTTTTAAAAATTTTTGTATATATGGGTCATGTTCCTCTTTTTTTAATATCTTTGAGGAATAGGCCTAGTTAGTAGTATGAGACTTGTTTGTTTTAAGGCAGAAAAGATAAGGCTCTCAAAGAAAAAAGTAAAGTCAGGAGTCTAAAGAGCAAGATAGGTATTCCTATCTGTAGAAACAATTAATGGTGAATATAAATAAAACAAATGTGAAGAAATTTGATTAGAAACAGCAAAAGTTAAAGAACAAATGAGCAAAGGCTGTACAGATGTGTGGGAGCAAAGTGATGAAGATGGAGAGGTCAAGCAAAATAATGGACCTACAGACACTAGAGTGTGTATGAAGTAGAAGAAAAAAGGAGGGTAGCTTAAAAGTTAAATAGATAATTGCAAAATAGATAATTAAATAATGGAAAACTTCTTTACAGAATTATTTAAGGTATAAAAAAAAGATAAAAATAGTGTGTCAGTGTATTATTTTCACCTCTAATCAATGAATAAATCAATGGTTTAATAGCAACCCTTAATGACTCAAAGAACTGAGCAACCCAAACTATTGATAAGGTGATGAGCTCCCCGGGCTGTCAATTTCTACAAGGTTTTTTAGGGTTATCTGAGCAAGTCTCACTTTTCAGATTTAAGTTTTCATTGCATGTGGGAGAAACAGAAAATTACCATACAATGAAATAAAGAATGTTAACATTGATATTTGAAAAGGACTTAGAAACTGAAAGGGCTGGCAATAGCAATCTCAGTCAAGGCAAGGGTACAGCAAGTAGCTTCCTAGTGATCTTAAGAAAAATCAAAGAAAAAAATAAGAAACTTTAGATCAGATAAACCATGATTTTTTTCAAGATCACATGGAGATTCAGTATGCAATATAGGCTACTGATACACACACACACACACACACACACACATACACACACACACACACACTTTTCCTTGGAGTAGGAGGACTGGACTGTTATTTCATTGGTGTAAAGATTTCATCTGATATTTATATTGTTGGACTTCATCCACCAATAAAGATGGTGGATGGCAAGACATCTGCACGGCAACATACAGGTTTAAAAGTTTAAAGGTGCATTGAGAGGTTATGTGATATATACAGGATCCCATGGCTAGAGTGTATCAGAGGTAGGTCTTGAATGCCAGTTTTCTTGATTCTATGCCCAAAATGCTGTCAATTTCATTGAACAAGTACCATTTATTACAGGGCAATACAGAGTTCACAGAGGTTAAATGACTTGCCTGGGGTCAGAGCTGATACGTGGTAGGTCATGAACCTCAGGTCTTTCTCATTATTCACTAGACCAGGTTGTCTTTTGCCAAAATACATGAGGACATTATAGATTACTGTGACCAACATCTTCATGATGGGTGGGCAGGTAAAAGAAGGAAAATTAAAGTGAGAAAGGTGTGGCTACCTGTGTAGCCCCTTACCAGTAATAAGATTTAGAGCCAGAAGCGATCTTAGAGCATAAAGAAATCATTTTGCAAATGAGGAAACTGGCTTATAAATAGTTTGTTAATTGTCAAAGGTAGTAAGTGGGCCACTGGCACTCAAATATAGGTGCAAATATAACTCCCAGTACAGCGTTAAGTCCAATGTAACAAATGTTAGAAGATGAAACCATTATGCTGAATTATTATTTTCTAAAGCAGATTACATTTTTAGTCATGCAGTTGACTGAAAAATCTTGATTACCAAAAAAAAATATTTGACTTAACGTAAAATAACCTTCAAGTCTCTCCTTCAAAAAGAAGCCTTGTGCATCTATTAAGATCATAAAAGATTCCTCAATAAATACATAAATAAATTGTACATACATAAATTATAGAGAGGTCTGTAAAATGTCTCATGTCAAATGTGGCATAAAATGTGAAAACATGCTCACTGAAGGCCATAGTTATTGGCATAGAGAATGCCCTTCCAAATGGAAAAGGAATTCCCTATAGGTCTTGTACATGTGTTTATTTTGGGGATAGCTTTGTGTTGAAATAAAATCCATGATTACTCCAAAGAAATTACTCTAACTTTCATATGGAAAAACTGAATTAAATAAGTATTGCCTGTGGTGTGCAGTAGACTTATTCAGGTTCTACCTCTGATCCATACTAGTAGTGTGACCTGGGCAGATCACTTAAACTCTAAGAGCAGATAAGGTATTAGCCCACGTGGGTGGAGGAGTTTCCTCATCTTGGGGGTTCTCTTTGCCACTCAAATTGTAGTCCCAGAGTTTTGTGCTTGTCACTGAAGACAAATAGCAAAGCTCATCTTTTTCATACTAATGTTATGGTAATTGATGACTATCAGTCATGGATTACTATTCTGTTTCCAAAGAGTTGTAGTTGACCACCTGAAGGGTAATGGAAAGAGAGGCTCGAGGTGCGTATGAGCAGGTTCTGAAGCCGTGTAAAGGATGTGCCGTCAAAAATGTTTTATTGAAAATGGATTGAGCGTTCAGTGAGAGTGAATGAAGGCTGCATATCCAATGATACAGATGTGAATTCAGACAAAAATGAGAAGACTCTCAGTATGTTGATTAGATCTTCTTTGTCAAGGTTATGGAAAGATAGGACGGATTTTATAAACAGGATGGGCAGCTCTGGAGGGAGAATACCAACCGAGATGAGATCTGAGTTCTCGGAGAATTGGGAGGTTTCTCTTCATGTACATGGATTGGGGAAGAGCTTTTTTCTTTCCACAGATGTTTGAAGAATGTTGTTGGGATAGTGTTTATGTAGTAGACTTAAAGCTGGAGGGGACTTTAGTGGGCATCTAGTACCTTCCCCCATCTTGTGTTATAGCTACATAAAATGAGATCCCCAAAAGTCTAAGTCCTACTGGTAGTGAGTAGTGGAGTTGGGGGTCGGAAACCAGGTTGTCTGACTCCCAAGTCCAGTGGTGTTTTTCCCACCACTGTACCACGGATCATTTCCAAAAGGTCTATTGTAAATCATTGTAGGGTACCTACAAGGCTTTTTAGTGTGAAAGCGTGTTTTGTTCTGTTTCGTCACTGGGCCGTTTGGCTTGTTTCCAAAATAGACCCATTTCGTACTGTTTCTGCCCCCACGATAGAAGATCACCGCCCCTTTTGTATTCTGGGGAGAGGGGTTGCAAATCATTGCCTGCCCGGTCGGTTGTTTCGATTGTTCCAATGTTGGAAATTTGCCCAGGAGCTGGAGGGCACTGTCTATACGTAGTAGAGAATTAAGGCAATGATTTGGATAATTCAGAAAAATCATTTTCCCCTGGAATAGTCAAATAATTCAGGCAAATGGTAGGGGGCGAGAGGGGGAGTTATTTTGCTTTGTCCAAAGCACTTTCGAGGGAGTGAGGCTTGCGTGAGTAGGTGTGGGGGTGGGGAGCCACTGGCGTCTCGGAGTCCCGAGCTTCAAGCCCCACTAGTTACCTTGTAGCCGTTTGACCCCCGCCAAGTTACCTAACGTCTAGTGCCCTAGGCAACTGGGACTCTAAGTTGCTAAACTGTTGCCTACCGGCTTTGGGAGAGGGAGTCTCCTCATTGGGAGTTCCGTACACCAATGAAATCTCGCGTCCGGACTGAAAAAAAAGAGGAAAATCCAGACGGATTCCTCGATTCTTCAGCGAGCGTCGCAGGTGCACGGACGTGGCCTCCAGGTGGGATTCGCGGAGGTAAGGCCGCCTGGCTCGTATCGGACACGCCGATCGCCGGCTTTGCCACTTCCTTAGCCCCTCTGCCCTGTCCCCTTCGCCCACCTCCTTTAGCTCTGCCCGCCTTCGGTTTTTTGGGGGAAAAGAATGTGAGTGACTGGAAGGGGGTGTGTGTGGGGGCGTGTGTGTTTGTGTGAATGTGTGTTTGCGGGTGCGCGCTCGCGCGTGTGGGTGCGCGCGCGTGTCTGTGAAGGGGGGACGGGGGTGTGTGTGAGTGAGGGGGGCTGTGGCTATGAGAGGAGGCGGGGACCCCAGGGGGAGCATCGGTCTGTGTGGAACTTTGTCCCCGTGAGCTCCCGTGGCAGTGTAAGCTCCTAGAGGGTAACGGCTTGGGTTCGGTACGGCGGCTAACCCTGCGCGTTTACTAACAAAACCGTTCAGTCGATGACCCTCACGTTCGCTCGCTCTCGTGCTCGCTCGCTTTTTCTCCTCCCCCGCCCCTCGGGAAACCCTCCAAAAAGGGATCCTTTTTCGGCGCGCCAAGACGTGGACGGCGCTTGCGCATTAACGCTTAGCCCCGCGCTGCAAGCCCGGCTGCTGCGAGTCAGCGGTGCATTGTAGCCCAAACCTGGCGCCTCTTTTGCTGCTTCGCGCGCGCGCGCTTTCCCTCTCGGTCCCCTACCCTGCAGCGAAGAGTGACGTAATGCGGCCCGGGCTCGTCAACGGCGCGGGGAAGGCCGCGGCGGCGCGCGCTCCGGGCCCAGGGTAGCCTGTGATTGGTTCAGGCCCTTAGACCTAGGGAACTCGAATGCAAGGCCTCAGTGTTTCACGGCCACGGCCCCCCCCCTTCGGAACGCCGAGAGCTTCCGGGCCTCAGAACAACCCGCGGCAGGTAAGGCGGCGAAGGGAGGCAGCCGCGGGAAGGGCCCGTCCCCAGTGAGCACTGTAACGGTTGTGGGGGGAGGGGAGCGCGGGCTCTCGAGAATTGAATCGAGGGGGTGGGGAACAATGGAGGAGGCGGAGGCGGCGGCTAGGCCCTACGTAGGCCGCGCCGAGGGGGCCGTCCTTCTGGCCACAGCCACCGGAAGGCTCCCGGAGTCGAGGGAAGCTGGCGGCTCCCCCGACCACCCAGCCCCGGGGCGCAGCCCGGGAAGCCGCGGAGCCCTAGCCGCCGTCGCCGGCGGCTTGGGGCGCCGAGAAAATGGCGGAGAACAAAGCTGTGAAGAAGCTGCGGCCCCGTGGCAAGGCGTGGCGTGGCGTGGCGGCCCGGCCCCAGGCGGAGGCGCCGCCTCCCGCCCCCCCCATCCCCGCCCCCGGCAGCGGCGGCCCCGCATCTCCCGCTCCCGCCGGCGCGGGTGAGGGTGGCACAGCCAGGCGGGGGCGCCGCCGGCCACCTCGGGACGCGCCGAGGGAGGTGGGGGACCCTTGAGGGGGCCTGGGCCGCCGCCGCCTCCATCTTGATTCCCGATGCGGTCTAGGGGAGGGGTGATGAGGGGGGCGGAGGCTGAGGGCTGGCCCGTGGCTGGCGAGCGGCGACGGCGGCGGCGGCGCTGGGAGGTGGGAGGGAGGGAGCGAGGCGGCTGGGAGTGGTGTGGGTGTGGGTGTGCTGGGTCCTGGGCGCGCTCACCCGGTGCCCGGCTCCCAGTTTGCGGTCGGGGCCGAGGCGAAAGGGGAATAAACAAAGGGACACGTGGCAGGCTTTCTGCCCCGAAGGAAACTTGGGATTTGACAAGGTGGGGGAAATGGGACTGGTGCGGAAAGCCCTCCCTCGGCCGGGGCTTTATGAGTCTCTCACTCGATCTCTGCCTGTCTCCCTCCTTCCTTCCTCCCTCCCTCCCTCCCTCCTCCTCCTCTCCCGCCTTCCCTGGATTTAGTGTGGTGTGTCGTCCGTCCCCCGTCGTCGTCGTCTTCTTCTTCTTCCCCCCCCCCCCCCCCCCCGCCTCTTGGCAGTACGGAGAAGTCTCAGGGAGAGAAGACTTTGCTCTGCCGATCTGGCCCCTTTAAAGGTGAAAGAAAAGTATTTCCTTGAAATCCCGCTTGGTGCTTTGGTTTGCTGACATGGACGAATGAAGGAACCCCTTGGGAAGCTCTTTCTAGCGGTTAAGCATACTACTATTCTCACACCTCGTTTTTTGTTAATGAACTTAGTGTTTGGCTTTCCAAAAAGTGCTCTAGTTTACGTATTAGTTTCCCCAATATTTACACTGGGCTTTTGGCAAGGATAAAGTTTGTCCTTGGTTCCCTTTTATTTATAAAGATAATATATTAATATGGTTCAGAAATGTGTCTGCAAGACTTTGTTTTAATTATGAATCAGGTGGTTAAATCCTAAGTGATCTGGTACGGTATTTTTGTTGGAATAGATGAATGTGTCTGTAGAAAACTTCGTTGCTCAAAACTGAGTTTTAAAGGCACTTAGACCTCTCCCTCCACAGCACCCCCTTACCCAAGTTAGCGATGTAGACTTTATTGAAACGTGCAAGAATTCTGGTTTTTTCAGACATAAAGTGAATGTTTTCTTGTAGTACGTGGTGTACTCATGTTTTCCAAAGAAAATAATTGTATGAACTGTTACTGAATTAACAAAAATCAAAGAAATACCTGCAGGATAATTATATTTTAAAAAGACCACGGTCTTATAATGGTAGTTAACTAATGTTTTATCACTTTTACAAATAAAAAATTAGGGGCTGGATTTTCCAGTATGATAAACATTGTGCTCATTTGAATATTAAAGTCGTGAACAAAGCAGCAATTATGATTTGCTAAGCCTAAAAATTATATACTGATGGTCTTTTTTTTTTAATTGCATCCAACTGTATTTTAATGTGTGGGGACCCACATTTGTTTTATTCTGATGACTGACTTTTGAACTGTCCTAGTCTCAGCTTGCATTGGAGCATGACTGAAAACAGGAATACTCTATTTAAAGAAGGGGTGTGGAGAGGACTGTTTAATAGAACTTCAGAATTCAGTTTCTTGTACGTAGTCATTTTTACTGGTCTCTTTGCTTTCTATTGCTGTAGTACGTGTGCCCTGTGTATAACTAGGGTAAGGTATTCTTTATAGGGATTACCTAGGGAGCTTCTGGCTTTCCCTGTTTTAATGAATTGGAGAATAGGTATTAATTTCCATTGCATCGATGGATTTTTAAAGCATTATTGTAATCTCATGTTCTGTAAAGTGTAGCTCATTCTAATTAAGCACATGTGGTAAGAGTAAGAGAATGCCCTCACTAAACTTTAATTTTTTTTTTTGGTAATTTATTTAAATTCTTATTAAGAGAGGGAGAAATAGAGTAGAATAACTGTTGTACTTGAGTATTGTTTTCACTTTGCAATAGCTGATTATGAATATTATGTTTATAAATAAAATTTTTAATCAGATTGAATAACTCACCTCAGTACGTCTATGACCAGGTGTTTGGACTAACGTAAGACTTTGTAAAATGTAAGACTTTGAAGTACAGGGGTAAAAACTGCTAGAGCAAAATAACCACTTGCTAAATGTTTGTGATGTATCTAATAACATTCTGAAATGTAGGAAGCAGTCAAGTTTCATGAGGCTTCAAACCTTGTGAGAGGAGAAGAATATAGTGGGATTAAACCAGAAATGTTACTGTTTTGCAGAACCCAAGGAGGCTAGAGTAGCTCTGGGACGAAATCAAAGGACCTTAAACCTGGGCCTGTTGTAGGAGAAAGGTAGAATACAGAAGAGGAAAACTAGAAGTCTTTACTGACCCACAGATTCCCGTTTGTAACAGTTATCATAGGGAACCTTTTCTATTGTAACTGATTTCTAGTACCAGTTCAAAGGTTCCTAGAGTGGATGGAAAAGAGCACAGTAGGGATCCATTCTTGAACCTGGACTCTGTTATGCATTTGTTTCCCAATAGCCATGGAATATGTTTCTTCATAGTAAGAACTAGGCCCAGACTTGAGCCTCAGCTGTCTGGTGTGACTTTGGCTATTGACAAGGCTAGTTTGGGTCTGGAGGAAGGCGTTTGGATAGAGTTGACTTGTACCTCTTGCTGTTTGTTCTTTGGGAAGTCTTATATGTTGGGATTGAAATCAGATTTTTTCACTAAAAGCCGAACCCTCGAAAATTAGGTTCCTTCTCCTTGCTATGAAATTATTTACCATCATACATTCTTATCATTATTTATGAAGTTGCCACAGAAAGGTATCTCATTTAATGACTTGTTCTCTGTGATTTGCATACTTGTTTGAGGCACTTGTACACTGAAGTCTCTTAGTGAATACAGCTAACTATTGTGATATTTATGTTTATTTCAAATATTCTATTTAATTTTACAGATATTCGCGAATGAACTTGGCCCCAGTATGGATCCAGGTGGCGGAGGTCTTGGATTGCAGACACAAGAATCCAAAGTGCCCCATACTATGATAATGCAGGATCTGGGTAAAACATTTTCATTTTCTAAAATTACAGTTAATAATTATAGGTTAGAAGTGATGCTTTGAGCAGTGGTTCTTTCTCTAATCCAAATGAACTGTTTCATTTCTTTAAGTGGAAGAACTAGTCATCTCTGTTTTGTTAATGTGTCTTTTCCTGTACTTGTATGTGTTAAGTCTTTGGGGAAATTCTTAGAATGTAATGCTTTATATTTGCTTAGAAAATGAAATATTCAACTGAATCATTAACTGCTTAATGAGATTACATTTTGATGTTTATATATGTGCTTGCATACATGAAATGCTTGATGAATTGGTTTTCTAGAATACCCTTCAGAAGGCACAGAGCTTAATCAAGTTAAGGGGGTGAGTGATTCCACCAGGTCAAAGAAACTGAGTGATCACTGAGGGAATGTCGGAGTAATGGTTTTCCATATGGTAATCTGCAGCTTTGGCTGCTAGATTCCCCAGTTTTTCTTCCAGCATGAAATACGGGGGAAATGACAGAAATAGATCTTTCACTTATTTCCTTTACAAGAATTCAATTCAACAAGCATTTATTAAGTGCTTACTACATGCTGGGCATCTTTTAACAGACTCCTTAGCCACGGTCATTTCAATGTGAGTGTTTGAAAAGGATGCCATACACGTTCGGAAAAGCCATGGTCTAAGAAGACCTCGTTCAAGTCTCATCTCTGACACTAATCATGTGACTTTGGGCAAGTCACTTACTTTGAGTCTCAGTTTCTTTGTCTGTATAATGGGGGTAACAGTGCTTGTGTTCCTTTCCTTTTGATGCTTTTGTGAGGAATGTGGTTTGTAAAGGGAAAAATATATAATGTAAGCTTGTGTGATAGTTATTAATTATTGATAGAAAGCAGAAGAGCCATGTTGAGCTTTCTGAATAATTAGTTGAGAATTTTGAGCAAGTAAAAGCAACAGAGTGGTGACCTTAGATTTTTAAGTTGGAAAAGACCTTAAAGGTTTTCTTGTCCAACCCCCTTCATTCTACAAATGAGGAATCAGACCCAGAGAACAGAAATGACTTGCCTGAGATCACTTGAGAGTAGTGAACAGCAGAGCCATGGTTTGTACTGAGATCCCCCAGCTCCAGTTCCAGCTCTTTTATCAGCTACTTTTTGGTATTCTTCAGTTACAGGGAAGCAGATCTCCATTAGGGAGGGTGATGTGGAACTTGGGGGTAAGGGTAGAGGATTGTGGGGCTGGACAGACTCAAGGTGAGATGGAATGTTAGTACCTATCAAGCAGGAAAGAGGAGGGTTTGGGGGCAGTTGGGGAGGCAAAACTTCAATTTGAGTATGAGAAACCATGTGAAGAGAGTGAAATTTGGGGGAGCAGAGTGGCCTCTTGGAACCTTTCCTGCTTAGAGATCTCTGATCCTGTGAATAGGAGATTGCTTAGGAGGGTTAGACATTAAGTCTGAGTGAAGAGAAGTGAGAACATACTGGGAAACAGCTCCTAGAGGCAGAGGAGAATTGGGGAGCCTGCCTGGAAGAAGTGAACTGTAGAGACTGGGGGTGATGAGCAGAGCAGGGATCAGGTCCTAGAGTAGCAGTAAGTCTTTGGTGTAATTAGAATAGGGCACTGGCCTTAGAGTCAGGAAAACTTAGATTCAAATACTGCGTGCACTTAACTGCTCTGGGCCTTAGTTTCCTCATCTGTAAAATGAGGTATGGGCGGTGGTGGTGACTCTTTGGCTTTCAGGTCCCTATCTGCTATGAATTTATGAACCTTGAGCTATGGAGGACTTAGTGCTAAAAAGACAAATGGATTTTACAATCCAAATTGTAGGTGGTGGTCATGTGCCTGTCAGACATTTGATCTAATAGTTTTCAAAACTTTTTGTTGGGGAATGAGTGGGTCAGGATATTCTCACCCTCTCACTTTGGCCAGTGTGGCAGAGTAAAGAACAAAATAAGTTCCTATTATGGTTCCCCAAATGTTCCTAAAGACCACCTCCCAGCTTGTGTGGAACCCTGGCAGAGAATTTCTGTGTGCTTAAAGTGTCTTTTTTGTTTTATTTTGTTTTTTGACTGAATTAATTCCTTTTACTGTAGAAGTTAACCCTTCTTTGTGATTACAATATATAGATTATTCTTTGTAAGAGCAAAAAATCTAATATTGTTGACTTTCTTCAGAGTTCCTTTTAACTGCCCTTTTATATCCTCTTTTACCATCTTCAGATTTAATCCCTGTATTAAATCCAGCAAATTCTTTCCTTCTAGTTGCCAGGGAGGTAAAATTTTTACCTTCACATTCTTGAGGCTCTAAAATAGTCTTGTTTGTTCAGTCATGACAACTCTAGATTTGGCCTGGAGTTCCTAGATTTCCAAATGATATTTTCATAGTATCATTTGAAGTCCTCTTTAAAAGAATTGGAGAATATATGGTAACTCTAAACTTGTCTTGGCATGTATATACTGGAATTTTGTTTTTGTTATTTGTAGTTTGGCTTTATGTCTCCTAAATATCTCTGGTAAATGAAGGCCTATATTGAGTAGAAACAGGGCTATTTTCTGTTAATTTTCCAATTAAACTTGAGGCGGCTAATATTTACTAATATGTGACTTTGAAGATGGAGTATTAAATAAAACTAAGTTTTGGTTCAAAACTCTCTGTTCTTGAGAGGCAGGGACAACGTGTTTTAAAGTTATCAGTGTGCCTAGCATAGTACCGTAGAAAATTAGGTGCCTTTATAAGTGCCCTTTTTTGTTGTTGTTGGGGAAAGGATGATGATGAAATGAAAAAATGCTTGGTAGCTGAAACTCTGGTAGAGATTGTGTGGAGCGAAAAATAAGACTTTTATCTTTGGGAACAGTTGGTTTTAGAATCTTTAACCCTGCCATAAAAATAACCAATAAATATGAAGTGTGTGAGGAAATAATGAAAAAGTGATGCAGTATGAAATCAACAACCTGAATTTGCATGCGCACTGATTACAAAAACTTGTAAGAGGGGTGGGTGGGGAGAGAAGAAAAAGAAACCCAGGGTTACTCATTTTTTTCCAGGAGTAGAGGGCAGCCAAGCAAGAACATCTCATTTCCTTGTCTGTTTATTAATTCTTTTTCTTCTGCCTTGTCATAGGCTAGGGTGCTTGGGGTAAGATTTTTCAAATATGTTGTATGTTTGATTGATTGTTTTTGTTAAATGGATATTATATCTGTTGTTTAAATTTAACCCTGCTAGCTTTTTCCCAGGCTTCCTCGGAAAACTTTTTCCTCTAGAATTACTTTTCTTTTTTTTTTAAAAAAATCTTACTGTAAAGATTGTGTACTGATTTGCTTTCTGTTGGGTTCCTGGTCAGTAACTTCAAGTTGAGTTTCATTTGCATTGGCAATATTTAGTTCCTTTCTAATGTGTCAGAATTGTATATTGTTTTAAATTTTATTTACAAATTTTAATCGGAGACAAGTTAGACTGCTAATGACAAAAAAGACAATTTTCATTTCAGTCTAACTTTTGTATATGGAGCAAGTAAAACAGTGAGACAATTAAGGAAAGGAATCTTACAGGATATAGAAGCCAGTTCTGATTAATCATGGATGATCTCCAATTGTTTCCTCTTAGCTGTCTGTTCATTTAAACCAGAGGCATTCCTTATTAATATGCAGCAAGGAAAATTTTGCTCTAAAATGAGTTTTGCTAAAGTTAATTTGACTTTCCCATTGATTTCCATTATAAATTTGAAGATATGCTGTGCTGGAAATAGTTATTCCTTGGAAATTAAAAAGAGATCACAGACTTTTCTAAAAATACATTTAAAGAAGAAAAAGATTTCTCTTTCTGCTAATGGTAACAGTACAGAAATACTGTACTCCAAATCTTGGAACTTTAAAAAGTGATTTGGCATGAGACAGCCTGGCATGTTATCTCACTCTTCTATTCCCACCACTGAGGCAACAGCCTTTCTTAACATTTGTAATTTTAAGCTATAAGGTACAAATGCAGTTTGCCCTGTCTGGATCTATTAAGACTAGACTTGGTTTACATATGCAAATTTCCATCTAGAGAACTGAAGTATCCCAACTTCAGTTCAATAAACATTTATTAAGGGCCTGAGAAGACAACAGAAAAAAGCAATCCTGGCCTTCCAGGAGCATACTAGAGGAAAAAGCCATCTTATGTGGCCCTTGTATATGGAGAGAGTTCCAGCCCTTGGGAGAGTCAGGTGGGAAAGGCGACTGCTTTGTAAAGCGCTGTGGCCTGATAGCCAGCCCTTTCTTTTTAGGTTTCATGAGAGAGTTTGGAGGGGGAGGATTAGATTGTACAACCTTGTCCAGCTAAATGGTCTTGGGGTAGGTGGGAGCCAAGATGATGATGATAATAAAAAGAACTGATGTGTTTATAGTGCTTCAAAGTTTGCAAAGCCCTTTACAGGCACTATCTCATTTGAACTTCACAACCCTGTGAGATCTAGGTCCTGCAAATGTTAATCCCCACTTTCCAAAGGCTCAGAGAGGTGAGTGACTCACCCACAGTCACACAGCTAGGGAGCAGTGGAGGCGGGATTTGAGCCCAGGTCTTCCTGACTCCAAGTCCTGCATTCTCTCCACTATGCCATGCTGCCTCTCGAGATCATTGTGGTTGTGCTAAAATCTAATTTGCACTTTACCCACATTCAAGTTATCTAGTTATGACTGTCTGGCATGATTTTTACACTGATGGCAAGAACTGACTTCACTGGTGGAAAAATGGCACACCACAGTAATGCCTGTGAAGTTAAAAGTACCCAAGAGATATTAGAATTCCAGTGGAGCCTTAAACCCCATGCATGAATTCTCCGTTACAGCATGCATGCTTGGCGTGGTCGATCAGTGCCTGCTTGAATGCTTAACAGTGACAGGAAGCTCATGACCATAAGGCAGCCCATTTTGTTTATTGGACAGTTCTGAGTGTGAAATTCTTAGGTTGAGCACCAAATCCTGGGGCCAGGCACACAGCAGGGGGGTCTCGAAAACTCGATGAATCATCTTTTTTTTTCCATCCAAGATGTGGGGAGCACAAGTTTCAGTCCTCCCTTCCTGAATTTCATTAGCATTTACAGTCCCAAACACACAAACTATTCACATACCATGATATTCTCTCACTGTTTAGCTGTATCCCAGGGACTTTTCTACATTTGTTTTTCATCTCTACAGTCTCTATCCTTACCCTTAACCTCCTTGCTCTCAGTAGAGCGTTCTGCTTTCTACTTGGCTAGAATCTAGAATATGCAAATTAAGCTGCTTCAGTCTACTTTGGCCCCAGCTCAAAACCCCTCATCCACCTTCTTTCCTCCTTGGATAGAAGGATTAAAAGTGTCCTCAGTCTGCAGATTCTTAGAGGCTATACCAGCAGAACACAGGCTTAGAATAAGGCTTTGGATACAGTCTGATGTGGACTGTGTCTGAAATTGCTGAGGCATCTTGACACTTTATGGACTACCTTCTAAGAAGTCTATGGGGGGAGGGCAGCAATCAGTCTACATCAGTGGAAGGAACATAGGGAAGGTCCTGAAATTGTAGTTTTGGGGGTACTAACAGAGTGAAGTTGTGGTTAAATTCTTAAATGTGTTGGGGTTAGCACTTCTGTAGAGTATGCTACAAAAAAAAGAAACAAAACTTGTGACTTCATCTATATATGAGGAAATCCTTTCACTCCCCAACCAGAACATCCGGGAGCTGGTAGATCAGCCCTAGGGAGTTTGCTGAGCCACTTAGGGGTCAAGTAACAGGTCCAGGGTCACATGACTAAGGTCAGAGAAGGAAGGAATTGGAGCCCAAGGCTTCCTGACTCTCTAAGCTCAGCACTTCATTTTCAGCATTTTGCTTCCTAGGAGAGGATAGCTTTAGACAAATTTATGAAGTTATACCTTTTGAAGTAAACAATTTAAATGTGCCCTCAGAATTCAGTATGACACTGTCCTTGGGGGTCCACCACATCAGACCACCTGATCCATTATGCCTTTGGTACCTGTGTAACTTATGCTTTCTTGGACGTCTGAAACATGTCTACCTGATGTTTAATTCCACTTCCTAGTAATGAGCTAATGGCAGGATCTGATGGACTGATCATCTGTTTTAGTTTAGCGGCTAGAATTATGGGCTCAGAGTCCTGCCTCAGACACTAGCTCTGTGAACTGGGGCAAGTTAATTAACCTCTTTGTACCTGCTTAAGCAGTTCCTTAGGGCTTAGCAATCAAGTCTGAGGCTGCTAGTAATTTGCCTTGAGAGTAACCTTCACTCTCTGCCTATAATTAATAGATTATCATTCAAAATGCTGCTTAATTTTTATGACTACCTAAGTGAATTCCTTGAGTTTTCTTGCCCTTTACAGAAGTGGTCATCCCACTTGTTAACCCTTGAGATTTCTGTAGAAAACACCTGAGTTCAGTGAAGTTGAGGCCTGTCCCTCAGGCTGACAAGGAAAGAAACCTACTTATATAGACCTGTTAGTGATCCAGAGTAACTAGCCAGTTGAGTGAGCACAGGCTTCTGTTGGGTGGGTCTGAAGAGTCCCCTTTTGCTCCACTGCTGTTTGCCTCTCTGTGGCTTAATCTTAGGTGAAGAAGAATCTTTTGGGGTCATGGACTCTTTTGGTAGTTATTAATACTTTCTGAGAAGAGTTTTTAAATATATAAAATACAGTACATAAGATTACAAAGGAAACTATCTTGAAATCCCCAGCTTAAGCCCCCCCTGCCCCCCCCTTCCTCCCCCTTTAACCCCACTCGTCCAAGGAATCCCAGGAGAACTAGTCAGGTGAACCAGGCTATTTGAGTTTGCTCTAAGGTATACCTGTTAATGCTCAGATGGATTTGGGATCTGTATGTGTAGAATGCAGTTGGACCTAGGCTCCTAGAATCATCCAGCTGAGTTCCTGTACCCCAGCCCCCTTATCTAACAGATCACTTGGGAAAGAACCTAGCCTCCAGGAGCTTGAAGGAGGGACCTCTGGTGGTCAAGTATTTGCTGTCATCCCCACTAAAATCATTAAGCATCGTAGCTCCGAAGTTTTAGAATTTTTATGTAGAGGCCTACCTTGTTTCATAACAGATGTGTTTCTAAAAAGCTGGGGAATGCAGTCAAGTTGGATTTGGAGATGAATTTTTCTTAATTTCCAAGTGCTTTTTTTCAGTTTGTTCCTAGCATTTCAGCTTGACTTGTTGTTTTGTTTTGTTTTGTTTTACCTCCTTATCCTGTCATGGTCTGTAAACAAACACTTCCCTATAAGGAATACTGACCCCTGTGACAATTTGGCAGTTTTATCCTGAGCCTGTCCCTCAATTGCCCAGTGCCTCAGACTTAGACTTGAAGTCTCTGAGTAGTTGCTGACCTACCTTGTTGGGGTTCTTCCCCGTTGATATGCATCTCTTAAGTGTGAGAAATCCAAATGTTATGTATTCATTCTTTATTTACTCAGGTGTGTCATGATTTAAGTTGGCTTGGGGTTTTTCTGATCTGTCGAAGAATATCTTGGTAATTTTAATTTTGAGATATAAAGAGAGTCAGTGTATAAGAGAGGAGCTGACCTTTGAATCAAGGAGATTTGGGTTCAGGTATTGCTTCTTAGACTTCTCAGTGCCCCCAGGCATCTCTGTGAATTTTTTAGGCGAGTTATACTAAGGATGGAGGGAAGGAGTTCCTGCATTGGTGAACTCCAGTGTGAACCTTCCCCAAAATGTGCTAGGCCCTGGGGATCCAAAGACCAGTCTACTAAAGGGATAGTTAGCCAATGAAAAGAAGCCTTTTGAACCTGGTGGGTTTTGTACTTCAGCTTTCCTCTAAGGCTCCTGGGTCTTTCTATGTTGGGGTGAATAGTTGGAGGTTTAGGTGAAGGAGAAAAGGAGAGTCAGAATGATGAATTCTTTAGTAGAGAAGCTTAATTATTAAACCTTGATGGCTTTTTCTCAGTCTTCATCTTCTTGATCTCTGTAGCTTTTGACCCTATTAACTATTCCTTTGATCTCCTTTTCTGGCTCACCCTTCTCTCACCCAAGATGTTAACCAGAAATCTCTCCTGAGCCCTCTTTTTTTCCCCTCCTCTCCACACCTCCCATCTTTGTTTTCAACCCCTGTAGGTTGTATCTCTCTGCAGGTAATTTCTAAATCTATATATCTAAGCCTAGTTGCTGTTAACAGTTGGTAAAATAGGCATCTCCTCTGGAATTTCCAGAGGCATCTCAAATTCAGCCTGCCAAAACTTATTTCGTTATCTTTCCTCCAAATACTCTCCTCTTTCTAATTTCCTTTTTTTTTTTGAGTTGAGGGTACCACCATCCTTTCAGTGTCCCAGGTTCTCAGCATAGTATTCATTCCCACCTTCTTTTTTTTCTCCCTCACCCCTCATCTCCATTCGAATCCCCACCACACCTCTTGCACCTGGCCCCTTCTCTCCTTTCACATAGCCATTACCTGAGTTCATACGCTATTGCAATAGCTTCCTAATTCCTGCCTCTAAGACTTGCCTCCAGTCTATCCCCTTCACAGCTATTTCTGAAGCCCCAGTAAGAATCCTTCCTCTAGAATAAAATGTGAACACTTGGTTAGCATTATAAAACCTTTCCGAGTCTGATTTGAGCCTCCTTCTCCAGACTGCTTTCACATTACTTTCACACTCAGGTACCATATTCCAGCTAAACTGATGCTCCCCATACTTGGCATTCTGTCTCCTATTCCTCTACCCCCTCTGCCTTTGTGCACACATGGAAAATAGGCACCATTTTTACCCACTACCTCCCAGGATCCTTATTTTTCCAAGGTCAAATGAGATAATGTATGTAAAAGCAAGCACTATAAAAATAAAAGGTCCAGGAAGGGTTTGGCCTGGGGAGGGTCCCCTTTTCCCAAGTTACCCTCATTGTTAGTGGTTTTACTGAAGTTCAAAGTACTTTTGTTTTCTCTGAATTTTCTGAAAAAAAGAAGAAACGTAAAACCAAGCTTTTTAGACCAGAGAGCTCAAGAAATGAAATGTGCTTTCAACTTCTGGGTCCAAAAAGTCTTGTATGCTAAAGACTTTAATATTTATGAGTAAATAATGTAATTTTAAAGATTAAATTGCTCCCCCCTTTGTTGTAACAGGATTTTTCCTGCATATAGTAATCCCACCTTGCCACTAAAGTCCTCTTCTGCTTCCTCCTTGTGGCAAGGAGGTGCCCCCCCGGTTCTCAGAGGTAGAAACTCTGGCAGCTCCTACCAAGCTGGCAAGGCTTCCAGTTCGGCCCCCAATGACTGTTGTTCCAGTACCAGTTTAGCTAAGCCTGGAGAGGCTCCACATTGGCCACGGCAACTCTAGAAGACCTACTAAGTCTTGGAGTTGAGATCTTCACCTTTCTGTAAGTGGAGGAAAATACTTAACATTGATGAAATTGTCAAGTTGTTAAAGTACTGGATTATGGTGATTTCAGTGTCAAATGGGTGAAGAAAAGGGGTGTTTTTCATGTTATTTAAAGTCTCATTAATGCAGATTCGCTAATGATGAAATGTGTGTGTGTAATTCTTATTGTTGGTCTCTTCTAGAAATGTATAGAAACTCTAAAGGCCTACAGAAGCACTAGTGCTTTGGAGCGGTCCACTGTTTGGAAGAAGGGGCTAGAAATTGAAAAGAGATTTGGGAGTTAGGTGTTCAAAGTGCCATTGGTGGCCACTAGCCACTTCCTAACTTGTTAAATTAAACAGTAAGTTACCATTTTGGTCTGAACCTAGGCCATACTTCCCCCCTCTTCCCTCCCTTCCCCCAATCTGGCTTGTATAAAACCTGAGTGTGGCCTATGATCTGTATTATTTTTCAGTGTATACCTCTATTTTTTTCCCTTTTAAAGAGCATTTTTGGAGGGTGTCCTATAGTCCGACCAATATGGTAGTAATAATGAAAATTGCTCAGGAAATAGCACTCAATAAGTTACTTTTTGTTATGGAAAATGACTCATGGGAAGGGATTTGGAGAAAACATTTAATGTACTAGATTTCTCTTTGGAAAAAAAAATATACATATATATATATATATATATATATATATATATATATATATAATTAGATAAGAAAGGCAATATTTCCCCCACTCCACTCATTGCCCCCACGTGCCTCATGGACATATCTTTGTTATATGGAACACTTTGTTGTAAGAGGATTGTATTTACATGGAATATTAATAGTAAAAAGGAGTGTTGACCATGCTACTCAAAAAACAAATCATTTAAAATAAAAACTCATTAATGCTGATTCACTAATTCACAATTAATATAGACATGGAAGAATTGCTAGACCCAGAAGGTCTAGAATCTAGAATTTTTTATTTCTTTGTCATTTTATCAAGGGCAAACTTAAAATTTTAAATTTCAGAATACTTCCTCTGAATTTTACAAGCATTATTTGAAATGAAAGGCTTTAGAAGAAATACTGTTGTTTTGTTTTGTGTGGTAACCAGGGGCTCTAGAAATGAAAGATGCTTTTAATTTCTGGGTCCAGCAATTCTTGTATGTTAAAGTACTTCATATTTAGGATACATTATTATATAATGTAGACCTATTGTAAATAGTACTTTGTTCATCAAATTGCTGTATATTCTGTTGATTAGCACTCATAGCTTCGTTTATACTACTATGTTTGGAAAGTAAAACAAATTCCTTTAATTCAACCTTCACTAACTCTTGCTGCTCCTCCGCCTGCCCCCCTTGCCAATTCCAAGTTAGTGAGATTTCATTTCAGTTAGCTTGTCAGTGATTTTGAGTTCAGTTTTTAAGGCAGAAACTTTATACTTGGCCAATTCAAGTTACAGTTTTTGGTTTTTTGCATTTTCTGTCATTTGTTAGATTGTAGTATAGTGTGTGTGTGTGTGTGTGTGTGTGTGTGTGTGTGTGTGTGTGTGTATAGTATAGTACCTGTAATTGAGTAAATAACCTTTTTTTCATTCACAATTGTTTGATAGTGTCTGGAATGGCTGGTACTGCTCGTATCGACGGAGACCATATTTTTGTATCAGTTCCTGAAGCTCTATTAGTTTCTGATGTTGTCACGGATGATGGGATAAATCTTGATCATGGCCTTGCATCTGAAGTTGTCCAAGGGCCTGATATCGTCACAGAAAATGATTTTGTAACAGAAGGTGTATTTGTTCCTGAATCTGTTCTGGAAGCTGATATTGCCATTGAAGAAATTTTAGATATTAGTGATCACATTTTGACTTCTGACCTAATAACAGAAACTGTTAGATTACCTGATCAGATTTTTGTGGCTGACCTTGTTACTGGTCCTGAAGGACATTTGGAACATGTGGTCCAGGATTCTGTGTCAGGAGCTGATTCTCCCACAATAGTATCAGAGGAGGTTCTTGTAACCAATTCAGATCCAGAAGCTGTGATTCAAGCAGCCAGTACTCTTCCTGGTTCTACAGTTGCTATAAAAACTGAAGATGAGGAGGATGGCAAGAGCACTTCCGAAGACTACTTAATGATATCTTGTAAGTGAAATCAAAGGTAGATAAGTGACTGGGAGATGATTTGAACTAGAAGAGGGTTGGGGGGGGTTCTGCATACCCTCAAAATCATGGCCGATGCCTTTTTGAAAAACAATTTGTTGTAAAGTTGTATTTTTGTGAGATACTTTTAGATTTACTCGGTGAAAGCCTTGCTTCCAAATGTGTGTGTTTGTGTGTGTGTGTGTGTGTGTATGTATCGATATATAATACATCCCCCCCGCCCATTGTTTTGTAGAGGTGTTAAGAGCTGTATTCAGAGAAATAATCTTTTAATATATGGTATGTAAGTAATCACCGTCAAAGGGAAAGAATTTCAGTTTTAGAAATTGGATTACTTTTAACCTTTAAGAATAAGAGAAGAACAAAACATTGTTTTAATGCACTTATTGCATGTGTTTTTATTGGAAGTCAGGTATCTCTTTTGTATTAGTGATTAAATTTGAGATTTTCTAAATGATTTTTTAGCCTCTTTCTATTTTTGTTTTGAATTCACATTTGGGTTTTCTCCTTCTTTCTTCTTGCTTCCACTTCACTTCCTTTTCTTCTTGGGTCGGGGTTGGCTTCTACTGGCTCTTGAGTCTTTCAGGGGATGGAGAATTAACTGCCTTGAAAGGCCTCAGAGCTAAGACAAGAGGGTCCCTTGTCTGCTTTTTCAGAATGGAGAGGATTCCAGAGTAGCCTAATGATGGAGTTCAGCAACTAAAGGAGAAGTCCCTCCTTTCCTTATTGGATTCCTGCTTGTCAATGGAATAAAGAAACTGTTAGTAGCTGGGCTTGGGGGGTAGGAAGTGTTATACTTCTCCCAGTCCCAGAGCTACATCCGAGGTTCATCATCCTAAACTAAATGGATTCAGTGGAAGACTTACTCCTTATAGAATGTGGGATATGTCATTCCATCTGGGTAAATGATAATCAGGAGGAATCAACTTCAGAATAATTGATTCCCTGGATCACTTTTGTGGATGATTTTCTTTTATTCAAAAGGATTTCTACATAATTGTGTTTTAGATGAATTGCTATAAATGGAAGAATATTGTATTGTTGCCTCCTTTTGTATTAGAAACAACTAGAGTTGGCAACTCTTCCTAGAATAAATGGCCTATAATTTGGTTGTGGTGGTGATCCTTTTTAGTGTGGATAGGTGTAAGGAGTTCAGTTGTGAGGGACAGGCCAGCATTGGAAAGGGTAATGGATCAGGAATAGGATGATCTGGGTTTTAGTTCAGCTCAACCCTTTGTAGGTGTGTGTCCTTGAGTAAGTCACAACTTCTCTGCTGAAGTGTTATCACCTGAAAAATGCAGTCAACATCTGCCCTGCTGACTGGAGAGTTGTTGTGAGGCTCAAATGAAATAATGTACATGGATGTACTATGATCATGATCATGATTTTTTCTCCTAAGACTGCAACAACCGTAACGCTCTGCACCTTTGTCAGATTATATATGGGCCAGGTGTCATACACGATAAGTATTAGTTTCACAAGCAGGCTGAGAGAAGAATTAATTGTCTTGATCCTTGTTTTTATTGCAGAGCAACTAAGCTTCCTTCTATAGCTAGTATATGTTTAGATTAATAGAGGGATTCCATGTGGATTTGATAATGGCAATGGATAAGCCCATTGAAGGGGCTAATTTTTCTTCCAAATTAACCATAATTAGAAAAATAGGTCTTCGTTGATTGTGTTTTTCCTTACAGAAATGTCTCTGCATTAGAGATAGTCCACATGGACCACATTTTTATATTAAATGAAAAAAAAGATTTTGTAGGCATGTTATTCTTTTGAGCCATGTTTTGAGAATGTATGATTTAAAAAAATGTTATTAGTACAAATCCTTGATCAGTGACTTGCACATTAGCAATCTGCTGTGTCCTTTGGAGGTTTATGCGTTAGGGAAAGAATTCTTGACTTCAGTAGTAACAGTATGACTGTCCCCATATCTGCCCTGTACCAAATATGGGGACTGGATGTTTTCTGAGGAAATTGGAGAGGAAAAGGATAAGAAATAGTAATCACCTACATGTCACTTTTTGCAAGAAAATGTGTGTGGGCCTTTGACCTTAAAAGAGTTCACATTCTATTTATATGCTTGTACACATACATATACGTGTGTGTGTGTGTGTGTGTGTGTGTGTGTGTGTGTGTGTGTGTTTTGGGATGGAGTGGAGAGTACTGGCAGGTGCAGAGATAAGGAAAAGCCTCGTAGGAGGAACTGCTTTATCTGATGTTTATTGACTGATTGACCTGAGCTTTTCTCTAAGCTGGGAATTCTAAGAACTGGAGTTGGAAAGAGCATGAATTCTAAGCCTGGGGGCAGTCAGGACAGAGCCTTCTGGGGAACAGCTATAGATCCACTTTGACAAGAGAGCAGACCTTATAAAATAGTAATATGTAAGAAGGTTGGAGAGGTAGAAGGTAGGCAGGAGCCAGGTTATGGAGGCCTTTAAGTGCCAACAACCAGAGTCTATATTGAATCTTAGAATTATAGCAGGAATCTCTTGCAGTCTACTGAGGTTTAGAGAGGAGGGATATTTGAGGCAAGAGATCAGTTAGGAGGCTTCCTGCAGCAGTAGTCTAGGGGTGAGATGCTGAGGGCTTTGAACAAGAATTGGTGGGGTTTGTGAGCATAGGGAAAAGAAATAAATAGGGTGGAATGGAAAAGACTTGGTAATTGATTGGATTGATGGCTGAGTAAGAGTGAGGAGCTGAGGATGACCCAGATTGTGAACTGGAGGCAACCAGAAGGATGACAGAAATAGGGCTGTAAGGAAGAAAGATGATTGGAAGGAAAGATAAAGGTTGGTGTCAGGGATGCAGGAACAGAGTCTAGGAGAAAGATGAGATCTGAGAGTCATTTACAGAGAGAGATCACTCGTTTCTCAGATTGGGAACTGATAGGGTTCACCACAAGAGAGGAGAGAAAGGAGGGCCCAGGATATATTCATGGTCAGAGGGCATGGGATGGGTGATGGGCCTGAAATTATTAGGCATTAACATGCCTGACTCTGAAAACTTGCTATCCTGTCCTGGGAATGATAGGGAACCCCCACTCCCATCCCAAGCTTGAGCAGGGAAGCAGTGCGATTAGACATGTAGGAGGAAGAAGAGAGAGCTGTATCACTTGAACCTGGGGAAGAGAGGGGTGGTTGGTCATCAGCAAATGCTGTAGACAAGTCAGGAATGATGAGGATGGGTAGGAAATCCTTCAGAAGTGGTAAGACATTATGGAAAGAAGTTCAGTTGAGTGATGAGGTCAGAACATTCTGTCTCTGTCCTCCTCCCATTCCCTCCCCCCCCTCCCCACTTCCCTCCCTACTCCCCTCCCTCTCAATATATATTTTTAGTGAAACTTGTGAACCTGAGTATATCTTTAAAGCAATGCCACAGAGTTGGATCTTTATAAAGAAATCTATTGTACAAAAATTCATACTTGTGGAATGTTGAGGGACTTAGTTTGCAATTTCTTTAAATTATTTCTATTTCAGTGAAGCATCTCTTTATAAAGCATTTAAAGTAGTGGGTTTATTAAAATTCCATGTATGGAAAACATTTCAGCAGGGAAATTTGTCTAAATTGAGCATCTGTAGTAGCAGGCTTCTTAGGTAGCAGCCACCTGCATACACACACACACACACACACACACACACACACACACACACACACAGAAAGATATATCTCTATATATGCACATACTAATAAAAACTAATTGCTGGCGAAGTATTAACAAGTATATATGTATGTCCTTCCAATTTCACTTGAATAAATTAGGTGTTCTTATTACATGAGTTTAATTATATGCAAATGAGTGCTACTGTAATTCCTTCAACTGCCATTGGTTAAGTCCTTGCTTGGTATGCAAAGTCAGGTGATGGGATAGAAGGGATAAGTTCTTGCCTTCGAGGAGCTTACATTCTATGGAGGAGACAACATGTACACACATAGCTAAGTAAATATGAAATATGTGTACACATCAAATTCAAAGCTACTTAGGGATCAGGGTAAACCTTATGTAGGAAGGGGTCACTTGAGCTGTGCTTTGAAGGAAGCTTAAGATTCTAAGACTCACACAGTGAGGAGGGAAGGCATTCTAGGCGTGGAGAAAGAAAATGGAATTTTTGAGCCATTAGAAAGTAAAGAGAAGTAATGTTGAGCCTAGAAAGCCAGACTGAAGTCCTGATTGGGAAAGGCTTTCCATGCCATACTGGGAGACAAGAGTATTCATAAAGAGAAGTCAGTGACGTCCAGTGCTCCAAAGGTGAAGAAAAATGAGGGCTCAGGAAAGTCCATTCAGTTTGGCAATTAGAGAATTCTGATAAGCGCAATTTCATTTGAGACTGATACGGTCAGAATGTAGATTGGAAGGGGTTGAGAAGCGTGGAAACAGTGACAGCATTTTCTAGGAGTTGGCTAGTGTGGAGAGGTAGTCTAGGAGGGTAGATGGAGAGCCAACAAGATCTCAGTTCAAGATGTGCCATTGACAAATACCAACTGTGAGCCTGCCCTCTCTATGCAACTTTTGCTTAACAGAAAAGGTGCCAGCCTGCATTGGTAAGGGGAAGTTCTTTGAGAGTTGGTAGTACCAGTGACTTCACAGGTTGCCTATGCAGCTATCCTGATCCTTTGGTTGTGGGAGGGTTCTGAGATATAGAGGATGACAGTTGGAGGAGATGCCAGTGTCGAGGGAAGGTAGTTTTATTTATTATTTTGTTTGTTTTAAAGATGGGGGTAGACTTTAGCATGTTTGTAGGCAACAGAAAAGGATCCACAGTAGAGAGAGAGAAAATGAACATTAGAGAGAGGGATTGATTGTAGGGAGGGCATGCCACACTTAGAAGACCTGGCTTTGATGGGAAGGGCTTGCTTCATTGGGGCCTGGGGCAGAGACAGGAAGGATGGACAGTAAGTAATGATAGCAGAATGATTTTGAGGTGGATTGCGTGGCTAATGGCCTCTGTCTTCTTGGGAAAGTATAAAGTGATGTCCTCTGCTAACAAGGGATGGGATGGATAGGAGGCTTAAAAATGTTGTTCCATGAAGATAATTATATCTCTCCCTGTAATTTTATCTGTGCTAGTAATAAGCCTAGCCATTTGGTTTTTTTGTATAAAGTCCAATGCTGTCCTTGTCACATTATTTTTATCAGTGTGGTCAGAATTAAGGCTGTTTTGTTGTGATGTTTTACAAAGTAGAACGTTGTCACTCACTTGTAGGATCTCGAGATACTGTTCCTCTCTCTCCTTGCACCTTTGTTTTGTTTTCACTACTAAACAAACCAAACTGGAATACCTAAGTGTGAATTACAAATGAAATATCATGTAAATGTTTTATATTGATTCACTGGCTGCCTGGATGACTAGTTATCTCAAACCCAATATGTGCAAAAGACAACTCATGATTTTTCTTTCTTATTTCTGTCAAGGACACCACTAAGCTTCCAGTCACTCAGGACTCACAATCTCGGAGGCAACTTCCCCCTCTAACTCCACATATTCAGTCATCTTTTTGTTACCTTCTCTCTACTGCACCCAGCCTAGCTCATGCCCTCCCTCCACACCTCTCACCTTGATTATTGCAAAGGCTGCCTAATTGGTCTCCCTGTCTCCTGTCTCCACTATGCCATCAAAGTGATATTCCTAAAGCACAGGTCTGACCATGTTTCTCTACTCCTCAAAAAACTCCACCCATTCATGTAGTTCATCAAAGGTAGTTCTCTGGTGGTGTCCAAGAAATTAGTAATAATTTAAAAGAGATAGTAATTGGACTCCATCTAGCTTTTTGTCTTTCATTTTTATATGAAACTGCAAGAGTATATTTTTTCTGACACCTCAACATTTAAATTGAAATCATAACTATTAACTACATTTGGTATTGATTTTCTGAAGCATATATAGCATCACTTTGGTTGGGGGATGGGGGAAGAAGGGTGTGTCTTCTGCTATGTAAGGGAATTCTGTTTTCAGTGGCTGACAGTAGTATTCATTTAAAAGAAAATTGCTAAAGGTACAATTTATATTGGTGGGCCTATAACAGATCTTTTTAGAACATTTTCTTAACATGTCATACTCAGAGGACAGTGTTCCATTGATATGTTTCGTTGTTGAAAGCAGCCACTTTCAGTATCTGAAATTAAAGTTTCTGTTATATAGACTGAGAGATTTGGAGTAGTGTGATCGAATTTTTGTCCTCATGTAACATCATTGAAAGAGTTCTGCATGGGACTTTCAAATATTGCTGTTGAAGCCTCACAGTATTTGAAATGAAAGTGTAGTTATTATTTTGATATAAAGTATGCATTGCTAAGTTTCGAGTTATTTAAAGTGCAATTCAGGGTAGGAATTGTCATTTAAGTATAGAGTATATATTAATTTCACTTTGATAATTTTGAACATAAGGGTCTCTATTGTTTAGCTGTTACTTCTCCTTTGTTAGATTTAGTTGTCATAGCTTCTTTGGCTTTTAGGGCTATGCTCTGTAAATGGAAGGTCTGTAAGACTGGCTCCTGTAGTCTTGGTTTCATAGCCCACTTTATTTTGCATCATATACATCTTGCTTTGAATTTTGGTTGTAAAATTTAACTTAGAATATTGAAAGTAATGGGTGATGGTTTGGGGTTTTTTTTTTTTTTTTTTTTTTTTTAATAACTAAGTGCTTACTGAATATTTTTGTCAGTGAGAAAGAAATGTTTGTCACATTGCTGTTAGAATTCACTTGTGACCACTAAAGGTGAGTGGTGCTTGAACTCAATGTTTTCATCCTCTTTGTTTCTTACAGTGGATGAAGATGCAGAGAAACTAGACCAAATTGCAAACCCACCAGTAAAAATCAACACTGAAGCTTCCAATGATGATGTCACTAAAGAAGATGGGTTTGGTTCAGAAGTTATAAAAGTGTATATTTTTAAAGCTGAAGCTGACGATGATGTGGAAATAGGTACAGCTACAACTTGGATTTACTCTTTTAATAGAAACAACAATAGTTTGTGTTATTTTTTTCAAGTGAGCTGACAATTGTGTTAGCAAAGGTTAGACATTTTCTCTTGAACTGGGGAACAAAATACATGAAAAATAGCCATTTCTGGGTGTTTGTGACCATTTATATTTGATAACATAACTGAGGAGAAGAATTTTACCATTCTTCTATCCATAGCACACACGTGAGTATTGTTTTGCAGCTGAATCTGTCAAACAGGTGAGTAGAGAAATTTGGTTTGAACCTGTGTGTGGTAACTGCCTACTAATGGTGAAATTCTCTGATCATTTCATGGTTTTAGGATTTTACCTAATACTGAATATTTTCTTACAGGAAAATACTTAACTGAGTTATACCTCTTCACAGCTAGCTAACTTAAGTTTTGACTATTCTCTTGCTTGATGCTTCTGTGGATTTGTGTTAATGCATCCTGTCCACATCTCTTGTGAGATTCTTTCCAAGAAATCCATTCAAGATGCTGGAGACCCTACTCTAAATAACTTGACATTATGTCGGTACCACTAAAACACAGTCTGTATGTTAGTTATCTCAAATTCTTGCTACATCATCTGCCCTCTTTTCTTTATTCTGTCATAGATCTCTTCATGACATCCTTTAGATGGCTTTTCCTAGACAATTACGTCTTGGTTACAGCCTATTTGCTCCCACCTTGTGCTCCTTTAGGGTTCCAATACTTCTTTAGAGAAGAAGGTAGTAGTCCATGATTCAAGGCCATGCAACATTATGAGATCATAAATTTTATCAATCTGGAGCTAGAAGCACCCCCAGAGGCCAACTAGTTGTCCTTCCCCTCCTTCCATAGAAAACTATGGGGATAATTAAAAGGACTGCACAGTTTCCCCAAGGTAACTTGGCTTGCTCTCCTTCTCCTCTTCTTGGACTCTTGTTAATCAGACATGGTATGTATGTGCCAGTGAACAGAATAATCGTATGGGTTGTCCACCCAGTAGCATATTGACAATAGGTATTCCTATTTGGTTTTTCCTGAGTATAGTCATTGTGAATCTCATTTTAGAAGGCTTTGCAGTGTTGCAGGAATTGATATAACCAATCCAATTTCATCTGTAAACATGAATCTCTAGAGAAACATTGCCATTTCCAGGGAACTTCTCTTCTTCAATGTAGATTCTGTGTTGGATATCCTCTGTGGCAGTGGTGAACACTGTTAGCAAGCATATTACTCTGTATTTTATAACTTATTTCATGGTAACTATTCAGCCATCCTCTGATTCTCAGTTGTCAAGAAACCTCCTGTGGTTCTTAACATGCATGAGAAATATATGGAGGATTCTACTGAAGGTGACACTTTGCTCTAGCTCATTAAATGCTTTTTTTTTTAAACTAACCAGCAAACACAGTGGGATCTTATGTTCTCTACATTTTGTGTAGTCATTTGTGTAACTGAGAAGATGTGGTCTACTGCAGCTTACTGATTTCCTTCCTTTCCTTGAAAGCCTATTTCTTTCTCCTATCTTCTTAAAGAATGTCATTGATGAGTGTTGTTTTCTCACACAAAAAAGTTTGTGTAGTTGTTAAGGGCATTATAGGACCATAGTTACTGATAATTTTTTGGTCTCTCTTTTTGGTAATAATACCTGAAGTTTTCTTCCAGACTCTGGTATTCTTTCTTGTCTTTTAGCACCTTAAGAACGAAATCCTTTTGTCTCCAGTACGGCTCTTCTCTGTGCATCCTTGGCATTCATTTTTGGGCTGCTTTTCCCATCTTTGCTTTGCTGTGCCATGTTTACCTTGTCACACATAGCATTTTGGGGAAAGTAGTGGCTTCACTTGCCATTTATGGAGCATGTATAATTCTTTACCTTTTCTTTTTTTTGCCTTTGCTTTCCTTTTTCTTGTTGCTTCTTTAAATATCCTCAGGATATATGTATGACCCTTTGATTTTGCTTAGTTGGGTCTCTTAACAGATTTTTCAGTAAGCTTTTCTTTCAACTGCTTATTACTGCTTGGTGATGAAGTAATAGCTCCTCATCTTCTATCTTCATCTGTAAAATTTCACAGATGAGTATATGTGGTAAATTAGTATTCCCTTGGCTGTTCCATCTCTCCACTTGGTGTGGAAAGCAGTCAGCTCTTTGCTGAAACAGTTTCTATGCTTTTATTTGCTTCTTTGTTGTGGTTTTTCAGTTAGATTTGAGCCATGGTGATACTGTCGTTTTTGTTTGTTTATCTGTTCTTTATTTTTCTGCACTAATAGCTTGTTTAAGATAGAACAAGTTGGAGTTAACTTAGTTGGCTATCATACCTTCTTATCTTTCTTTTTAATTGAGATTGATTGCTCTCCCAAATCTGTAATCTGCCTGTACAAAGATAATTGATTTGGTAATGACTCTATAATACAAAGACACTCGCCTTCTTAGCCAGTCACTTTCTTGAAGTTAAAATACAATTAATTTCATTTTTGTGAAATTTCATTTCATAAATTTGTAGCATCTAG
The DNA here is from genome assembly GCF_028372415.1 of Notamacropus eugenii. Lineage (NCBI taxonomy): Eukaryota > Metazoa > Chordata > Mammalia > Diprotodontia > Macropodidae > Notamacropus > Notamacropus eugenii. The sequence goes on from NC_092879.1 coordinate 79,964,145, forward strand.
TGCCACTAACACCTATTATGAGAAAGTACTTGTGCTATATAGGGACAGAGCTTCTATGTAAGCTACAGGCCTTTATTTAGCCTTCATCACATCTTAGTCATGAACCATTTTATAAAGTTCATGGTGGTTACCTTGGAGGGCTTTAATCAAGCTCTTCACAGACTTTCTCTACCTCCTCATCCTTTTCAAGAAATGTTGGCACAAAAAGTGGACCTTTTGCAGATGCTCATTATGAGCCCCCAAATAAAAAGTGGCTAAGTGACCCATGGACTTCTGTTTCTTGGTTTCTTTGGACTCAGTAAAAAGAAATCCACCATTACCCCATTGTTTCATGGGTTTCTAGAACTAGTTTACTACTGTTGAGCCTTTGCATATTTAGTTAGCCTGGCCCGAAGGAACCCCAGATAGTCTGTTGCTGGGGCCCTGACCATACTTGAAGCCCTTGTGGTGTGGCAGAAGCTCTCCTCCTTTGGCCTAGCCATCAAGAACCCAGCCACACCTACAATCCATGAAGAGGCACCAGAAGAGGACTTGGTAAGTGGTGGGTGACAACTGCTTTTCTTAGAGAGTGTCTGTTTTTAATTTTTGAGGTGGAACAGAAGTTGTTACAGAGAGTGATTTCCACAATGGACATTCTGTCCCTGGAGTACTTGAACAGCAGGGATGTGTTGGCCGAATGCAGCGGGAGAAGATGGTTTACATGGCGGTTAAAGACTCGTCTCGTGAGGGTGAAGATCTCAGTAAGAATCAAAATACGTTTTTTAAAACTTATGCAGCTATAGCATTATGTGGTATATGCAACACGCGCAGTATTCATTCAATGACGATAGTAATCGGCGAGACACAGATGTGTGACTCCACATTTATGTTGTGTCAAATATTTAAAATGACCTTAATAATCACTAATGTTGTGAGAATGTATGTAAATTCAGTAACAAAAGAATTAAGTGCAGTACCCTTCCTATAACCACCTGGAGGGAGAAGCAAGTGTGTCTCCTCATTTCTTCCCCCTCCCCCGTTTGCCACTGAACTGGGCCCCTCTGTGACGTCCTTGGCACAGAGCAGATACTTATTAATGCTCCTTCCTTTCCCCCGGATAATCTTGGGTTTTCCAGGTCGCTGTGTGGCCTTAAAGACTGGCAGAGTGGGCTAGCTCTTACCCCTTACCTTGCTATGTGGATATCCTTTTCAAAAAAAGTGATTTTTTTATTATTCTGAATTTAAGCACCAAATCAAAAAGGGCATTTACATAGAATGGAGTAGAAAAAATAAAATTGTTCTTGAAACTGCAAGTCTTTATCCTGTACTGCTTGTATTAGTTGGCTTGTTCAGCTGTGCTCCTTTCTTCTCTTCCTTCTGTTTTCTTGTCTGCCTTTAAAAAAACAAACCTCAATTCCCTTTCCTTTTCCCTCCTGTGATAAGTCAAAACAACACCATTTAAATATGCACAATAAAGCAAAAGAAGCGTATTTATTTCCCCCCCTCCCCAATAAAAAAGGAGAGGCCAACGGGGGTACCAAGCTATTTCATCATCTTACTAGAAAAATCATGAGTGTTCTGCCATGGTCTTTCAACTGCCCTGCAATCTCCCTTCTCTCTTTGAGGAGTAGGAGTGAGAGGGGAGATTTTCTCAACTATTAATTGCACTTCCAGATGGATAAATGTGTTGAGTGAGGTCGTTGTACTGGTTGGACAGGTTCTTTGTGCTCCTCGTTCAGAGTGAGGTTGACTTGGAGGGAATAATGAGCTGACAGCTGTTACTGCTGTGGGTGTGATTGGGAGATGGCTTTCATCCTTCCCCTTGCTGATTGGGGTAGGGGGCATGAGATGTGGGGAACCAGAGCACAGCCCCAAGTGGGGATGGCAGCCTCAGTGTTCAGACAAATGCAAACCAATTTATTGGGCTGCCAGAAGGAAGTCTTGGGCAAGGTGGAATCATGTCCTCAAGCACCAGCATTCAAGAGGAAGTGGCTCGTTCATTTTGTTTCCATTCAATTCAAGAAACATGAAGTTACCTGCTCCATGTTAGACGTGGCCATGACACTAACTAGGTTTTTCTGATTCCTGTACTTTTGTATGTGAATGTAGTTAGTTATTGTCATGAGTTCCTTGAGAACAGGGGTTCTGTCTGGCTTTTCTTTGTCTCTCCAGTCTCAGTGAAGTGCACACAGCAGGCTCTTACTACGTGCTTAATGACTGACTGGCTATTTATGTGGGAAAAGAAATTTGGAGTGTTGAATCACGCTTTCCAAAGGAGCCTGCCTAGTTGAATGACTACCCACCCCTTAATGCTTACACAGCCACAAAGAGCTGTTTTCTCAGCATCAGGTTTTACCAAGAGAATAAGGTGACAGGATTTTTTTAAGATGGGGGGGTGAAAAAGTCAACACACCTCCTCCTGAATTGTCCAGATAACACTTAAAAACATTCCATCCTAAGCCACCATTTCAAAAAGACTTAGAATGGTGAACTGTTGGAGTATTTTGCTCAACATTTCAGCTTATAATTTAGACTTTGTCCCATTCAGATTGTGCTGAAATAGCTGATGAAGTTTACATGGAAGTCATTGTAGGGGATGAGGATGCCCCGCTGGAAGACTCGGGTGTGAATAAAACCTTGGTTCCTGTGGCCTGGGCTGCAGCGTATGGTAGGACACCCTTCTTTCTTATGCTGAAGTCAAAAATGTGCATGACCAATTCATCAAGCCCATTAATATACTATGCTACTGCTGTCATGAATTGCATCCATTTACTGAAGTGTTCAGGATATTTCCCCTCCTTACACCAAATCAGTCATTTCACAATACCTTCCAGCATTGGTGCGGTCCCACTCCTTTGGCTAGAGTCCAACATGGACCCCTCCTCCTTTCCTGCTTTCCCTCTGGAAATAGCCCCTATTTGTATGGCTGCTTTTGAAAAGCCCAGCTTTTTATTCTGTACATTATGTCTAGGGATGCTTGGCTATGTAGGCCGGTCATTTCACATCAAAGACCTCAAGTGGACAAATTGATCTTTATTTTTCCTTCCCAACAGCCTGCCTCTTTTCAAATGATCCTCACTAATTGCATTGTATCTTTTTTAAAAAAAGAGTCTAGCATATATAGATGAGGACCGTAAAATACGAACATGGTACTGATTTTCCCAAATAGTAAGTGGTCCTTGAAAAAAATATTTTTTTCCATTTTGAAAAGTTAGTTACTTTTACTATTTAAATAGGAAATAAAGCTGTTGGATTTTATTAACACTAGAATACAAAACAGGTTTTTTGGGGGGGAAATAGATTTATCTAGCAAATATCATAGAATTATAGCCTTAGAAATGAAATGATTGTCCTTGAAGCCAATCAGTCCAGTGCTCACATTTTAAATAGGAGACAGCTAAGTGACTTACCCAAGGCCATGCAGCAGATGCCCAGAACCATGATTCAAACCTCAGTCTTCTGAATCCAAATCCACTTACTTCCAATGTATCCTTTCCCCTCTGTTTTTGTTTTAATTCTCAAGATGGCCCAGGTATACCTTATTTTGTCATCAAGTTCAAATTATTTTGTATTAATTTTGGCTTTAAAAGTATAAAGAAACAACTACCTAATTTTGAACATGCAGTTTGAATTGTTTTTCTGGACAGGTATGTTGAGAGGTGCTGATTTTTTTCTCCCCCACTCCCTTCTCCCTGCGCCGCCCCCTGTCTGTCCCCCTTTGGAATTATTTTTCTCATATGTAGAGTGAAATCAAGGAGAAATAAAAAATTGAATTTCTTTAGAGAAATGCAGAATGTAACATTGAGCAAGCAGACAGGTGAATGACTTGCCTGTCATCCTTCTAATCCACTAGCATTTCAGTCTGTCAATTATTTTTTTTAGGAGATGAAAGTCTTTCCCAGAGGTATGAAGACTGTGAGGCGTCAGGTGAGAATGGAGTTTGATACGAACTATTAGGTGTGAGATACATATATAATTATGGTATCAGTAAGTAGAAAATTAAGAAGATTGGGTTTTAGGTCATATTTATACACACGGAGTAGTTGGAACTGGTTGAACTTGCCTGGGTTAAAAAAAAAAATACCAACTTCCCAGATGGTTAAATCATTTAGATATAGTGTTCAGGAAATCATATTATACATGGAAAAATCCCTGGGTTTGGAATTGAAAGACCATGTGTTTAAATCCTGAAGCTGCTGCTTACTAGATATGTCACCTTTAATAGGTCACTTCGTATCTGTGTCCTTCTAAACTATAGGTTTAAGTAGAAATTTCATAAGAAGTAATTTTGTTTAAATGTCAGGCATTTTTATAAGGATCCAGGCACATTATGTGGACCTGGATAGAATTTGTGAGGACACAGATAATGAGAGTTGCTTAAGACCTGCTGCCTGCCTGCCCACCCAACTGCCCAAGAGCTCTTCTGCCCAGATGTCTCGGGCGTCTCAAACTTAGATTGTCCAAATGAACTTTGGTTCATTGTTCCACGTCCCCTTCCCTGCCTTGCCCTGCCCTCCGAATTTCCATGGAGAGTTCTACTCCCCTACCATTCTGGCAGGGCTGGAAGCCTAGAATGTTTTGGACTCTTCCCCTCTCGCTTTCCCCCAACCCCCTTTCCCCAGTCTGTTGCAAATCTCTACCTCCACAGCCTTGCTCAGTCTAGTTCACTTCTCTCCTGAACTATTTCATCTCCATTGGTTCTTACCCCTCTCCGATGAACTGTGCACGTACCATTGCCAAATTGGTGCTTCTAAAGTGCAGATCTGATAGCGCCGCAACCCTGCTCCAAAAACTTCAGTGACTCCCTAGGAGAATATAAGCAGTCCTCAGCCTGTCTTGTATTTGCTTTTGCACTGTTCTTTCTAGCTCCTTGTCCTCAATGTAATCTGTTTCAGTCAAATTGACCTCTTTCCACCCCTGCCTTTGTAAAAGGCTGTAGTGTCTGGAATGCACTCCCTCCTCACATCCACCTCTTAGATTCTCTAGTTTCTTGTGTAAAAGAGTTATTTCGTGTCTTTTATTTTTGCATTACCTTTATTTCCCAATATATTTGTCCTCTGCTCCTAGGAGCTGTCCCTTTTATGGAAGCCCCTTGTGAGTAAGGATTGTTTCATTTACTGTATTTGTATCTCCAGGGCCTAGTACGTAAGAAAAACAAACAATAAAAAAGGGGGAGGGAAGCAGTTCAGCAAAACTAACCAAATCCCACGTGGTGTTGCACAGCATTGGGTACCCATAAACCCAAGCCTTGCAGCTCGGCAAAGAAGGGGGTGATGCGCAGTGTTACTCTCTTATTGGAGGATGAGTTTGGTCCTGATCACTCTCATCTTTCAGTTTTTTTATTGCCCCTTCCGTTTGCATTGATATCACTGTTTTCTTCCGGTTTTATAGACCAACGGGTAGGCCAGGTTTGGGGGGTTTTCTGTGGAATGTGGGTTTGACTGTAATTACGAATCTGGCACATAATTCCTTTTGGTGTGTGTTGAGCAGGGGGTTGAAGGAGAAATGATTGAAAGAGTTTGCAAAAAGCACCTAAGAGGCTTTCTGGTTATATGACCCCTTGGTTCTGCCTCCTAAGTTGCTTTCTTCTAAATGAGACTTTTTGTGAACCTCCTAACTGTAAGTTTTCTCTCCCTCCTGAAATTTAATTTCCATGTATAATCTGTGTTGTATTTACTCAGTGTACATAGCCTATCTGGCCAGTAGAATAGAGGCACTTTGAGGCCAGAAATTGTTTAGATTTGTATCCCCAATACCTGGCACATAGTAGACATTTTTATGTTTGTCATAATCTTCCCCGTTGATGGCAGTACTCACTTCAGTGAGATGATCGATCTTTTGAAGTATTAACTGAAACTCTAAAGAGTGCATAATGTGGTTCTGTGTCCTTGCTGATCTTGGATTTTCCTCCACTGTGTAAGTGCTGAGCATGCTGACTGGGAAGGGTTAAAATGAAAATGATAATTTTTTAAACACGTTGTTTAATGGGGACAGTGCTCTGGAATTTGGGGTTTTGGGGATAGAGTTGTGGTGTTTTTAAAATTAAGACACTTGGCAGTCAAGGCCATTGGAAAATGAGGTAGAAAATCATTATTGATCAGTCTTTTTTTATTGGATTCCTGTGATTTGGGTATTATTGTATTAATTTCTTTGGTAACCAGTGGATTTACCTGGAGCAATTGGTTTGTTTTGTTAAAGACGTAAGGGTTCCTTTTAGTGAAATGGCTTTTGGCTTTGACCCACAGGTGGTAGTTGTTTTTCATTTTTGATTTTTCTTTTAAGCAAGGGAATTTTTCCAGCATGACAAAACTATATGCATATGCAGTCTCAGTCCTTGGAAGGTGATTAATGATGATTTAGCTCTATATTGCAGAAATAATTGTTTTAAGAGAAGTACCTACCACAGAGTCTGAGTCAAGCTGCCATATTGGTTGAACTTATTTTTTAAGCCCTAAATGAAAGCCAGTGCCTGCACCCAGCACATTAATTCACTCCTTCAACCAGATTCCCAACCCTGACAGAGCCTGCCAGTGAAGACTGCCCAGCCAGTAGGAAGACAGACATCAATGAACTAGTGTGTTCAGGTGGACTCTATAAACAGATCCAAATAAAATAGAGTCTTTTTCTGTGTAGGGGAGAGACAGACAGATTGACAGAGGCAGACAAATCAGGAAGCACACCCGAACCCACACTATTCAACTGTTTTTATTAGAAACTTTTATGGTCATCCTGAGTACTTTGGCACATAGACACAGGCGAGATTGTTTGCCAAACTTTTCACTGCCTCTTCTTCCTTTCAGATTTCTTTTGTTGGCCTTCATTGGTAGGTAGGTAGATTGAGGTTTTGGCCTAGTTTTGGGGGGAGTTGCAAAGGGGAGTGGGCCTAGACTTGGTGGGATTTTTTTCATTTCATCTCCATTGTACAAGCAGACTCCATTTCAGGATGGGTAGGGTGGTGGGGTAGTTGTAGGTTGACTTCAAGCACAGTGTATATGATGCTTCTTGTTCAACTTTTCAAAGGGGTAACCTGCTAATATATCCACTAACACATTTGACCAAGATATAATAGAAAATCACCATATATATATATAGCTTAATTGTCTTTCAATTTTTTCAGGCAGTAATTTGGAGACCAGATTAGAAAATAAAGATGGTACCCCAGCACAGTACCTTCAGATTTCTGATAGTCTTAACTCAAATAAGGCACTTAAACAGAAGTCCAAGAAAAGGAAACGAGGAGAAAGCAGACTATGGCAAACAGGTAAAATACTGGGCATTGTGAATCAGGAAAGGGCTCTAAGTCAGGAGAGACTGCCATCCCACCTCCAGCACTTTCCTAGCTGTGTGGCTGGGAGCAAGTCAGTCAGTGTCTCTAGACCTCATTTTATTACCTCTCCAAATGATGCAGAACCTGTAGTTCTTCCTCCAGTAGCATCGTTGGGAGGTACAGAGGAGACAGGATAGATATGTAAAGTGCTGTGGAGAACGTAAAGCAGAACCTATATAGCAATTGTTATTATTTGAATAATGACTCACAAAAAAAAAAATCCTCAAGTGTGTAGTCACTCTCTCTCCACCTCCTTATTTTTTGTGTGCTGGAGGTCACTGTGTGACCAGCAGCGCTTGCTTGCACTCCATGGCCTTTGAAAAAGAGAACATTTAGGTTGGTGACTTCCTGCACTGCACATGGCCACCACACCATGTTAGTTTAGAAAGTATTTTAAAAATAGCCATTTTCCTTAAGGAAGGATCTCCCCAGCAGGCCTCCCCTGCCCCCATCCCGAACATACAGGGAGTTGCATCTAAGATTTGCAGTGCTACCTATCTTCCAATCTGTTGTTGAACTGTTGTCCCAACTTTTATTTTTTTTAATTCAGCTGTTATAATTGGTCCCGATGGGCAGCCCCTGACTGTGTACCCTTGCTGTATTTGTGGGAAGAAGTTTAAATCCAGAGGATTCTTGAAAAGACACATGAAGAATCATCCTGATCATATTATCAAGAAAAAATACCAATGTACAGATTGTGACTTCACAACTAGTAAGAAAGTAAGTTTTCATAACCACTTAGAGAGCCATAAGCTTACAAATAAAGTCGATAAGACTCTTGAACTTACAGAATACACAAAAAGATACAAAGAAGCTAGTCCACTGAGTTCAAATAAGCTTATATTAAGAGACAAAGAATCCAAAATTTATAAATGCAAATTTTGTGACTATGAAACTGCAGAGCAAGGGTTGCTGAATAGACATTTGCTTGCTGTTCATAGCAAAAATTTTCCTCATGTTTGTGTTGAGTGTGGGAAGGGATTCCGGCACCCCTCTGAACTTAAGAAGCACATGAGGACCCACACAGGGGAAAAGCCATACCATTGTCACCATTGTATCTTCCGCTGCGCCGATCAGTCAAATCTGAAAACTCACATGAAAGCCAAACACGGCACGGTTTTGCCATATAAGTGTGAACACTGTCCCCAAGCTTTCTCTGAGGAAGCTGAGCTTCACCAGCACCTGGAATTATTCCAAGGACATAAAACACACCAGTGCCCTCATTGTGAACACAAGAGCACCAATTCAAGTGACCTTAAGCGACATATCATTTCTGTCCATACTAAAGATTTCCCTCACAAATGTGAAGTGTGTGAAAAGGGCTTTCACCGTCCTTCAGAGCTCAAAAAGCATGGTGAAACCCATAAAGGCAAAAAACTTCACCAGTGTAGACACTGTGACTTTAAAACGTCAGATCCTTTTGTGCTCAGTGGCCATATCCTCTCTGTTCACACCCGAGACCTTCCTCTAAAATGTAAAAGGTGCAAGAGAGGATTTAGGCAGCAAACTGAACTTAAGAAGCACATGAAGACCCATAGTGGAAGGAAAATTTATCAGTGTCAGTATTGTGACTACAATACTACAGATGCCTCTGGCTTTAAGCGACATGTTATCTCCATACATACAAAAGACTACCCACATAGATGTGACTACTGCAGAAAGGGATTCCGTAGGCCATCTGAAAAAAATCAACATATAATGAGACACCATAAAGAGACTGTTATGTAAAATTATATATACAAAAATTTGTGTTTGTGTGTGTGTATATATATGTTTAAAAAAATAAGAAAGGAGTTTAGAGACTGGGATATGCTAATTGGAGAAAAAGAAAATCTCATGAACTGTTTCTCCTGGTTCCAAAGTTTGATATTAAATCATAACCTTACATTCTTTGTATTAAAAGACTTAAAAAAAAGTATTAGGGTTGTCAGTGATCTGACAACCCTGAGAGTTGCTCACCACAGCTCAAGCACCATAGGCAGTGGTAGGGGAGCTCCACAGAATGGTTACAGACAGACTGCTGAATGTTTATTTCATAGTATTATATGCATTGTTAGGCAGGAGGGAGACAGAGAGAGAACTGATGGTGCTATTTGGTTGATTTGAAACATTCACCTCCACGGTGCTTGGGAGGTTAGTAACACTTTTCTAGAACAACCAACCTGCACGTCTTATGCAATTTAGGAGTTGGGAAGGCGGAGGTAGGAAAGATGGCAGTTGCTCAGTGATCACTTAGTCATTGGGTTTTTCTATAATACCCGGAATGGGTTTCCAGAAATGGTTGAAGTTTTGTTTGTCCAGTTTTAAAAGCATTTCATTGAGAAGCATTTTTAGGTTAATTCAGGACTTTTTCAAAGCTGAGTTTCAGAGCTGCTAACCTGTTTTGTTATTAGATAGGTTGTTTAAAAGCTAGCAGTAAGTGAAGAGGTCAGAGGCAATATGCCATTGTTGAGAGTAGGGGGGTTGGTGTATATAATTTCCCTTTTGCCTGACGCTACAGTTGAATGTTTTGGATGGCACAGTTTGCAAAAGTATATTTGCATCTTATGTGGATTTGGAAGAAATGGATGCAGCAATAGTGTTGCAGTTCAGCACTATTTTTTTTTTTCCTTAATGTTTTAGGAGCTTATTTAAAAAGTTTAAAAAAATGGTTCAAAGAACACAACTTTGTTAAATGACAGTAAATATTTAGAGATTCTTTTAGGACAGTTTTAGCAAATATGATTATTCTAGTCCTACTTCATTAAATTACAAGGTGCAATTTTATGCCATTGCTGAAAATACCAATTTTATAATATCAACATGCGTTTTTCATTCTGAGGCAGTACTTATGCAGTATTTAACCAGAATAATATGCTGCCAATAGAATTAATTCAAAGATGGATCTTCAGTTTACAGTATATACATTGAAAATATGTCTCCTTTTAAATGATGCTTTGTGTTAGCATGCTGCAAATCAAAATAGCATTTAATAGAACAGGTTGATCTAGGGCTATTTTTAATGAAAAACCTATTCATAAATGTTATGCATATAATGTGTACCTTTACTTTTTTTTTTAAGTTGCTTCATGTTTGCACATAGCTGTTGACCACATGATTTAAAAAATGGAAATTTTGCTTCATTATCTAATGGGGCTTTGTAATTCAGACAACCTTCATTCTTTTGGTTTTGTACCAGATGAGAATCAGTTCTTTGAGAATAAATTTTATATCTTTCTGAAACCTAAAAAGGTTAAATTTAGAATTTGAAACAAAAAACAAGTTTTAATGTGTCTGTAAATGATACACATTCTGTAACATAAAATTGTCACTGTTATGTGGGACTATTATTTCTAAATGTTATTGTAATGAACATACAATAAAAAGTATCTCTTGCACTTGATGTTTTTGATGGAGTCTTTCTTGATTAACTTCTGATGTTTGAAGAATTTTTTTGCATTCATTTTCTTGAAATGTTTCTTTCTTTAGGAAATGACTTTGTTTAAAATTGCTCACTGGTATTTTCTTCGAAAGAAATCTTTTCTAATTTTATTAAGTTGAGATCAAAATAGGATATAAATTGCCAGTAGCGCAGGTCCCAGTGATCCTTCCAACTAATGTTCCCTCCAACTTGTTAAAGTGGCGCCTGACTGGAAACCCAAAGGATCTAGTGCTCTGTGATGATGTATTTGTGAACAAATTTTATGCTCATCAAGTTTTTAAAAAGAGAAATTCAGTTAGGTTCAAATAGGAATTTAGAAACCTAGTTCTCTGGTTTTACAGATTGAGATCACAGGCTCACTAGGAATACTTTTTACCAAGTATCTAGACCTGAAGCACAGGCTAGATGACTTAATATAGTTGTCTAAAGGCAATATGGTATATAGCAGGGGGAAAAAAAACAAAAACATTAGACTAGGAGCAGCCAGGAGACCATCTTGGCTCTGTCCTTGACAGTCTGTGTGACCTAATGGTAAGTGACTCAATCTTTCTGGACCTCAGATGGGGGTGGGGGAAATGGAGAATAGAATGAATCATGTTTCGAGGCCTTCCAGAGAAAGAATTCTGTTCCCTGGAGCTTTGGCTACATGGGAGAAGTGCTTCTGGACAGAAAGTCAAACCCTACTTGGTGAGGTAGGTAGGGACTTCTTTTCCCTGTTCTCCAGTTGGTGGCTCAAACAAACTGACTGTCTTCTGAGATCCCTCCCAGTTCAGTGATCCTGTTACTTCATACATTGAAAATATATTGAAAATTTTACATCTCAATTAGCCTATTCTAGAAAGTTAATGAATGAATTTATAACACTTGTTTGCTTAGCTTTCACTGGAAGGTAACTTCTCATGTTTGTTTCATTTCATGTCTTATTCTGCATAGCTCAGATATTTAATAATCGTTCAGATTTGAAGAACTTTAAAATTTAGGTCGTTAACAAAAGCATGTCTCAAGTTTTTGAAATATGGGGGTCTGTAGAAATTGTCATTCAGAAGCATAACATGTCACTTCGCTGGTTGTGGTATGTCCAAGAGGAGGTATCAAATAAATACCAGCACTTGGGGTAATTTTCCTTTTTTTAAAGGTAATTGTCCCTGTGAATGTGGACTGAAAGGAGGAGTTTTCTTTGTAAAATGTCACACTGCTCCTTTTCTTTTGAAGGTTACAACATCTCAAAAAAAGACCACTTGCAATTTGCATGTTTTTTTATGTGCCATTTCCACTTTATTAAATTTGAAGAGGTTAAGAAAGATAATGAAATCCCATTTAATTTTGACACTATCTTTGCAGTTTGCAGAGATTTAGCCTGTGAAGAGAAAAGGCCTCTTGACAGCCAGTTTCGTTACTCTTCATCACATATTGAATTAAGAACCACAGACCTTTAAATGGTAACATACAGGAGCGTCACTATAACACATACACCATGGAATTTTGGAAGGTGGGTCCACCTTAGACTGTCTCTGGTTGGTTGGTTCTGTTTTGGGGAGGGGATGGGGGAAGGTGGTATTTTTTTAAAATTTGCAACAGCTAAAAGGCCCTGTTTGTAATATAGTAACAAAGCTGTCTTGTGGCATGGACTCAAGTTTTGGCGGGTGTAGTGACACACCCTGAAGCCAAGTCACTGCTCTGTTTCTTGTCACAAGGTAAGGAAAATGCCACCTGTTTGAATTTTCAATCACTGAGCTTCACTTCATATTGTCTGTTTGACTTCCTTCTATCAAATTCATTACCTCTAGGGCCCATAGCCTCTTGTGCCCTAAACTATTAGAAAGAAACCCAGAATATTTAAACCTGCATTTGCTACAATTCCAAAGTTCATCAGGTTTAGATGTAAGCGCAGACCACAACCTTTTATGTCTCCAGTAATATTTCCTTATAAACCATGCACCACATTTAAAATGAATATAATTAGTACTGTACAGAGTGTGTATTGCTTTTTCCCCGATCATTACAAATATTTCTTAAAATGGAAAGTTGATATAATGCAAACTATTAATTTCTTTTGCCAATTCTATGTGAATTTACCAAGAAATGGATGTTTTATCAGGTTTTAAAAAGTATTTCCAGATTCTTGAGTGTCTTGTGGGTGGGGAGGTAGGGGTGTCGTACTCTAAATTTTAGTTAAAGCCAGCAAGAGTTATTTGCTATTTCCATGTCCAAAGCCAGCAAGAGTTATTTGCTATTTCCATGTCCATTTTGGACAGTGCAGTGAAGTTAATGGTGGCTGGAGAGCTGTCACCTTAGTATGCAAATTAGGTGTTTAATCATTTATGTGAGGAAGGGAGCCATTACTTGAGTCCTTTAGTTCTTTGATAGGTACTTAGAACTACCAAAGGACTATATAAAGTTCAGTGAAATTATCTTACTAGTTAAGGAGTTGAGAACTCAACTTTTTCATTACTAAGTAAAGCCAAACCATCACCTGAGATGTCTTCAAGAAATACATACGTAAACTTATAGTATTCCTTTCACTCATAGAGAAAAAAAATAAATCCAAGCTATATAAATAAACACAGGTACTGAGTAAATTGTTTTCCCTCCACCCCCTTTAATCAGTAGTAGTATCTAAAGGAAAGTTGCATGCTTTGTCTAATCCAGGGTGAAATAATAGAATGAAATAAAGTCCCTGGCCCAAAAAGCTAATTCGTTATCTTTGGAAGTATCTTTTTTAAGTAGTAGAGCATGCTCTTGGTATGTCAGCAAATAAAAACTTAAGTACTTCCTGGGTTCCACTGTAAATACATTAGGGAAAACTGCCATCCATATAGAGCCATATTTTCATTAGGTTAGGTGTTATTACGGTTAAAAATTTGGATGAACCTTAATTTCTCATATTTTCCAAGACTAAGCAGTAAACACAGTCATTGGGTGAACTTCGAACAGCGGGTGCTGAATTCATGGCTGAAAGAAAACACAACAATTGTTTAAAGCCTGTTCCTGGTTAGCTGGAGACATGGTTTTCTCTTACTAGTTTGTTAACAAATCAGTGGTGGCATCCATGGACTTTGCATTTACAATGCAATCAGTGCCTTATTTGCTTGGACTTAATTCAGACTGGACCATTTTAATATGAATACCTTGAATCAGGAGGGAACTAGTTTCAACTCCATGGTGTTATTAGTTAGGTACCCTGAAAAAGAAATTCAGGCTTGGGCAAATTTGTAAATACTATCTCCCTCTGGAGATAAACAGGCTGGATGTTTCACTTTTCTTCCCTTGTAACCAAAGGCATTTTTAACATTTTAGAGAAGACTGCCAGACTCTCAGCTGCAATTGGTGAGTGAAGTAAAAGAATGGTGGGTGGGAGGGAAGGGCTCTGGCTCAGCTGTCCTGGGCAGCCTAGAAGAGGCCTCTTCCCTGTAAACTGGCCAGGTAACTGGGGCTTCCTTCCTTCCCCTCTCCTTCATCTTCGTATTCCCTTCCTGCCTTTATTCTTTCCCTCCTTAGCTCCACTTACTAAGAGGTAAGAACTTACACTAGTCCATTTGTCTTCTGTCTTTTCAATGATGACGGTCTGGGTGTCACTGCCAGGGGGGATGTATTCGTAGTCATCATAAAGGAGCCCCAGAATTGGATATTGTGTTCTGTATCTAGAGAAAAGAAAGGGGCATTTTACAAACCAGTGTTTTGTGCTTTCTTTTTTTCCCTTACACAGCTTCTTTCCTTCTAAGACCAAGGCTTCATTTCATTTTGACTGTAACATCCCTGGTTCCTCATTCACCCCTGAAACACCTTTGCTTTGCTATATGGGTACTACTATTCTTGACCCACCAAATGATTATCAAATAATTGCATACAAGAGCACATTACAGATAATTAAGAGAATGTGATGGGGATTCCCAAAACGACTACTTTAAAGGTAATAAAGTTTAAGTAATGTCCACATGACACATTTCTGTTACGAACGCTGGAGAACTTGGAATTCTTTAAGAGCGAATTTGCTGTCACAAAAGCGGGACAGAAGGCGCCTCTGTAAAGAAAGCCAATAAAGACTAATGAAACCGAGCGCTTTTTACTCTACATTCATTAACAGGGTTGGGGAAAACCAAAGATGGAGAATCATTAGGAAGAGCATAGCCATGGAAGAAGTTACCGTAACATGAAAGCAGTTGAGTTTTGGAATATTAGGAAAACACATTACTTTTTAGTGGTGGTGATAGTGGTCCTGCCAGTGCCTGAGGTCTGATTATGAGATGAATATTTTTCTTGCCTCAATTTGGAGAGTTCCTTGTAAATAAAAGAAGATTACAATCATGTAAAGAAAACCATACCCCATGTGTGTAAGTACCTCAAGGAAGTTGCCTGAGGAGAACTAGTTCTAGTTTGCAATCTAAAACAAGGTGGTCTGTGTTTTTCATAGCTAGCACCAGTTTAATGTAATCCCAACGCCATTTACCTGAAGTTTTTAGCGTTTAAAATTGCTCGTTAACCCTTGAAATCTGAGTCAAGAACCACAGGTACGTGATTCCAACTCCTATAAAAATACTGTTGAGTTCTATAGTTTTCTCTCAATCTATGGGAAGTACTTCTCTGTTAAAACTGTCTTCTTCTTTACCTCTGCCTGCCTCTTTAGAAGGCAATCCTTCTCTTCCAGCAAGTGGGTCAGTTCATGCAGCTTGAGCTGATAGTCACTGCAACTTCCTTCCCTTCTTGAGACATCCTTTTGGAACTGGTTCAGTTGTGCCTAAAGTTAAGGAAAAATGGGACAGCACAAGCTCAGTAGCAGTTGGGAAGCAAGAAGCACTCCCTCTCTGCCATACTGGACAGTCAGGAGGTGCATTACCCAGCGTCCAGCCTGTTTATGTAAACAGATAGTGCACTGCTGGGCCATAGTGTCTACAGAGGAGGTACCACCATTCATGGTGCCACTAAGAGCCAAGAACCCAGAGGGCAACTCAGTTCCCTAATGAGGTGTTTGACTAAGACGAGAACAAAGGGGCTCCTACTAAAAGTCTTCCATTTAAGTGTACCCTCAGCTTGCAGATTTCTCTGTCCTTCTCCATCCTCAGGTTCTTCACCATTTCCATGTAATGATTCCCAATCTCATCCATTTTTGCCTGCAGCACAGGACCTGTACAGGTCTCAGACACCTACATGGGACAAAATTACTCTGTAATTAGCATCATTCCTTTCTATAATAATTTAAGATGTTTATAAAGTCCTTTCCACATAACCCTTTCAGGATTTACTCTTACTGTTTCCATTGTACAAATGAGGAAAGTGAGGTTCAGAGGTGAAAGAACAGGTCTGTTCTTTACTTTACCCCATACTTCCTCTACCCAACAAAAATTATAATACCTGTACTCTAAGATTTTTGTTCTCTTGTTCTAGATTTCTTTTACAGTATTCTAATTCCTTTAGTCGGTATTCCATATCTGACTGGCCATGTCGAAGAGAAAGAATGGTTTCCTCCAAGGTTCGACATTTCAAAGTGGAGTCTTGTAATCCTTGCTATAAGGAAAAAGAAAAAAACAGATCCGGGAGACAAATACATGACAAGTAGCCAAATCCTTATTATTCCATCAGTTGATGATTCCGTTGATTTAAAGGTTTTGCTAGGGCCAGTTATTTTAACTGTTCTTGCCACTAGCTAGTTCAGAGTTGGCAGAGACCCCTTAAAAGTCTGTCCAATTTTAACTCCTCATTTCACAGATAAGACTGACAGGCAGGATACTGACAAAATAGAGTAGTAATTCCTTGATGATCTAGTAGTTGTCTAATAATCTTTCTCACAATACATTTCTGGTTAGCCATAGGCCAGATGGACATGAAGAATGACCCTGGCCCATGCCCTAAGTCCCAACCAAAATGTGGGAAGGTTAAACTCCTTCCTCTCTGACCTTGGGCAAGTCAATGATAAATGCTTTACTAATACTATTTTATAGTATTAGTATAATTGAACCCTCAGTTCAACCCTGGGAAGGAGGTGCTATTAGTGATTATCCCATTTTACTGATAGGGAAACTGAGTCAGGCATTAAATGACTTGGCCAGGGTCATCATCATGCAGGCTAAGGTGAAATTTAAATTCAGGTCTTCCTAATTCCAAATCAAGAACTCTCTATCACCAAACTGGACTTAACCTTCTCAGGCCTTAGTGGGACTGTGAAATTCTATGTTCTGGTTATCATACTGTGCCGAGGACAAGAGGCAGAAGGAGCCCAGGAGAGATGTCAAGTTTGGATATTATCTAGAACTCAAGTTATGTAGTCCCTGTCCCTAGGGTCAGAGTTCATTGAGGGCTGCTGGCATTATATATCTGAAATGAATAAGGGGCTTGATTGCCCCAAATAGCTTCCACTTAACTGCAAATAATTGAATTTTGATTAGAACAAGTTGTTCCTAGATTTCAGCTTTGCTTAAAAAAAGGATGTGTGTGCCAGTAACTACATGTAGCAAAAGGTGTCATCAGGAGCTTTGGCCTACCTGCTGTTGGCGGTTATTGGCTCTCACTGATGCCAAGAGCGCTTCGTACTCCTTTATCTGAGTCTCTTTGAATGCCAAGTCTTTCTCAAGTCTTATCTTGTCATTTTCCAGTGACTGAAAAGAAGGTATTTGTTATGATCTCAAATGACAGAAATTTGTTGATGGTCACAGAAATAATACTTTAAAGATCGAAAGAAACTGATTCACTTGTACTTTAAACAGATTTTTCAAAAGTCATGTTACTGAATGTGAAAAACTGCATATCACACGATTTGGATAAATGACGAAGTTCAATAAAAGAACAAAATATTTTAGTGGTTTCCTCTTCCCTCCCCCAACTGACACATGTAAAGATTTCATATTAATGATTCCTCACAGGTGGTGAATTTTCAAATTATATGTGTCTTTACCCCTCAACAATCACATCCAAAGTCTTCCAGAAAGTACTAGCTATAGAAAAAGCATAATATAAAAGATTGAGTTATTTAAAAAGGCTTTCAAAATATAATAAAAGTACTGGGGATAAAAATACAATAAATAAAATAATCCTTACTTGCAAGCTTATGTTTAACATACGAGATGATGTGGTCCATATGTAAATATATATAGCGTAAATTAAAAATGAATAAATATGTACAATGTGCATTAGGAAGAAGGGCACTAGCGGCTGGGGAGGGGGGGTGCAATCAAGCAAGCACAGGTAGAAGACAGAGCTTGAGTTGCATCTTGGACATCTTTGACACTGGGAGACAGGTGAGGAGGAGGGAGTGTGTTCCTCGAAAAACAAATTGAAGATGGAACGTCCTGTGTGAAACAAACCAGTTTGGCTGGACTTCAGAGCACAGGAAGGGAAGTCCAGCTGGGAAGATGGTAATAAAACACTGGATAACAAGATCTGAAAAGACTTCCTTGACAGGCTTGAGTTCTGAGGTGGATGTAATACAATGAAATCCAGTAGGAATAAATGTTCAGTCTTATACTTGGGTTCAAAAAGTTGATTTCCCAAGGGAGGGATGGTTAGAAAGCATTTTGTCTGAAAAAAAAAATGAGGTGAGCAACCAGGACAGTAAGTGGCCTTGAGGTCACATCCTATAAGGATCATTGAAAGTGATCAGAAATGTTTATTTTGTCCAGAGGAGAATTGGGAGACCTAATAACTCCTCGAGTGTGTGAAGAATTGTCAGAAAAAAATGACTGCACGATTGTTCTGTTTGGATATTGAAGAACCAGCAGCTATAGGTAGAAGTTGCAGGGATAAATATAGGCTTGATACTGGGGGAGGGGGAAACTTCCTCCAAATTAGAACTGGAGGTTCTCTCAAGCAGAAAGAATGGCCACTGAGGTCCCTAATTCTGTGATTCTTAAGTTACACAGACATGGTCTATTGAGATAACAATTTAAAAAAATAAGTCTTACTGCCAAGTCGTTTTGGAGATGACCAAGCTCCTCCCGTATGTTGCTGAAGGTGGATAGCACCAGCCGGAGAGACTTGTTGGAGATCTCTCTCATCTGGAAGAGAAGAATGTATTCATTACTTCTACTTTGGCGGGGAGGCATTATTAGTAGGAACTTTCAAAATAGCCAATGCAAGGAGTAGCAAGCCCTGGTGGCCTGGTGCTTTCCTTCACAAGTGAATTTTATTGACAACCTCGTTAACAACTTTTATGGAAAGACGACCTTTGCATGGTCATTTTGGGCAACCTGAAATCAGCAATGCTGCAAGTTAATTCAAAAGCAAAGAGTCAGCTTTGGTATCTTCTGAAGCAAGCAAAGTTCCCTCTAGCAAATTACTAACCATTACTTTGATTGTTTCTTTAATAAATTACTATCCACATTTAACCTCAGAAAAATAAAATACATCTCCTTAGGTATGCTGTTAAATGCAAAAACTGCCTGAAGTGACCACAGGTTTGTTTTCTTTTGTTGGGAATTTCAACTATGTCAGAAATCCCCTCTACCAAGGCAAATTGGAATGGCTGAGGACACTGCCAAGTTAAGTGACTCACCCAAGGTCGCAGAGCCAGGATATGTCCAAAAAGAGGGCATGAACTCAGGGCTTCCTGATTTTAAGGTTAGCACTATCCACTAGTCCATTCAAGAATACTGAAATACCACCAGGTTTAAGTATGACTGGGTTATAAATATGTAGTTGTTTCAAATTAGGTGAGAAGGCCCCCTCCTTCATTCATTTATTTATCTATTTAAAAGAGAAAAGGCAAGGATTCATAGCCTACCATAAGGGACACTGGCCTGGCAAGTTTTGGGTTCCTTTACCAGCAGGGAATATTTTATTAAACTTCAGTCTCCAAACATCCGAGGTGTAGCCTCTATCTTCACACCACTCCTTCCCCAACCCCAGTCATGGTCTTACTAAAAGTCATCTTAAATTTTAGAGGTTATTAACTCCTAGTCTAAGGATTCAGAAAATAGTAGGTCAGAGATGCATAAAATTAGCAATATTTGCAACAGGACTAAGAAGGAAAACCACTGACCGGCCAGCCAAGTGGCTAGGTAGGAACCAAAGCAGGGAAGAAAAGTCTGCCACAGACCAATGCCCAGTCTCTAGTGTAAAGTTCTACAGGCCATGGACATCAGATCAAAGTTCTAGATAGAGTAGCTGACTTGTACTGCTTCACAGGCTTGTGGGAACAGTCGGCCCCACTGCCTCAGAAGATGGGCTTCTGAGATGGGGGGGGCGCAGGGTAGGGAAAGGGAGCACACCCTGGTTCATCTCACCTGCAGAATGTATCGGATTTGCTGTTTTGTGAACTCTGACAGCCCTTTAGGAATCAAGGCTTCGATGTCTTCTGTCTATAAGAGAAAGAGAAAAGCTGAACCTGATTCATTTGGGGGACCAGTGGTAAAACCAGCTTGAACTAGAGGGGGGGAGATCATGGATCATTTGAGGGAGTCCTTTAACTTGGATGCAAAAAAACCTTAGATTTTTATTTTCACTCACCTCTAACTGAAATTTAGCATTTTCTTCAATTATTTTAAAAAATGATTCTGAGAAGGGTTAGTGCCCATGGGCATGCAGTTAGAAGTCCAGGACACACAAGAAGGTTAAGAACCCTTGATGTAGTCTTAGAAGATCTAACACCAATCTAAAAGGTGTTGTAAACTTACTATATATAGTCCAAAGGATGAGCAAATTCAAGATGTAGAAAACTAAACTAGGAAGGAAGAGAACTAAAAAACTAATTAGATGTTCAGTCATTTGACAATATTGACTAAGGGTCAACATCTGAAAAAGAGTGATTTGGGGATAAAAGTCTATTCAACATTATCCCGTGATGGGCATATCACAAGTCTTCAACAAGTGGTGCTTTTACTGGATGGTAATTAAGGTTTGTTTATTTCAAAAGTAATGAAAACTTTGGAGAACTAGGAAAAATGATAGAATTGCTGCAAACCTTGCTGGAGATACAGGCCAGCATGCTGTATTCTAAGAAAGAAACATCTCTTGTCTAATGCTTGAAGGTTTCTTTCTTCACTACATCCTTGTGCCCTAGTGTTTACACCTACTTTCAGTACTACATTCAGTGACTATGCAATCCATGGTTGCAGAGCTAGTTAAGATTTGAGTCACAGTTAGAATCCCAGGTCTCCTGAGTCCACGTCTACCATACTGCCTCAGTCCTCATTTTTAGGCAATTTTAGACTTAATAATAGTAATTAAAATATCCTACTAATTTGTGGAAACAGATGGAAATTTATACAAAAGAAGCAATTACACTTTATTACATTAAAATCAATGTTCTCTCTCTCTTTAGAGTCATTTAGCCACTAAAGACAATTTATTAATATCTGCACTTGTGAAAGAGTTAAATCACTAAAAATTTTTACTCAGAGTTGTAGGTGATTTGGTATGATACACTGTTTCAGAAGATCATTCACGTTAAAATACCATTTGCCACTTATTTAGTTGCTAATAACTTAGATTTCAATTTTCTAAAGTGTTATGTTCTGAGGTGATGAAATTCTGTATCTGGGCTGATACGGCATAACTGAGTACACACAACATTAAATCATAAAGGGACAGCTGTTAAAAATGCTTTATATTTTCACCAAGTACAAAGTAATCAGTGGTCATACCATTTTCATAGACCAAATGCTCATTACTCATTTGCTCATCCTGGAAAGAAAATGCTGGGGCGCTAACAACTCTGGCCTAAAAACATCCCCAAAGATTCTACTTAGACAATGATGTCATTACCAGTCAATAGACGTTTGATTTTTAAACTTGTGTTTCCTTACCTCATCTGGTGAGTCAATGTCCCGTTTACTACATTGAAGAGAAAATAGACAGTAAGAAATTCTTACTATTAGCATTACTGCTTTCTTTTAGCTAATTTTTTGAATCAATCTAATCACAAAAGAAGCAATTATGAATGAACTCAGTAATTGACAAAATGAAAAGCTTGCCAAGGCCCTGAAGAGCAGAGATGGTAGAGCTGGTCAGCACTTCCCATTTTGTCATCTCAGCTTTAAGGCTAGCCCAGTGCTTTCCCCATTCGCAAGATAAGTGAGTCAGGTAACCACAGCCAGGGCATCTGCCTGAGCCAGCCCTTCCATAGGCATGTCAGTGGCATAGTGACCCCGAAAGTCACTGACAAAGGGAAGTGGGTGTTTTTCGTGCTTCAGGTAATCTGTTGGGCTGTTTGGCTTTCTAGTTCCTTCATGAACAGAGTGGGGATAAGCTTCACTAATTTACTTTCTAGGTTACTGTGTTTAGAATCATCTGGTTAACCTCAGTCTACCCCCACTCATGAAAGTGCTCCCCAATTCACTCCCCCTCAGCGTCCTCCCTAAGCTGACCCCCACCAAAGATGCTAAACCCTGTTTTCATAACATGCCAATAGAGTAATAGGATATTAAGGTCTACATAAATGGTAAGATGTCTGTCCTGAAGGACGACCTCACAAGAATTTGCATTATTTTGATAAGGAACAGTCTTTTATGCTAAAGATTTAGTGGAAGAATTTCAGGCATCCAGAACTCACTGACGCAGCCTGGCTTTCCCGATTGCTTCAATAGAGCTCCACTGGGAACCCCTTAAACCACATTCATTAAGGCAGGCTGGCTTCTCCCCTGTACAAGGCAGTCTCAGAGCAAAATTGCTCTTCTTCAAGGCCAGTACACATCACGTGTGTGTATACATACATACATACACATACGTATGTATATATTTTCTAGATTCTCTATTTGGTTTACTTAATAGATTCTGTTGCTGTTTGTAAAACTTACTATGTAATGAAACTTAATATAATGAAGACAAATAAATGAATGTATATAAAATGCAATTATATACATATATAAAATATCCAACCCTAACAGAGCAGACCTGAAGACCTTTGTGGAAATCTCTCATTGCCAATAATGATGGTTGGGAATAGTCCTTAACACAGAAAAAGAACTACTTGCTGTGAGTTCTCCAGGGGCATTTGGCCAGGGCAGCTGCATTACAGCACTGAACTCTGGCTCGACAGCACCCAAGAAGCCTACTGTATCCCCAGCTCTGTAACCCATATTGTAATGGTTAGCACACAGTAGGTATTCAATGAATGTTTATGGAGTGGGTGAATTGTTTTTCTATGTTAAGATCACCACAATGACTTTTTGGCAGTAAGAAATTTTCACAAATGCTTAGGAAAACATCTTTCTTCCCATGGATACCTAAAAAAATGGTTGATATAAGACCTTGAGTTGAGAATAAGAAAAGTATCAAAATGTACCACTACCCCCTTATCTTTCTCCTTCCAACTCTTTCACAATCATTTCTTTACCCTAATTCCCAAACCCAAATTCTCTAGCCTTATGCCATTTTGAGTTTGAAAGGGGAAATGGAGTCACAGAGTCTCCAAGATAGAAGGGCCCTCAGGTCATCTACTTCACTATGCACCTGACCTAGAATTCCTCATTGCAACATAGCAGACCAGTGGTCATTTAGCCTTCCACGAAAGACTTCCTGGAAGAGGGAAACCTCCCACCTCTTGAAGCTTTCCAGTTCACTTCTGGACAGCTCTAATTGGTAGGAAATTGGCCTCTTTACAACTTCTACCCCTTGGTTTGAGTCCTGCCCTTTGAAGCCAAGAAGAACAAATAGAAACCTTCTGCATGGCTACCCTTTGCAAGTACTTGTACCCAGGTATTGCTTTCCTGCCCAGTCTTATTCAGGTTACACATTCCTGGTTCTTTGAGCTGATCCTCAGATGCCATGATCTTGAGGCCCTTTCACTACCATGATCACTCTTCAGCCTGCTCAGATGTGTTGCTCCAAATAGAAAACAGTACTCAGTGATATGACCAGGGAAGAGTACATGAGGAATATCACCTCCTTATTCCTGGAAACTATGCCATTTAATGTAGCCTAAGAACATGGGTTTAGAGCTGACAGGTCATTTAGGCCATCTCTCATTTTACATATGAATAATCTGAGGCCCATAGGAAAGGAAATGACTTGCTCAAAGTCACACAGGTAACATCAAATGTGGGTCCTGTGACTCCAAATCCCACTGCTTTCTACTTCATCACATTCCTGTATATCTCAGTACTCACACATAATATATACAAACATATGAAGGTGATGAGGTCAATCTTCATGTATGGATGGTGGGGATGTACATCTTTCTACAAAATCATATAATATGTAATATAATAAAGCTACTTAACAAATAGATATCAGACATCTCATGTTTCCAATACCTTCCTCCTATCTTCTGCAAATGCTCTAATAAGCAGTGATACAGGTCTGTGTTCTTGCGGCTCAGATCGGCAAGCAGTTCTCCAAAATATTTGGGGTCCAGTTTTTCAGGGCCATCCTCCTGAACAAACGTCACCTGAAGAAAAAAAAATCACAATTGAAGAGATTGCCTTTTTAAACTTCCAAAATGTTTGCATGACAAATGAAAAGCACTTCATTCATGTGACCAGCTCATTCTAACGTTTTTTTCTGACCCAAACCATGAAGCAAGGGCAAATTTGTGTTCTCAATGTATTTAAGACTTAGTGGTCTTGTGAATGTGAAATCTGAGCAATTTCTCTAAGAAATTCTAAAAGGAGTGATTTCCCATGGTGAACCAGCTTCATTACAAATCTATAAAGTGATGAGTGCCATCATTTGACTTGGTGACCCTTTGGGGAAAAAAATGCAGGAATCCCTGCTGTGACTTCTACTACATACATGCCCAAGGTAGTTTTAGTTGAACTTGAACCTTTGTGGTGAAAGCCAACCTGATTTGCTGGCTGATCTTACACTTAGATGATGTGAACTTACTCAAGCCAACGTTGCTTTTCTGTAAGTCGTGCTGGACTTATTACACTTCTCATTCAAACTGCATATCCAGGCAATTTGACATAAAGAAGAGGGGGTTCTGGGATAAGTTCAAAAGTACCTAAACCTCATGGATAACATTAGCTATCCTGAGTGTGCACAACGTGAAGAGACATTTCCCAGTACCCTGGATCAGAAACAAGTTGACTTCACATCTGAACATCTTTTTTCCATCTTACTGAAGACCTTCTATCCTCCTCTGGCTGGCAGGAGAGGAGGGCAGGAAGAAACACACTCAGGCATAAACTACATTTCCTTTGAAACCTGGGCTAAGACCAGCATCTTGACTACTAAAGGAGGGGATGTAATCTTCGGTTTTGTGGTGTTCTGCCCTGGGATTTTTTTCCCCCTTCAAGTATGTCCTGATTGAAAAGGAAAGAGTAGCCATGCTCCACTTCCTTTCCACTGCTTACTAAAGGCAGCTGGAGGAGCCTGAGTGAGCACAGGGAAACGAGCCAGTGTATGCCTGAGAATCACTACCATGTCCACTTTGGCCTCTATGGCCACTCTGAATTTGAGCAAGGATGGAAAAAAATTTGCTTCTTTTGGTGGTTACTAAATCACCTATCCTCAGTTTCAATACTAGGGTACTCACCAGGGCAAGAAGAAGCAGAAAATCTGAATAAGCTTAGGACTTATTTTTTTTAAAACCTGGCTGGATTTCTCTTTACTGAAGGATGGATAAAGAGCAAGAAAACTGAACTAATGGCATTTCCTCATACCAAGGGAGAACATGCACAAAGTAGAATTTCACAGTATATTACCTCAATACAATCCTTGCTCATTTTGCTCAACTCACATTTGGGGAACGCTGAGGGAAAAATTAATTTGGTTCCCAAACTGGTGGCTGGAAGAACTATGTTTTCATCTGAAGTCTATGGCAAGATAAGGGAGAAATTTCCCAACCTTCTGCCTTGATGTGCCTTGTCAAAAATTTTCATCACAGTCATTCTGATTTTCTCATTTACCACAACCATGTTTGCCTTGTTGCTTTTCGGAAGGTAAATGATCGTTTATTACTTCAACCAGTAAAAGCTGAGTGCCCCTCACCAGCTGACAACTTCCTGGAGTCTCCTTTGTTCTGTGACTAGAGTGAGCTGAGCCAGACTCCATTATCATCCCAGCTTTGGATCTTGGACATCAAGCTCAGTCACATTAACAACACAAGAATACACCAGAGTGACTTGGCTGCAGAACAGCTATCTCCACAGAGATCACTTTTCCCTAACAAAAAGCTGTAAAGGCCAATAAAGAATTTCTGTCCTTGTGTCAATAATAACGGCTGCTTTAGTCAGATCACCATGACCATAACATGTGGCCCAATAAGGAAGCACCCTGCTTCTGACTATCCCACTGTGCAACAGGAACCTCCAACTATTCAGTTCAACAAAGATCTGGGGCCTAATTCCTTTAGCTGATACATAACCCAATACCACAGTGACCTCCATCTCAGGCTACTGTACCTTCCTCCCCAATCTCAACATTCTATTATCCTCTACTCTAAGAAGCTCTTGTGGCCTTGTCCTATGGCCACCCATATGCTTTGGGAAGCTCGAACCCTGGATGAGTATCCTACCCTATATCTGCCTCCTTCACTGCTGTTGTCATCTCCACCCTCCCGCTAATTGTCAATCTCTCCCTTGCTGCATACAAAAACGCCTATCCTTAAAAAAAAGTCCCTTACTTAATCTGATTCTCCACATGGGTTCTTCTTATTTTGCTCCCCTCCCTCTTCCTAGTCCTTGAAAAAGCCATCTGGACAGCTGGGTGCCTCCTCTTTAAACATTTTCCTGAAATGGCTTCTCCCAAGTTAGCAGAGATCTCTTAACTGCCACATGGAATGGGTTTTTCTCTGCTTCCTGTGGTCTCCCTCCACAGCCTTTCCCTCTGGGACTCTCTCCTCACTAGGTTTCCACAGTATTGCTCCTCTGGTTTTCTCTGCACCTTCTGACCACTCCTTATCAGGCTCTTGGTGCTAGAACTGTGGGGGTCTCTCAGTGTTTTGTTTGGGTGCCTTCTCTTCTTCCATATTGTCTAACTTGGTGATCTCATCAGCTCTTCCCCCCCCCCCCCCAAGTTCTCTTAGCTTTATGCAGATGATTTTAAAATCTCCATATCTAGCTGTAGGCTCTGCCCTGGGCTCAGTCAGGCAAGACCCCAACTGGCTCTCCTGGGCACATCTCAAGCCCAGTATATCCAAAACAGAACTCCTTCTCCTCCGACCTTCCCATCTTCCACACTTTCCTGTTGCTATCAAGGTCACCACCACCCTCTCAGAAACCTTAGTGTCGGCCCTTCACTGCCCACTTGCATTTACTCCACATATCTAATCTGTTGCTAAGGCTTGACTTTTCCGTCTTCAAAACACATCTCCTTATCTCTCCTCTCCACTCGCGAAACCTGTGCCTTGGCCTCCTCCCCTTGCTCCTGAAATAGACTTCTGTTTGGCCTCCCTGCCTGGGGTCTCTCTCCCACCTCCTCAATAACCTGGGGGAGCTTCCCATTACCTCCAGGATCAAATGCACAGGCCTGATGGGCATCTGCAGCCTGGCCACTTCCAAACTTTCCAGTCTTCTATTTTCCTCTCACTTCATGCTGGTGACACTTCTACCCCTCCAGCCTCCTCCTCTGATTGGCTAGCTCATCCTGAAAATCTCCACTGGAAGAAGCCCCTACAACAGCCATGTTTGGTCAAAATAGAGGTCAACTCATGACACCCTGGACTCCACACACACACACACACACACACACACACACACACACACACACACACAGCCACACTCAACTTTCCCAGCTCTTTCTATGGTGGTGTCTTCCCGTTAGAATGTAAGTTCTTTGAGGGGGAGTGGCTTACTTTTTGATTGTATTTACTTGGTACAGCGCCCAGCAACCAGTGAGCACTATCTGTCCATGGAGCTCCATGCACTCTTCGAAGCAGCCATGACAGCCTGCTCGCTGTTCCACATCATTCCCTCTCCTGACTCCTTGCCCTAGAACTCTCCCCCATGCCTGGGCCTTTCCTGGGAATGTTCCCTCCTACTCTCAACATACACACTGTTACTGCCTTCCCCTGA
The DNA here is from genome assembly GCF_028372415.1 of Notamacropus eugenii. Taxonomy (NCBI): domain Eukaryota; kingdom Metazoa; phylum Chordata; class Mammalia; order Diprotodontia; family Macropodidae; genus Notamacropus; species Notamacropus eugenii. The sequence goes on from NC_092879.1 coordinate 79,991,755, forward strand.
CCCTGCACATAACTTGGCTCTCCTATCACAATGGGAAGTACTTAGGAAATGTTTGTTGACTTAACTACTCATTTGTTGCTGAATGGAGCTGGAGGAGATCACACAATCTGGTGACTGAATGCTGGGCTCTCCCCTGGGCTCTCTCTGCAGCATGCCAATCCTTTCACATTGTTGTTCAGTTGTGTCCCACCCTTTGTGACCCCATTTGAGATTTTCCTGGCAAAGATGCTGGAGTGGTTTGTCATTTCCTTCTCCAGCTCATTTTTACAGATGAGGAAACTGAGGCAAAAAGGGTGACGCGACTCCCCCAGGGTCACACAGCTAGGAAGTGTCTGAGGACACATTTTAACTCGGGTCTTCCTGACTCCAGGCCCAGCACTCTATCTACTGCAGTACTACCTAGCTGCCCTAGTCCTTTTTATTTATCTTCAGCTAATTCCCCATTCCTCTCTGCCTCTCCTACTCCTCTCAGCTGAGGATCTTACCTCTTGCTTTACTGAGAAAAATGACCATGCACCCTAAGCTCCCTCTTTTCTCCTACTCTTCATCTCACAACTCCTAGACAGGAGGCAATGTAGTGGAGCAGAAAAAATGGCTCCAGAGTGCTAGGACAAAGTTCAAAGCCGTCCCAATCTCAGCAGGTCTCTGGGCTGGACTGATAGCCTGTAAGGCACCTTCCAGCTCCATGCTCTCCTCTCCAGTCCTCCTCCCATGATCCCATGTTCTCCTATATTTTGTGCCAAGCCGCTCACCCCACTGTCATCTCCCTAATCTTCAGCCTCTCCCTACCTGCTGTCTACAAACAATCCCATCCATAAAAACCAACAAATCTTAACGAGTTCCTGCCACAGCCTTATCTTATTTCTCACCTCCTTGTCTCAAACCCCTAGAAAAAATAGTCTCTATTTATTGCCTCTTATTGTAATGAAATGTAATTTCCCAATTACATTTGAGTGTGGTTTGAACTGCACTTTTGGGGGGAGTGTTGTGGGCTTACATGTTAGACATTTCTGGTATAGTGGATAATAGAGGCCTAGACTTCAAAACAGGAAGACCTGAGTTCAAATTATGCCTTAGACATTTAATAGTGGAATGACCCCTAAGTTCTATCAGCCTTCAGTTTGCTCATCTGTAAAATGGAGATGATAATAATAACACCTCCCTCTCAGCCTGGCTGTAAGGATCAAATGAGACTGTAAAACACTTTGCAAACTTTAAACACTACGCAGAGTTTACCAACTGTTATTCCTTTCTTCCCAACTTTCAATGGGCTTCTGACCTGATAGCTCAACTGAAACAGTCTTCTCCAAAGAACTCTTAATTGACAGATCTCATGGCCTTGTCTCAATCATCATTCATCTTGATCTCTCTGCTATATTTGAGGCCTTGACCTCTACAATATTTTCTCTCTCTCCTGCGTTTTCTTGATATTGCAGTCTCTTGGCTGCTTTCTTTATCAGTCATATCATATTCCCCAAGTGCAGGAGGCTCTGACCATTTCTTCCTATACCACTTCATTTGGTGATCTCATCAGCTCCCACGGGTTCCCAATGATCATCTCTCTGCAAATGATTCCTGGGTCTCCACATCCAGCTCCAGTCTTTCTCCTGAGCTCCTGTCCCACCATCCCCAAATGTCCTCTGGACATTTCAAGGTGGATGTCCAGTTGACATCTCAAACTCAACATGTACAAGGCAGAAGTCATTATCTTTCCTGACAAACCCATACCTCTTCTCGACCAAGGTAACACCATCTTCCTTTCTCCCAGATTTGCAACCACAGCATCATCCTCAATTCCTCATTCTCTCTATGTGACCCTACATAGCTAACTGTTTGCAAAATCTTGCCTTTTCTACTTCTCCTATGATCTCTTGTATCTGTCCCCTTCTTTTTTACTCACACAACCTCTACCTCATCACCTCTTTCCTGGACTGTTAAAATAGTCTTTTAATCAGTCTCCCTATGTCTTCAATTTATCTTCCCTCACACAGCTGCCAAAGTGATTTTCTCATCTGACCATGTCACTTCCCTATTGAACTCCAATGGCTCCCTACTGCCACTAGGAACAAAAATAAACTGCTTGGCTTCATGACCTGCCACAACCTACCTTCTGGCCTTACTAGACATTATTTCTCTTTCTACACTCTAACTCCAGAACCTAGCCCAATGAAACTCCATTTCTAGACACTGTGCTTTTGCATGATGGGAATGTGTTCCCTTCTCATCTCTACCCCTTAGAAGTCTTTGTTGCCTTCAAAACTCTTAGTTCAAGGAACAACTTCTACATGAATCTTTTTTTGTTTTTTCATCTGCTTAATGCCCCCCAAAAAAGACATATTTATCCCATGTACAGTTTGTGTCTGCTTATGTATATGCATGTTTTCCCAGTAAATGTAGCTTTCTTAATGAAGTTGTGGCCAAAGGGACACGATGCCCCCCCTTCTTATTTTGCAACACAAATAGCAACCTGTGGAATCGTTGGAATCATTCCATTTAGAGTATCACAGTGAGCTGGCTCATTTGCGTAGCTGCTTAGGTAATGAAAGAAAGTCTTAAACAACAGGATCCTAATGGAACACCCAGCACACCTCACCTCTCTGAGATGCCTAACTGAAAAACATCCTCCTTGATACTACTGTTGTCCCGCATGCTTCCTGCAACATCTACCACTCTGATGTAAGTAGAGAGGGTCATGGGCTAGCAAAAGCTGGGCCTTTGAAGACCAAGCTCCAGAATAAGAACATCTGCTTTCTTGACACTCACAAAAAAGTGCACATATGTGTGTGCATATAAACATTACATTACATTAGTATATGTATATACATACGTATATTCTCTAAGATCTTAAAAGACATTTCAATAGCCAAAACACATTATACATAAAGATATTTTTCCTTAGCTACTAAAAGTTCACTAAATGATGTGATACCAGTGAAGGTACATTCCTATCATGGATAATCATAACTTAAAATCTGAAAATCATTTTCAAAGATAAGCTCCTTGTTGTAAAATGTACAAAGTGAAACTGTGCAATGCTAGACTGAGGGAACGGCGTTCCGCGTCCTCTTCCACTCCATCATATGGCACATAGGAAACAAAATGGTAGGCAGTATTGGGGGTGTAAGCTCAGTTCTATGTGGACAGTTTCAGGCAGGTAAAGGTGAGGACTTCTAAACCTTAGAGTTCTCATGAGGCCCCCCAGGGAACAGCTGGGAATTGAGGTGTGAGACCTGGGCTATCTTGTGCATTTCTGCCTCTTCCCCTTGGGAAACTTGCTGGGGAGAGCATCCCCGCCCTCGAGATTAATCCACAGTCTGAGCACACCTATTGTTGTCTAACAGGCACGGTATTCAGGTGCAAACTATGCGGTGAGAGAGCTTAAGTAGGGTCAGGAAAGCCTGAAGGCGCTCTTAGCGCTGAGGGGCCCTTAGAGGACAGAAGGCCCCTCTTCCCTCTCCCCTCTCCCCTCTCCCCTCTCCCCTCTCCCCTCTTCCCTCTTCCTCTCCCGCTTCCATTCTCTTACTGTAAGATCTTTGCCTCCTTGGGAGATTGCTCTCTCCTCAGGAAGAATTCCCCCTGCACATGTAACCAAGACCCTGAATAAAGCCTAACCCTTGTTTGACTCTGGAAAGTCTCTTCTCTCATACGTTTATCCGGTTTGGCCAGCCGAAGACCTGTGATAGGTAAGGTAAGACTCAGGTAGCCCTTAGGCCCCTAGGGCTGACAAGGCAGGAGAAGAGCTGGCAGAAGCCATTGGTGGGGATGCTCCAGTGAGCAAACCCTCTCATTCTTCAATGTTTTGATCACTTGCACTTACACCTGAGGCTCAAACCTGTGAGACTGTGTGAAGTGTGATCCATCACACAAGCATTAAGCTTCTGCTATGTGCCTGGCCCTGTGCTGTGCTCTGGAACCAACTCATTAATCTTACCTGCTCATGGGTTTGCTGTGATCCACTGTAGCACAGTTCATTTCCAGTATTTGTAGCAATTGAATTACTTCCTGTGATGACTTGGGTTTGCTGGGTGGAATGGGATGGTTGGCAGAGCTGAGCCTGGACGATCTGGGGCTGCTGCACAACATGATGTTGGCACTGAATCTGGGGGTAGCATTCCTAAGGCACAACCCAAAAACATCATGGAGAAACTACATTACAAAATCACGGTGGATCCTTTCTGAATTCACATCCACACACGTGCACACACGCACATACACATGAGAATAGACACTACTTTTTTTACATTTTAACCAAATGATACAATATTTTCCAAAGGACTTTGCAGAGAAACCAGAATGGTAATTGATGTTCTAGTAAATGGAATATTCTACTTAACTAAGAGTTAGTAGATATATAGATATCAATATATCAGTCAATTTTCAAAACCAGAAAGCAGTAACATGCTTAATACTGAGGTTTCAGTGAATGTAATTTAATCTTTTTGACGTGCTGAAAGGGAACTTAATGACCTCCTAGTGCCTCTGACATCCTGATCTCTGACCTCTGATCAGTTGGTCCTATCCAACAGAATGTCACGGACTCTTTTAAGTTTAGAGGGACAAAGTAAAGGAGCCTGGAGAAGGGGTTGCCAAGTGGGCAAGACCTCAGGCTCCAGAGGAGGCCAAACATGTTGGATGTGATGGGTTTCTCTTCCAGCCCTGAAATTCACACATGGGGCAGGTAGTCTTCCTCCACCATTCCTCCAGGGTGTCTACCTTTGTCTCCAGTGGCTCCCTATTGCCTACAGGAAGCAAATACAAAATGCTGCCTGGCATTCAAAGCTCTTCATAGCCTAGCTCCCACCTACCTTTTCAGTCTTCTTATACCTTACTCCTCTCAGCTCTTTGCATGTTCCCTATGACTGGAGCACTCTCTCTCTTCTGCTTGACTACTGACCTCCTTGGTTTCCTTCAAATCTCAGCTAAAATCCCACCTTCTACATGAAGCATTCCCTGACCCCTTTTAATTCCAGCTCTTTCCCTCTTAATTATTTCCCAATTATCCTTTCTATAACTTGCTATAGGTGGCCTAGTGGATAGAGTGTCAGGCCTAGAGTTGGGAAGACTCATCTTCTGAGTTCAAATCTATCCTCAGACATTGACTAGCTGTGTGACCCTAGGCAGGTCACTTCACCCTATCTGCCTCAGTTTCCTCATCTGTAAAATGAGTTGGAGAAGGAAATGGCAAACCACCCCAGTATCTTTGACAAGAAAACCCCAAATGGGGTCACGGGGAGTTGGGTATGACTGAACAACAAAAACAGCTTGCTTTGTATAGATTTGTTTGTTATATCATCTCTCCCATTAGACAGCAAGCCCCTTGAGGGCAGGGACTATCTTTAAACTTGAATTTGTATACTCAGAAATAAGCATTTAATGAATGCTTGTTGGATGACTGAATGACATATCTTGTAGAAAGGAGTCTTGGTCAGGGGTAGATTGGACAAGATTCTGAGATTCTGCTTACTGCTCCTGGGCTCTTTCAGGAGTCTGAGGTGAATCTATCCTGACCTAACACTATGGCATTATGAAAATTACTTTTAGGAATAAGTACTTCATCTCCTCAGTCTGTTTACTTGTGATCTGTCTCTTTTTCATAAATGACAGTACAAAACATGAAGCCATTCAAATTATCTGTACATTCCAGTTACTTGTTTTCAAGATGAATTTCAATTTGCAATATTTATCTTGTTGCTGCTCTGCTTTGAACGGAGGTGGTTCAATAACAGGCTTTATTTACAGGAGGAAAGGATAAGAGAGTATGTGTAGAGGGATAAGGTGTAAAAAGGCTATGAAGGTAGGAAGGTCATGAAGTACTTGAAAAGTCAGATTTTAAATTTGATCCAGAGGCTATAGGGAGTTCACTGAATAAACATGGTGAGGTCTGCATCTGTGGAAAATCACTGTGACAGCAGAGGGGAGGAAGGGAGCAGGCAGAGACTTGAGGCAGGGAGACCAATGAAAAAGAAGGCCTCTGTGACAGTTTTGGCGTGGGGTGATAAAAGGCCTGCACCAGGGAGGTGTCACCATCAGAGAAGGAAAGAGAGGAGCAAATACAAGAGATGCTATGAAGGAAGGAAGAGCTAACATAGTGACTGGGAGAGCGCAGGTGCTCTTGACAACAATAAGGAATTTTGGAAAAGGACAAAGTCTAGAGGGAAAGATAATGAGTTCAGTTTGTGACATTCAGTCTGAAATGTTCAACGGACAGTTGGAGATCTGAGACTGGAGGTCAGGAGAGAAGCTAAAGATGGACAAATATATCTGAGAATCATTGGATCCATGGGACATAAAAAGATCACCAAGTGAATAAGTATAGAGAAGGGAAGAGGGCCAAAGGAAAAGCCTTGGAGAATGCCCTGCATCCTACCAAAGGCCTTCAGACACTAGATTATGCCAAGGGACGTTCTGCTAATCAGAAAGGGCCCTCAATCTGTGGTGAGACTGAACCCCAAGATGCTGTTTTTCCTGAATAAGCCATGTGTATGCCTTAATCAGGAAGCAAATGAGGGAACGTTGGAAATATTATAATAAAAGAAGGCAAGGCAGAACACAGCATATTTCTGAACAGTCTTTCTGCATTGATGTTCATACATATTATCATTTAGCAGATGGTAGTTTCAGCAGCATCCTAACAGACCCACCATCTGGAGTGGTACTGAGACTCCCTTAGCTTACTTGGCCTCTGAACCATTTGCTCACACCACTCAATCTTAACAGCTTTGCAGCTTGAAATCTCACATTAGAGTTCTACAAACTTGGGTGTGTAAGTAAAATGATATTTGGAGTTCACCACCAAACCAATTTTCAGAGCACAATGGGCACAAGAGACCATGGTTGTTTCTTTAATGATAGTAAGGACGTAGATCCCCAAATTATGTGAAGAAACAATTGCTGATTTTTTTTTTGCAGCTGGCCCTTGAAGTATAGAGATTTCTTTCCTCCTGTTCTATGGAATAGACCTGTTTGAACAGCTCTCATCTCACTACAAAGAGATCCACTCAAGTTCCCTGCTCACCAGCATCCCCTACTTACAGATCTTTCTCTTAGGAATTAGGACTACAGTAAGCCAATCATAGGTACTTACAGTAATCACTCCTAAATTATCTCTTAGCTTATTTACCTAATCTTCTGGGAAAGTCCTAAATCTCCAAAAGCCAATTAAATTACGAATAAAGGGGGAAAAAGGCATCCAAATGGCTCCGACCCAACTGTAGCATTCTGGTTGCACCACAGAAAACAATACATCACATGTGCAATCTTGTCTTCAAAAGATGGCATGGAAGAAGTTGTGCCATCTGTCTGAAACAAATAAAGATGTAAAGACACAGGCAGGAAGTGTGTCTCACCTATGTCTTCCTATTTGAAATGGGTGAGGATAATAAGGCTCAGTTTTCTATGAGGCCAAAAGGGACATTAGGGATCAAATGAGGAAAACGAAAAGCCCACTAGGTTAAGGGACTTGCCCAAGGCCACATAAGTAGTAAGTATAGAAACCTGATTTAAACTCCAATCTTCTGATTCCAAAGTCCAGGTTTCCTTCCACTGCACCCCGATGCACTATTGTGTGAAATGCCATTAGCCCCAATAGCAACTAAGCAGCAGATCCCACACTTGCACTTGGGCTTCCTGACCAAAGGGCTCAGCTTTCCTACAATTGTACCGCCAAATGGCAGCTCTGTTCTCTGAATTGCTGACATTTTCCTTCAATCCCTAATCAGACAGCAGATATCATTTCCTTTTTGCTTTGCTTTCCTGTGCTTTCAGTTATTTTTCATAAAGAATAATATGGCACATATTGAAAATGGGACCACTTAAAAATCATGTGGAAAAAGGTATTCAGCACAGTGGGGAGGGGGTCAACAAGAGGGCAAGGACAAGGAGAGATCAGCACTAATGGAGGGAGCTCCCACAATGAGGAGATCACAGACCTACTTAAGTACAGTGATTCAAAGGAGGAAAAAAGCCTAAGGAACTTGGCTTTCTAAACAGACCAGAATCTGATGATTGGGATGTATCTGATACCACTTATTTCAATCAATATTGGTTGATCTCTGAGTGAGTGGGTGACTCTATGCTATTCTAGCAACTCAGCAAAATTCATACATCTCAGATTCTTCTTGTGGGAAAAAGAGAGAGAAGCAGGCTTAGTGATTGACAGCAGCATCCCAGGGATCTGGAACTGGTGGAATGAGCACACTTAGGGAAGCATCCCAGGCTCACCAAGCTTCTCATCAATGACTTCCACTCGGCAGGCACAAAACTACGAGGGATCAATGACACACTGACTTAAAAGTCAACTGACACAAGCGAAAATGCTGAGTTGAAAGTACTAAGATGCAAATGAATGGGAATAAATGGTAAAATCTTACACAGGCTCAATAATTTAAGCCTCAGAAATAGAAGATGGGGGAGGCAGAGTCAGCAACCGGGATGAAAAAGCTCTGGGCATTCTGATGCAATCTGAGTCAACAGTGTCATACAGCAGCCAAAAATGCTCATGCAATCTCTGGCTACATTTGGGTCTAGGTGCCACAATTGAAAGGAAACTAATAAGATGAAGAGCACCTAGACAAAGGTAATTGGAATAGTGAAGGGCATCGAGTCTCTGCAATAGGAAACTGACTGAAGGAACTGGGGGTGGTGAGCACTGAGAAGACTCAGAGGGGCCAAGAAAGCTATCTTCAAGTTATCTGAAGGGCCATCATGCAAAAAAAGGATTGGAATTCCTATAATCAATGGATCTTAGAATTTGACAGTTCGATGGGATCCCATCTAATACAACGCAGTTGTGAAAGGAGTTCAAAACCCTCTAAGAAGGGGGGGGGGGGGCGGGAGTGGGTTTTGGTGAGGGAGATGACTTGTTCTGCCTGGTACCAGAGGGCAGAACTGGAAGCAATGGGGGAAAGCAGGAGAGATGGAAAATTGGACTTAGTCTCTAGAAAAATCTTCTAACAATTAGCAGCACACCAAATTAGAATGGGCTACCTCAAGTGGTAGTGGGTTTGGCCTCCCTGGAGGTCTGTGTCAGTGTTCAAGCAGAGGCTAGAAGACCATTTATTGGTTTTGTTGAAATGGATATTCTTTTTTGTGCATGAGTTAGACTAGGTGGCTGCTAAGGTCAAAATTCAGCAATTCCGGTCCATCTCATGCCAGGTTAGCCCAGAGCAATAAGCCTAAATTAGTTTCATCTCTCTGAAGAGGTTCATAATTCTAAAGTCTCAGTGTGAAAAATAAAACATCTTACCTGATCAGGATTTAGCTTCTCAACTTTTCTTACTGTCTTTTCATAAATGACGTTATTTCCGGGGAAAAAATGGCCTCCTCTTAGAAATGGGGACAGTGGCTCCTGTAAGGATAAAGAAGATCATGATTTCTTTTAGAAAGTCATTCTCAGGGGTGCTTTGGTTGAGCACATACTACAGACATTTGATAGTAAAAGTAGAGTGGTGTCACACAAAGACCTAGAGAAAATCACAGCAAGGCACCCCCTTTTTCCCCCATGAGGGTCCCCACATCTCTCCTCTGTTCCACTATGGATGACAGAGGTATTTGTAAACAGATGCTATTTGTTTCTCTCCTGAAGGCGAGATCTAATGAGTTTCCTTCTAGCTGGAGCACTATAAGGTCAGCTTCATTTAAACTGGATTCCCAGGCAGGTTTCTATGCAAACAATCTATGGGGAAATGCAGAACAAATGCAATTCAGCAGCACCTGGCAGACCTTCTCTGGATCTGGGTGCCCTCTAAATACCCTCTGACATTATAATTCTCATCTGAGCACATGTTTCTAATCCTGAGACTAGAGGGAAACCATTATAGCTCCAAATGGAATTGCTGTAGATTAGAGAAGGCCTTACATGTCAACCAATGAAAGAAGCAGTGACTTATACGCCCAGGGCATGACAGAGATCAGGGAATCAGGCAGAGGAGAGAAAAAAATGGAAGACTCTATTGTTGGACTGGTTTTCATAGGAACCTGTACTTGAGCTATAATGGGGGGAGGGGGGAGTGGGGAGTGCAGGAAGCAGGAGAGACTGGATTTGTTCTTTATTTCTTTAACATAGGAGAAAGGCCAAGAAAATTGGGGTAGCAAGGGTGGAAAAAGGGTAACGTGGGGCAATGTAGAATTCAGTGGCCAGCCCCAACAGACAGTGGCAATGCCAGTTTAGCAAACACTTTTGTGATTGGATCTTTTAAAAATTCTGGGGGCAGATTTGATTGGTGCAATGGAAAGAACCCTGGGTTTGGCCCCTAAGTTCAAATCCTGGCTCTGCTACACCAACTGTGTGACCTTGGGCAAGTTGCTTCTCATCTCTGGGTCTCAGTTTCCTCATCTATAAAATCAAAAGGCATCAGTAAAACTCAGAAAATACCAATAAATTGAGGAAGTTGATCTAGGTCCAGGGTTCTTAACCTGGGGTCTGGATCCTTAAGGAGGCTGTGGATGGATTTCAGGGGGTCCATGAATTTAAAGAGGAAAAACTACAGCTTTACTTCAGTACAATTGGTTTCCCTTTGCTAAACAAAAAGTCATAATATTGTACTCTGAATTCAAGGAACAAGTCTACCAGAAGCCAATTTTACTTAATTTAACATTAATATTCAAACATTTCTAGTGTAGAGACATGCTCAAATTGGCACTGCCTTCCCTAACCCTCAGACAGTTCCCTCTCCTCCAAGATGATTTGAGTTAACATTTATAGGAATCTGGAATAAGAAAAGGCTATCATATATTAAAATACATTTGGGGATGAATATTCCATAGTTGCTGTTTCATTCTTTCTTTGCCCATTTCACTGAAGGACTAAAAAGCTCCTCCTCCCAGGGCTCAAAGTATCATTCCTTCCTAAACAGAGAATGGTGAGTTAGAGTCCATTTGCTTTGGGGGGATGGAAAAGGCTGACATTTTGGAAAGGCCTTGATCCACCTTTAGAAGAGGGAAGGGGGAAGTCTGGAAATGTCTTTCACACATGAGAAATATTTAATTCTTAATATTTCTGGGGAAACTAAAAAGGGTTTTAATGTATGCTTCCATACTTTGTAATCCTATACATTTTATTTTAAGCATTCAAAAACATTATTTTAAGAAGGGGCACATAATATATTTTGCATGACTGCATATTTATCATTTATATCACATTACTTGCCTTTCCATGAGGGGGAAGGGAGGGAGGGAATTTGGAACTCGATATTTTTAAAAATTGAATGTTAAAAATTGTTTTTATATGTAATTGGGGAAAAAAATAAAATATTGAATGACTATTTTTTTAAAGAAAGCAAATCCCCCCAATTTTTTTTTTAAAAAGGGTTTTAGACTTCACCAGACCAAAAGAAAGCTTAAGAAGCCCTGACCTAGATGGTCTCAAAGGTCGCTGTAGGCTTCCGTGGATGTCTGGTTCAGTTCACTGAAGGAGGGTGCCTGAATAGCATAGAAGGAACCACTGGGTGCTAATGAGGAAAGCTATGCGGCCCCAAGCTAAATTGCTTTGCTCCTCACACATGCCTGATTTCTCCTTGTGCTGACTGAGAAACAATCACTGTTACTTCCTTTTTTGATACTAATATATGACATCTGAAGGTACATTGGAAAATACATTCTAATAAGTTTGATTTCTTAAAGTCATTCTGATAGGACAGCTCCTTCAGTATTTCTCTTAAAATTTTACAACATATTGAAACAATACCCCAACAGAGCCTTTCTAAGACATGAAATTGCCAGATACATGTCATCTTATTCTTTTGACAACCTGTATTCTCTTAAGGACATTAAAAGGTGCCCTCCAAGATTAGGAGAATTTCTTGCTATAAAAAGATTAGTTTTCAGTCTCCCCTGTGAACCAGAGACTGGGAAAGGGAGAGGGAAAGGCACTGGCTGGGTGATTTCATGAGTACAGGAACAGCCAGGTGAGACAATATTTGTAACTCTTGAAACATTTCAGTATGTGGGTACTGGGTGGGAGTACACACACACACACATGCACACACACACACACACATACATAGAGACAGAGTGCACAGAGTGAATTGAAGAGGATGGGATCATATCTTAAAAAAAATGAAATCAAGCAGTGAGAGAGAAATATATTGGGAGGAGAAAGGGAGAAGTTATATGGGGCAAATTATCTCTCATAAAAGAGGCAAGCAAAAGACTTATTAGTGGTGGGATAAAGAGGGGAGGCAAGAGAAAAACATGAGGTCTACTCTCATCACATTCCACTAAAGGAAAGAATATAATGCACACTCATTTTGATAGGAAAACCTATCTCATAATACAGGAGAGTGGGGGACAGGGGCACAAGCAGGGTGGAGGGGAGGATGGAGGGGAGGGCATGGGGAGGAGAATGCAATCCGAGGTTGACACTCATGGGGAGGGAAAGGACCATAAGAAAATAGAAGTAATGGGGGACAGGATAGGATGGAGGGAAATATAGTTAGTCCTATACAACATAACCAGTATGGAAATCGTTTGCAAAACTAAACAGATATGGCCTATATTGAATTGCCTGTCTTCCAAGGGGAAGGGGTGGAGAGGGAGGGAGCTAAAGAAGTTGGAACTCAAAAGTGTTAGGACCAAATGTAATGTTCTTACCACTGGGTAACAAGAAATACAGGTTAAGGGGTCAAGAAAGCTATCTGGCCCTACAGGACAAAAGAGAAGACGGAGACAAGGGCAGGGAGGGAGGATAGAGGAGAGAGCAGATAGGTCACAGGGGCAATTAGAAAGCTCGGGTTTGGGGGGGGAGGGGATAAAAGGGGAGAAAATTTGTAACCCAAAATTGTGTGAAAATAAATGTTAAAAGTTAAATAAAAAAAAAAAAGAAAAAGAAAAAATACTCTAAATCACTGTTGATTAGAGAGATGCAAATCAAAACAACTCTGAGGTACCACATCACACCTATCAGATTGGCTAACATGACAAAACAGGAAGAGGATAAATGTTGGAGAAGATGTGGGAGAGTTGGAACACTGATTCATTGTTGGTGGAGCTGTGAGATGATCCAACAATTCTGGAGAGCAATTTGGAACTATGCCTAAAGGGCTATAAACATGTGCATATCCTTTGACCCAGCAATACTGCTTCTAGAGCTGTATCCCAAAGAGATCAAAAAGATTGGAAAAGGTCTCACATGTACAAAAATATTTATAGCAGCTGTCTTTGTGGTGGCCAAGAACTGAAAATCAAGGAGATGCTCATCAATTGTGGAATGGCTGAACAAGTTGTGGTATATGAATGTAATGGAATACTATTGTGTTATAAGAAAAGACGGACAGTCAGACTTCAGAAAAACCTGGAAAGACTTATATAAACTGATGCTGAGTGAAATGAACAGAACCAGGAGAACATTTCACACAGTAACAGCCACAGTGTGCCAGGACTGTTTTTGATAGACTTAGCCCTTTGTAGCAATGCAAGGAGTTAAAACATTCCCAAAGGACTCATGATGCAAAATGTCATCCACATCCAGAGAAAGAACTATGGAGTCGGAGTGCAGAATGAAGCAGACTATTTTCTCCTTTGTTATGTTTTGGTTTTCTCGTGGTTTCTCCCATTTGTCCTAATTCTTCTCTACAACATGACTAATATGAAAATGTGTTGAATAGGAATGCAATGTGTATAACCCTTATAAGATTGCATGCTGTCTTAGGGAGGGAGGGGAAGAAAATTTGGAACTTATGGAAGTGATTGTTGAGAACTGAAAACAAACAAATTAATAAATTTGGGGAAAAAATAGTTTAATGCCACAAAAATAGCAAAAAAAAAAATCCCATTAACTCTTCACACTGATGTGTCTAACAGCTGACCCAAATAGGCAGTGTGGTGGCAGAAAACATTGGCCTACTGACAGTCAGGAAGCCTGGATCCTAGTCTGGGCTGTGATCAACTTGCTTTGTGACCTTGTACCTGTCACTTTCCCTTCTTAGTTCCTAGAGCCAGAGGATCAAACTAAAGGGGAGGAATATTCTCTGATTCCAATGGCGACATGAGGCCACACTTCTGGGTCAAACAATCTAAGCAGAAGTCTTCCATTTCTCAATGTATATATTTGAACTTGTGCCAGATCCATCCTGAAAATTAACAGGTATTCTCTATGATGGCAGATTATTATTACTTTAATTGCTAGCTTTAGGAATTCTGGCAGAGGCTCTCAAAATACTATCATACTATATCTAAGAAAGTAAAACTGGTTTGTTTCATCCTTAAGTACTCTCCAGTGGGAGGGCCCAAACATTTCCTTGGTTTTTGACTCTAAAATCAAACTGAAATCCTGAAATCACTTAAGCAAAGTAAACACAACTGGTCAGGAAGGGAAGAACAGGGGCAAAATGTGAATCAGGAGTGGGGAAAACATGACCAGTGGAACGAAAATTTGCTGTAATGGCAGAAGGAGAAATAAAGATTAGAAAAGCTAAAAATGTAAAAGGAGAAAGTTACATTTTGGAGGGTCAACTTATATTGTAATTAAACTAGAATATTCTCCCAAGAATTTTAAAACATCAGTCTCAAAAGGAATTGTTTTTAATAAATAAAATGGAGAATATCTTTAGACTGGATTTTCAAGTTGTCTTGCAAAATCATATCATTTTTACCTACAAAATATGCAAGCTGAAATTTCTGTCATCTTCCATGAATGTGTGAAGTTGAGAAGGCTCTCTCAGCCCTCTGTTCCATGTCTCCCCATTGCCACTGCCATTACCTCCTAAGTTAACATACACATTCGCAATGAAGGTTTTTTGCAGAAAGGAACTGATTTTTCACATACAGTATTCACTTATACAAATAGCTCCATTCCTATAAGATAGGGGTGGGAATGGGACGGGAGGGAATCAAGTGCCTGCACATCTTGCCCCACTTCCATCCTTCACCTGCACTAACCTTCCAGAGTCTCATCGTTATTTACTCAACCATAAGTACTACACAAGAATGAGTCCTAGAAACAAGAAAAATCCAGAATACCTACTATATCTCCCTTCCCTGTGTTTCTGTCAAATGGAACAATTACTCAAATTCCTAAAAGCTACTATTTACAAAAACTGATTAAACACAAGGAATTCCACTGAAGATCATGTAAGAGAGACAGGTTGGGGAGTTACAAGCCCTAGGCTCAAATCCTGAATCTGTCATCAGTCACTGACTCTGTGTGACCTTGGGCAGGTCACTTAACCCCTCTGGGCCCCAATTTCCTTGACTTTTGGACATCAAGGCTGCAGCTCTAAGTCTGTGGTCCTATGATTTATGAGATCTCAATGGTCCTGTCTACAAAGAGCCCTCATATCCCCATTGCCCAGTTCCCACTGAGGCAGAGATGCTGATCCCTACAGAGCCACCTCTGCTGAAGATAATATCCCAGAGCCCCTCTCCACTGTTCGAACCCTTGAAGCAACTACCCTTCTGGTAAGAGTTCCTCTGACCCACCATCACTCCCAAGGGTCCTCAGAGTCCCCAGGGCTTGGTCATCTGTTCTGCTCCTTTCCCTGTCAACGTTACCCAACCTTTCCAAAGTACAACATGACCTGGCCCTCCCATGAACTGCCCATGAACAAGAACCCCCAGTCAGAATGTGAGCTCCGTGAAGGCAGGGACCATCTTATTTTCTTGTTTGTATTACCAGAGTTTAGCACACTCACTTCAGATGTAATGCTTTTACATTCCATATTGTGTTCAGCTCTGAGCACATTTAAAGAGAGACCTTCTGGGAAATTTAGGAGACATCCTTCAAGGTGTTGCACATTCAGAGGAGGGTGAGAAGACCAGAAACCATGTCATACAAAGATCCCTTAACCTGGAGTCAAGAAACCTTGAGGGGCACAAGATAAGGCCGTGTACAATCTGGCAGCATAGGGACTGAAGATGCCACAGGATTTAGCTCCTGAAGCTGAATTTTCACCATGCCTGGACTGCTCTCCTTCCTCATCTCCACCGCATGAGTTCCCTGAGTTCCTTCCTTCGAGTACCAGCCAAAATCCCACCTCTTACATGAAGCTGTTCCTCCTTAATGCTAGCACCTTCTCTCTGACATTACCTCCAACTCATTTCAAACGAATCATATTTGTACAGTTGTTTTCCTGTTGTTACTGCACCTCCACCCCCCTGGATTGGTTTTTGCCCTTCTTTATATCCCCAGCACTTAGCAGAGTGCCTGGTATACAGTGGGTGCTTAATAAATGCTTGGTGACTCCACCTGAATTTGGAGTCAGGAGACCCCTGGGTTAAAATTCCTAGGAGAGCTTCTCCACAAAGGTGGGGTATGTTGCAGAAAGGTGGTGGGGTGGACTGGCTGTCGTTTGGAGGTCCCTTCTATCTGAGATTCTGGGATTTCTTGCTTTCACCACTACTTCCTGAGGCAGTCCAATCAGCGTTTGGACAGCTCTACCGCATTAAGTCTGAATTTGCCTCTTTGCAATAGTTCCCCCATTAGACAATAAGATAGAGTGTTTCCTGAGTCAAGTTTCAGGTTTGGTGCTTACAGACCTATGACAATGGAGAAGGAACCTGAAAACTTGGGCCATCACGTTTCCCTGAAGAGGTGGAGTTGTCTAAGAAAACCAAACAAAAATCCAAACTAGCCAGTGGTTATCAGAGTTAACACTGACCTCAACATTCAAAGCTGTGGCCTCCACCACCCCCACCCTTCAGCTACCACCAGTAGTTGCAAGTTCCAGGCTGCCCTGGCGTGAAAAAAGAGAGAAGGAAAGGATGAAACTGGCAGGCAGAAGGAGAAAGGTCAGCACCAACCCCAGCCAGGGATGATGTCCTCTTTAACCCTTTGAATACCTTTGCAAGAAAAAAATAATTACATTGACTTTTTTGAGAGTAAGGACAGAGACTGTTTCATACAACAGCAGAACCCAGTAAAATGAAGTACAAAGCAAAGATTGTGGCATTCTTGTCTACATCACCTCTGCCCTCAGCACAGGTAACTGTGACCTTATAAGCAGTCCCCAAAGAATATATCTTCCTGTAGCATAGGCACTATTTTAGAGAGTTTTTAGTGGGTGTAGGGGGAGGTTGATGTGGAGGAATGAGAGAAGAATTGTGGAAAATATTTTTTCTTGCTTTTCCTCTCACAGTAAAGGGAGAAAATAATAGCAGGGAAAGACATGATGGGAAATTTAATGTTTTAAACTGGCCAGCAAAGACAGTGAGACACTTTGAACATTTTTCTCTTTTGTAGATCAAATCTTAACAGGCAACTGGGATGGACTCAGAAAACAGCCTGATTCCTAATGTACCGATAGCATTTTTATTGTAAGGTGTGTTCCTCTATCATCCTCCTCACTGGTTTAGTGTCTGCACTGGTTTCTGTCGTAGTTGGGTGGGGCATGACTTGGAACCTTAGAAACCTTTGCAACTCAAGCATTTCTGTGCTACTGGAAACTGCATATGACTCAGAATATGGATGGAATATGGCAGTAACCCTGATCAAAAGCACATTTCCTATGATGCAAGAGATCTAGTTGCTAATTCACTCTTTTTTTTGCTCATATTATTGACCTCAAAGGAATTATACAAAATAACACAATTCTGTGTGGTTTGACTTACCTGATCAGGATTTTGTACTATATATCTCCTTATGGTGGTCTGAGGGTAAGTAGTCACTTTCACTGTTGGAGAATGGAGATCCTGGGAACAGGGAAGGGCAGAAGAGAGAAAAAGATAAAAAGGCACATAAAATCATAAAGTGATTCAGTGGCCTGGAGTCACCAGTACTTATCAGTTGAACTTTGGAGTACTCAGAAGGGATGGCATGCAAGGATTTAGTCTCCATGATGGAGTTGAATACAAATCAATTTCATCAGCACTTGCTGAACATGTGATCAATGAATGCTTCACTAGAGAAGTGGTACAACTTCAGGTTGAGGTTGACTCAGTTAACTTCTCAATAAAGTTCATTCCCACCCTCAAGATGTTTGATGGGTTTAAGACATATTTTTGAGGCATTTTTACTAGCAAATCTCATTTTGTAAGTGTTCATCAGAGCAACAGAGATTTTCTGGATAGGTGACCAGGACTAACTAGCTTTAATCAATACTGTTTGTGATTCTTCAGTCCCCTCTTTGTCAGCACCCTTTCCACAATTCTCCCCAGGTCCAGTGTTGTCCTGTTACCCTCTGGTTGTCCAGGGCTGACTTCTGTGACTCCACACCTAGGCCTGACCACTTTAGGTCATGTCCCCTACTTTTTTCAATATTCCAAGGATGACTGATTTTCTTGGAGTGAATATATAGGCCTTAAACTAGAGGTGTTGAACTGTGATTGATGATGATCCCTACAGGTCACATATTAACTTCATAAACTACAAATTAACATTGTCTAGGCTGTATTGTATTTTTATTTATTTTGTTAAATATCTCCCTTGTTGTTCAGTCATTTTCAGCTGTATCCAAGTCTTCCTGACACCATTTGGGGTTTTCTGGGCAGAGATAGTGAGTGATTTGCCATTTCCTTCTCCAGCTCATTTTACAGATGAGGAGACAGAGGTAAACAGGGTTAAGTGACTTGCCCAGGATCATGCAGCTAGTAAGGGTCTGAGACCAGACTGAACTCATGAAGATGAGTCTTCTTGACTCTAAGCCTGGCACCCTATCCACTGTGCCACCTAGCTACCCCAAACATTTCCCAGTGACATTTTAAACTAGTTCTGGATTTACTCTGCAGTTTTGAAGGTATGTGGCCTGCAGTCCAAGTGTGATACCTCTGCCTTAGAAGACGTTGTTCATGAGTTGGGTGGGATGAGTTTGTGGCGAGCTTCTCTGGTCTATAGATGATGGCCATATAGTCTGTCACCAAACCTAGCTATTCTTGAAGATTCTTAGCTCAAAATATTGCATAGTATTGCACTTTCCCCTCCCTGCTAAAAAAGAAAACAACAAATAATTTTCTATGTCTCATTCTCACAGGTTCGACTCTTTAATGGGTGCTAGGTTAGCCATGCTAACATGTTACTTGTCCCAGAAAATGTAGATTTTAGAAAGAAAGGGTGGCACAATGGACTGAAAGGTATAATTAGCCAGGATCAAAACCCAGCTCTGCCACTTCTTAGGATGATCTGGGCCTCAAGTGTGTCATCTGTAGACTAATGTCTGGGCCTGACTACTTTGCAAGGCTGAAAAGCTCAAATAAAATATTGTATAGAAGGTAATCTATAATCATAAAGTGTCATGAAAATGTAAATTATTTATTAATAAGAGAGTCTGGGAGGACATACAAAGCCTTAAATCATTATGTTCTTAATACCTGTAAGTAAGAATTTCGAGTACATTCAAGGTCAGGAGGGGGAAGATCCTTTATGTGGTCCTCAAATCATAGCACCTTGGCAGCCCTCACCTCTGGCTTGGGTTCACCCATGCCCTGTAAGTTAGTCTTCAAAATTAGAATGTTCTAGTACAACACTGTGGCTTTAAAAGTGTTTGACTTCATAGTCAAAAAAAATTCTCCAGTGATCTCTGCTTCTAAGTTTTCAGAGATTAGCATCTGGTTCATGCTCAGATCAAGAACATTTGAATAAAATTACAAGGCCCAGAGTCTAAAAAAATGACTCTGCTATTGGAGGCTAGTTGACATTTTAATGCCAATTTAAAATCCAATGCATAGCACTAACACCTAGAAGAGAAACTCCTTTTGACCAGGGCATATTTCATTCTCTGTACTGTGATCCCTGGCACGAGGGCGGTGCTTAATAAATGTTTGGTGATTAATTGTTCCTTTAGACTGTTAATACTAACTCAGAGGTAAACCACAATTCCAGAAGACTCAGGATACACAGAATGAAGAATGAGACAAATGATTTTTGAACATGACCAATGCAGAAATTTGTTTTGATTGACTATACAAGTTTATAATGCGTTTTATTTTTGTGTGTTTACAATTGAGGGAGGAGAATTGAGAGGGAGGGTGAGAAGGAACATTCTGGCTGATTAAAACAAAACATATTTTTAAAATACTAACTTAGGTGAGCTGCATCACCTCGGCCACTAAGTTTCTGGAGATGAACGAAAATTTTTTTTTGTGGGCTGGAAGGAGGTAAAAAGATGAGTTCATTTACCTGTTCGATATTATGGGTGACATGCAGAGTACTGGGGACACAAGTAGCTACTTTTAATGTTGGAGAATGGAGCTCCTGTAAAGAGAAATAGACAGAGATCAGGCATTGTTTCTGGCACGCTTCCTGAACTCAGATGCTTTGCCCCAATAATAAGATAGCACTAGCTTCGGGAAGGTTTGCATGGAAATGCAATTTGCTCGAGCTGTCAGGGACCGTCCAATTTATCATTTTGGTTTCAGTTTTTCTCTTTAGAGTTTTGTTAATATTGCCTAAGTCATTGGTGGCCCTCAAACAAAGGTAATGTGACTACTTGTCAAGCTACACTGAAAAGGTGATTTTTTTTCAGGAACAAACTGGCCTCTGAAAACCCTTCCAACCCAAATTCTATGACATGAGACCCAATAATTCCTGTGCATCACACTACAGCCCAACTGTCTCATCTGCTTCACCATCTCGTGGCTGGCATTGTGGGATAGCTAAAGACAAGAGCTCGAAATTCAGCCTTAGGAAGCATGCCCTTGAAAGCAGCCTCCAAGAATTGCTAGTCATTATACCTTGGGCAAGTCCTCTTCCTTCCCTGAGTCTCAGTTTCCTCTATGTAATAATAATAATAATAATAATAATAATAACACCTCCCTCCCAAGCTTGTGCTAAAGAAATATGAGTTCTCGTAGCTGCTTTGCTTCAGGTCCTGGGGATCAAATGGTGCCCATAAACAGGGGAGGGGGGAAATGCTGCCTTTCAAACAATGATTAGGCTAATACCCCAGAAATGAGGGGGTGGGGTTTTATGGTGAAGCTGAACTTCTACACGTATTATTCCCATTTGTAATCAACTGACAGCTTCAGGAGAATTGTCCAAAACTACAAAGCCAGTTTTTCTTCTAGAGCAAGGGGTTATCTCGTCATAATCAGGGATTTATAAAGGAAAACAGTGACATACTAATGCAAGAGGAAAGTTATGCTATATAACAAGAAACCTCCATATTCTTGGATTGCAATACAGACAATCTCTGCTCTATATCTCTTCTTTCTTTTCTTTTGATTCAGACATCTTCCTTAGCTTTTTTTCCCTAGTACTCCATCAGTAGCAATATCCTAGGTTTAACATTCCTGGAAGTTTTGGAATTTAGATTTCTAACTAGGAACTTTGGGAAACCCCCAAACAAACAAATGTAACAAGCTGCATACCATGGCCTTCTAGGTCCTCAAGTGTGGTCTTTTGAATCCAAACCACACAGAACAAATCCCCTTAATAAAAGGATTCGTTCTGTACAACTTGGACTCAAAGGGCTGCACCTGAGGACCTAGGGGGCCCACATGTGGCCTTGAGGCCACAGGTGCCTATCCCTGTGATAGGCAAATGACAGCCAGCTTAAGAAGTCGGGTTCATTCTGAGTTTTGGACTTAGGAGAAGGTAGAAGACTTGGAAGTGGGAACCCTTGATTCAGATCTGGACTCTGGCACAGACTAGAGTTGGTGCCCTCAACCAAGCCAATGAATCCCCTGGAGAGCACATTTGTTCTGCTGTAAAATGGGAATGACATCCTGGTGTTGTTGACTGACCTCAGCCCACACTCATGGAGAGCTGAGGATTTACCAAGGGCTTTCCTCCCAACAACCCTCTTTTCCCACCTCCTCTATACTGAGGGCTATCACCAAGGAAGCTTAAAAGGGGTCTCAGGAGGAAATATACTTGTTGGAGAGCAAGGTTTCTTGGCCTGGGTTAAGGAAATTGTTTTTTGAAAAACATTTTATAGTCATATTTCAATATAATTGCCCACTTAGCATTTTATTTTTATGCATTAAAAAATGATCCTGAGAAGGGGACTATAGGTTTCACCAGATGGTCAAAAGGGTCCATGACACAAAAAGGTTCAGAATCCCTGCCTTTGGGGGAATATAGGACATGATTGAGCCTGACAAATTTGCTGAAACTAAACCCAACTTGCATTAGGGCCTTTTTGATTTTTTATCATACGCTATTACGATGTACAGGGTAAGCAAAACTATGTTTTCCATATGCCAAGGTATCGGACATAGAACTGACAAACTGACTTTCACAAAAAAAGCCCTTAAAGTAAGGGGAATCTTTCATTTTCTGTTCCAGAATGTTAATTCCTTAGGAAAAGACTGTATATTGTAACAGAACAAGCACTGACTTGTTCGTGCCTGAGGTCCTTTACTAGGCGTATGACCTAGAACATGTCACTTAGCCTATCTGAGCAGCAGATATCTCATCTGTAAAATGGGTACAATAATGTCCCTACACCCTATCTCAGAGGACTACTGTTAAGAAAAAAAATGTTTTATAAACCTTCAAATACTACAGACGTGAATTATTATTAAAGCTATAACATGTACACAAGTATTTTTAGGCCACCTTAGGACTTTATTATGAATTCACACATGCTTTTAGAACATAGGAAACACTGATTACTCTTTATTAAATCTACATTGGAATGTGTGGAGATAAATTTTGAAAGGAAATAGAGTAGTTTTAAAAAGAATATCCAATGAGATGGTTTAATATCAGTCAAGAAATGAGCTAAGCATCAGAAGGAAGTTGAGAAAATGTTTCTTCCTTCCTTTTTGGCAGAGGTGTGGGACAAAGGATGTGGAAGAGTCTGGCATATGGGACTGATGCGTTAACTGGTATTCCTGAATTGTTCCTTTCCTTTAAAAAAGTCTTTGTAACAAGGGATGGCTTCCTGGGTTAGAGAAAGAGAGAAAGATAAGTTTGGCAATGAAAGTAATGTGAAAGTAAAAACATATCATTAAAAAAGATTTAAAAAAGTAATCCAGTCAGTCAGGATTTATTATACAAAGAAATAGAAGGTGTGAGTTTAAATTAAAGGGGAGCACTTTGTAAATATAGCTTTTGTCTTGTTTATCTGGTACCAGATAGTTTTGATAATGATGGCTTTGTAATATAGTATGAGATGTGGAAGCACCAAACACCCCTCCTTTTAACTTTTTTCATCTCTTTATATTCTTTATCAAATGAATTTTGCTATTTTATCTAATTTTGCAGCATCTTCTTGGCAATTTCACTGGTACAGCAATAAATCTGTAGAGTAATTTATTGTTATTACTATCACATGACTGATCCATGTAACCTAAATATATCTAGAATGGATCAACCGATTATTTTCTTTAAGGCACCACAGATAATGAATCAATATCAATACTACATAATCTTTGAACAGCACACCATCTAAATACTCAAAGCAAAGTTAGTAGAATTGCAAGGAGAAATAGGTAGCAAAACTATAATAGTGAGGAATTCAGATATGTCTCCTTCAGATCAAGACAAATCTAATCAAAAAATCAATAAGAAAAAACTTAAAGACCCAAACAGACTTTAGGAAATATGAAAGATGATAGATCTTTTGAAACTACTGGATAGAACAGAAAAGTTTATAGATTTGTTAGCTGTGCATCACCCCTTTACAAAAAGTGATCATGAAGTCAACCACTAAAAACTTCACAAACAATGTACAAAAGCAGAAACAGTGAACACATTATTAGCCACAATGCAATAAAATCTATGTTGAATAAAGGCCATTTGAAGAAAGAATTAAAAATCAGTTGGAGACTAAATAACTTAAACCTAAAGAATTAGTGGGTCAAAGAACAAATGAAGGAAAGAAACAATGGAAATTTTAGCAAAGAATATGAGAACAATAAGACAAAATACAAAAACTTATAAGATATAGATAAAGCCGTACCTAAAGGAAACTTTATATATCTAATTGTTTTATCAACCAAAAAGAGAAAGAATACATGAATTCTGCAACTAAGACAATTCTGGGAACACAACAAATCAATAACGGTCCAACCTAACTCCAAAGTAGAAAATCTGAAAATCAAAGAAGAGATTTTAAAAAATTGAAAGCAAACAGACAAACCACAAAACCCTATCAGAACTGACAAAACTAGTAGGTTGTTTGTTTTTTTTTTAAAGTAGATCGGCGGGAAAAGAGAAATAGGCAAGGCCTAGAAACCAACTTGTTCAGAGGCCCTAGTATTCAACAAACTACCAGGAAAAGAATTCTTCATTCACCAGCTGCTGGGAAAACAGCAAAGTACATTGAAGGAAAATAGGTTTAAACCAAACCAACTTTGAGGCCCCACTTTATGCCTATCAGACTGGCAATAATGACAAAAGAGGAAATCAAAAATGATTGCAATGGCTATGGAAAAACAGGGTAAACTAGTACACCGTTGCTTCTGTTGTAGACTGGTCTAATAATCATTCTGGAAAGCAATTTGGGACTATGGCTGGAAAGTTATTAAACTATGCATACATTTTGCTCTAACTATATATATATGTATATGTATGTACACACATATATATGTACACACACACATACACACACAGAGATTTATAGAAGCTCTTTTCCCAGTGCTTAAAAACTGAAAACTAAGAGGGTTTCCTCCTTTTGGTGAATGGCTAAACTGGAGTATATGAATATAATGGAATATTATTGTGCCATAAAAAATGACAGAATAGAAAATGTCAGCAAAAACTGGGAAAACTTTTATGAACTGATGCAAAGTAAGCATAACTAGGAGAATGATTTATAAAATAATAATATTATAGAGAAAAACAACTGTGAAAGATTTTAATAGCCAGCATTTATATAATACTCCTTACATATTTTAACTCATTTGATTCTCATAAAAACTCTATGAAGTAGGTGCTATTATTATCATATATAGATGAGGAAATCAAGACACAGAGAGGTTAAGTAGCCAATGTCTGATGTAGGATTTGAACTCAGGTCTTCCTTGTAGAGAACCTTGAGGGGTTTGAAAGAGCCCCTTATCAAGAGTTCCCCTCCTCCAAAGGAGAGTAGTTGACTTGAAAAGTTAAGTGATATATTGTTCTCAGGTGCACGTTCTTAAATTCGGGTGTTGAAGTTCCAGGAATCAGGGCCCCTGCTATACAGGATAACATTCCGATAAAGAGGCCTTGAGGCCTCCCTTTCTACTTATCACGATCTGTTGTTTCATGCCTCAATCGCTACCCTTATGGTTTTTTACCATTTAAGCACCCCGATCCCCTGATTTATTGGCTCAGTATGTCCAGAATAAACTCAGCTTGTTCAGACTGCTGTGTCCCACCTGTCTTTTCATCCTGGCTCTGTGAGCCCTATAACCACCCCGGACCTGCCGGACTGTGCTGGCTGCAACATTCCTGACTCTAAAGCCCACATTTCATACAGTCAGTGTTCCACCTAGTTGTATTTAGAACTCTGATCAACTCCATGATGAATCATGAGTACTAAAGAATGAAGGTGGAATAGACCACTAACAGTCTGAAACAGACAGAGTCACACATTTTGGGATGTGGTTTATGTAGGAATTTGTTTTGCCAAAACTGGTAGATTTGCACTGAGGGATGTTTCTTTCAGGTTACCCCTCCCCCAAAGAAAAACCCTGTTCATTTATTGGGGGAGGGTAGTGGAAGGGACAAATTCAACATTAAATATTTTTACATGAAAAATAAAAATTACAAACAATTATTTTAAAAATAAGTTTAGACCAACAACTCACATTATATACTAAAATTGCCATAAATTTTTATAGCAACAGTTCCCCAATAGACAAGTGATCAAAGTATATGAATTAAGAGTTTTCTAAAGAAGAAATATAACTCTCAACAACCAAGTGAGAAATTGTTTAAAACACCATTAATCAGAGAAATATAAATTAAAACAATTGTGGCATTTGCCACCTTATACCCATCAAGTTAGAAAAGATAGCAAAATTCCATGTTGGAAAACCTCTGGGAGAACAAGCATGTAAATTAACCATCGTTGGAGCTGTGAATTGGTTTAACCATTCTAGAAAACAATTTGGAATTATACAAGAAAAGTTAATAAATTATTTGTATTCAGAGTGAACCCACAGTTTCCACTGTAGGTGCTAGGAACTTTATTGATAGTAAGAAAATATTTAAATATACAAAAATCTTTAAGGTTATCTTATCTGTGATAACCAAAAGCTAGAAATAAACTACATGCTCAATAATTAAGGTTTGGCAGAAGAAACTGTGCTATAATAATGCAATGGAATGTGTGCATGCGTGTGTTCGTCCTTCGTTGCCGAAGAAGACCACGCCATCAGAGAAATGATGACATGGTGTGCACTTGACTTCGTTTTGAGTGAGGGAGGGCTGTGCAGGTCACCAGCCTCACTTCTCCTCCAGAGCCATCTGAATCCAGTGACCAGATATTTATCAGGATGACTGGAGATGACCCAGAATCAGGCAGTTGGGGTTAAGTGACTTGCCCAAGGTCACACAGCTAGTGAGTGTCAAGTGTCTGAGGTGAGATTTGAACTCAGCTCCTCCTGACTCCTGCACTGGTGCTCTATCCACTGCACCACCTAGCTGTCCAATGTGATGGAATAATGACATACTAAAAGATGTAATGAATATGAAGAATTCAGAGAAGCATGGAAAGAATATGGAATAATGCAAAGTGGAGAGAGCAGAGCTACAAGGATAATACACACAATGAATGAAACACTATGAATGAAGTCAACCTGAGTGGCATCAACCCTCAAGTCAAGTAGGACAGACAATGCTGGTCTTAAATTTCTCTAAATTAGAAAACACATTCTTCCTTTATCTGAGACCTGGACTAGGCCAATACAGAGGCATTTCTCATTAGACTGCCCATGGTAGGATGAATTTTTCAGCTACAATTCTCAAAGGCCTTCTGCTCAGATTTAGAGGAGTTGCAATAGACGTCAATGGACAAAATGTCCAAACTGATAAAATCACAGGTCACTGAACATAGCAGAGTTTAAGAAATAGATAGTGAGTTTTATAGAGGTGATAAACCAGGTAAAATGAAAATTGAGAGGAAGGATGGCATATGCTTGTACAAACAAAACTGGCTCTGTACAACCTTTAGTTAACATTATTTAAGTCTTCCTATACATAAAATGAGGAGGTTCTACTTACAGCTTTGAATCTACAGATGAGGTACCAAAGACAATGGCTTAATATGCCAACTACAATAGACAATTCAATTTAACAAACATTTATTAAGCACCTACTACCTGTTCACAGTCCTCTGTTTATAGTGTAGTAACAGAATTACAACACTTGAGAAAGAACAAGAGATGGGAGACTTTGGAGGGGAAACCTGGAAATTGACTTTCTACCTGCTGAGGGACATGGGAAAATTTACCAATCCCGAATGTGCACTGAATCATAGCATCCTTGCAGGTCAAGATCCCAACAACTAGAAAAGAAACACTTACTAGCATCCTTTTGGTATGTTCCACAGAGGTATGGAGTATGAACAAGGAATGAAAGGAAACTAAAAGAATAAGACACAGAAAGGACCACTGAGGGATGTTTTGGTAATAAGAAAACATTTCCATTTGGAATGTTAAAGTTAATTTATATAGAAACCAAAGGCAACTTAACAAAACATAATCAAGGGAGGCATTACAGCAAGAAGACTAGAATGGGAATCATAAAATCTGTATTCTAGTCTCAGTTCGGCCATCGAGTTGCCAAGCGACTTTGGGAAAATCACTTAACCTCGTTGGTAAAAAGCAGATAATCACCTCCGCCTTGTGTATCTCACAGGAGCAACTAAAATAAGAAATGTGTTTTGAAAACTGGAAAATGCTATCCAATTATGAGAAATTACCATCCTTACATAGGGTTGTTTATCCTCATATCAGCTACATAAACAACCAAGACAAAAATTAACTCTACATGAGCAACGCTATGGAGATGAAAAAAACACAAGTATGTAAAGAACAGAAAACCACCCACTTTGGTTAAAGAGTAAAGTGGGTAAAGGCCAAGGGTGAACAGGCATAGAAAAATAGGCCTGAGGCCAGCTTATAGCTTTTATTTGATGGGCAACTGAGAGCAATGAAAGATCTTTGAGTAAGGTAGTATGTGTATGTATGTGCACATATACGTGGAGAGATATGATTATATATATGAAAATTCTGAAAATTTTTTAGGCAGAATCTAAGCCCACACTGAAGTCCAGGATTAAAAAAGAAATATTAATGAAGAAAATGCTACCTGGAATGTTTCTGAAATGGGTAATACTATGTAGAAGAACCCCAAATTAGCAAGAGCAACTTTTTATTGGACTCTCTTCACTTCCAAAGAAAAAGAAAGGGAAGAAGGGCCAACAGCATTGTCTGTGTGCTTTACAGCCTACTTTTAAAAGAGCTCTTCCACAACTCTGAGAAGCAGGTCATGCAGGCACTGAAATCCCTATTTTAAAGGTGAGGAAACTGAGCCTCGGAGAGGCTGAGTGATTTACCCATGGTCCTCTAGCTAGCAAGGGTGAGAGCCAAGATTCCATATCCAGTATTCTTTTCCACTACAATAGGGGGAGGGAAAGTTCAAAAACACGGTTTTCGGGTTGTTTGCTTTATTTGACTTAGCTTGTCTAAACAGCTACTCTCAAATATCTTACCTACCAAAAACAAAAAAGTAAAACCCAACATTTAATTCTATGAAACTCAAAGGTAATACAAAAGAAGTAATTCCTGGAAACTCCAAAAATAAATAAAATGACTATTAAATCCATCACCTACACACCTCTTCTTCTCTGCCCTAGGAAGGAAAAAGAATAAACAACTTGCAATTTGGCAACTGTGTGTAGCTTGGGCAGCTATGGAAATAAAAAATAATATAAGGAGAAAGAAGGCTAAGTATGTCCATCCATCAATGAAAATATTATACAAGGTGCTTGTTCATCATGCTTGATTTGAAAGCTACACACTAACCACGTGAACTCCATGGTAAATTAAACCTATTACTATCCCACTGAAAACCAGTCAGGAAGACATCCCTCAAAGAACCTAAACCAATGTGTCCCACTAGAGACCACAGAGCACTATCAACAAACCGGGTTAACCGCTCAAACTAGCTAACAAGAAGAACCTAAGGTCACTAGGAAATGATATGGTCAAAGACTGGAAATACTACCTCTTTACCAACATTTTAGAGTAATGAGTAAAAATTGCTCATTCAGGAATAAAATAAGGATAAACATGACAAATCCAGATGTTTAATGGAGCTCAAGAATTACACTAACGACTTGAGAAATGGGTTCCCTATATTGATTTTATATGAAATTCATTCAAGAGGCAGAACTTTCTATTTTCTGTTCAAAGAAAAAGCAATGAAATATAAAATCTACAAATAACCCCAATTTAGTGATGTCATTACCATATTGCCCACCCAGTCTTCACCAGAAAGGCTGCTGAGTAGACCCACTTATGGGTGATTTAAGGTTCTAATACAGCAGAATGATACCAGAAGGAAGCAAAGATGTGCTTGTGGCTGAGCTGGTCTTATCATTTCTCTGTTCTCAGCATGTCTGTGCCATCTGCACAAAATTAACTGGTGATAATTTGTCCTCCACATATGCAGAGGAGTCAACTTAAGGCAAGAGAATCTGGTCCACTCTTAATACTTACATATTTGATTCTCCTTGTGCTGAAACATTAGGACATGATATTATACTCTGAGAGAATATGGTGCCCCTTCTTCTTCTTTTATGGGTCTGATCTAATTGACAATGAAAATCGTCTGTTTCTGTAACATAACATCTTCCATTTATTTGTATGTAATTAGCCTTGGGTATATTTTCAATATTTAATTCAGAAATAACTTGAATGTATAATAAAGAAACAGGTAAGAGTCAGGTCACCAAATAGTCTTTAATAGTCTTTAATCATTGCGCTGCTTTTAAAAGAAAAAAACCAAGGTTCAAGTTCAAAGAAGAGCACGGGGACTTCCTAGTTGTTATCGGATGTTTCCATTGCTCTAAGCTTTGATCATATGTAGCGTGCCCTTTAGGAAACTGCTTAAATGCTTTCCTCATTAATTATTTTGGGCCACCACATTCCTTCCTAATGAACCTTCCAAAAACATAAGCTTGAATCATTCAAGTAACAGCAGAAACTATTTTACTCTATTCATTCAATCTACTATGTTTTCACTTAATCTATGCAATTAAAGGCTTTTGTGGAATACATTTTTATAACTCAAAAGACAACTAATTTATCATTTGCAATTTTCATATGTATGAACACATACAGCCATTTCGTTCTTTTCAGAATGTCCCCTGGAACTCATATCAAAAGTCTAAACTCGCACATCTTCCTTTTCCCCATGCCCTGGAGAAATACCCAGAAAACTGATGAGAAGGAGAACTGAGATCCAGATATCCAAAGAACACGGTCACAGTCTTTGTTTCCAACGTTCAATGAGAAACTTGGA
Source organism: Notamacropus eugenii (assembly GCF_028372415.1). NCBI lineage: Eukaryota > Metazoa > Chordata > Mammalia > Diprotodontia > Macropodidae > Notamacropus > Notamacropus eugenii. The sequence goes on from NC_092879.1 coordinate 80,022,083, forward strand.
AACTTGTTCAGTTATACACATGCTGAAACAAAGATAGGGCTAGTCTATGTGGCCAAAAGCAAAATCTGTCTACATTACATCACAACTTGGTGTGTCGTACCAAGACAGAGTAACATGGAAACATCTGGATGCCAGTAAGATCTTTGTGCTGGTCTTCTGGATGTTGGAAAATTACCTCCAAACAGTTATGTATAGGTAGGGAGAACTGAGTTTCGGCTAGTTACTAGGCTTCAGCAAGCCACAAAACATGTATGCTTATAGAATTCACCAAGGAAAGTTTCCATTTGAATGATATGTCTTCACAGCATCAGAGATGCTTTGGTTAAAATGTTTTATCATAAGAAAGAGAAACACACCCTTGAGTGCTGAAATGCTGGACTCTATTGAACACCAGGGGTCAATACTCTCTCCTGATTCTCCTCCTGCCTGTTTGGTCACTCCATCTCTGTCTCAGATCTTCATTCTGGTCACCCCCAGTAAATATTACCTTCCTGATGTCACTGGTGCTCTCCCAGAAAGAAGTTACTTTCAATTGGAAAAAAATTCCTCTCCTCCTCTTCTACTTATCTATCATTGGTTTTTTTTTTCTGAAAAACTGGGACAACTAACTCTTTAGTCTCATGGAGTTTTCATTTATGATTTCTTGAAATATAGCTCTGAAAAACCAGGCTTTGATAAAACCCATTGGGATTCAAGTGGAGCTACTTGACTATGCCTTTAAATTCAAATCACTCTGGCTTTCACTGATTGACCAATAATAGGTCACAGCCCAAGTCTCACTTGCTCATTGGTTGGGTTCTGATGGCTCAGAGAGAGTGTAAATAGCAATTGTTTTTGTTCTGGCCAGAAACTCAAGAGGTTCTTCCCCTCCCAGATTGATTCTTTTGCGAATGCAAACCAGGCCATCTTTAACTTCAATTCTTACCCAGTCTTTAATTACTGAATGGGTGTTAGTCCAGACAAATTGAGACCTGAGAAAGACCTTAGCTTAAAAAGGTCAAGGATTCCCGTTGCACTGGGAGTCATCTCCAGTCATCCTGACCTATGTTTTGCCACTGGATTCAGATGACCGTAAAGAAGACAGTAAGGATGATGACTTTGCACAGCTCTGCCTCACTTAAATCCAATTTACTTACAAGTCAAGACTCTAAACTCCTGATGTCACTGGTCCTCTTTGAAGGACAAACAACAACTAAATATGAGCGTTCCACAGGTCCTGGGTCCTCTTCTCTCTTTCCTATATAAAGTTTCACTTGCTGATCTCACTCCCAGGGATTTGAACATCATCTCGATGGCGAGGATCCTCAGATCTACTTATCTAGCCCTAACCTCTCTGCTGATCTCCAGTCTCCCATCTCCAACTACCTAATAGACATCTCAAACTGGATATCCAGCAGACATCATAAACTCTACATTCCTAAAAATGGAACTCATTATCTTTCTCTCCCAGAATCCTCTCCCCCTTTCCTATTACCATCATGGGCATTACCATCCTCCCAGGCACTCAGGCTACTCTTCACTCTCCCTCAACTCCTCTTATCTAATCTGTGGTCAAGGCCTGTTAATTTAACCTTTGGAACATCTCTTGAATATGCTTTCTTCTCTTTTCTGATATTGCTACCATCCTGGTACAGGCTCAGGTTAGCATCCCTGCCTCAAAGATCTCCCGACTCTAGGCCATCCAGCTGTCAAGAGTGATCTCCCTAAAGTGCAGTTCTGATAATGTCATCTCACTACTTAATAGACTCCAAGCAATCTCCATCACCTCCAGGATCAAATAGTAAACCTCATGTTTAGCATTCAAAGCTCTTCAAAACCTGTGCCTCCTCAAACACCTTTGCAGTCTTCTTATACCTTACACTCCCCCATGTACTCTACCATCCCTTAGATACTGCACCTCCTGGCTCCAGGCATTTTCACTGGATGTCCCCCATGCAAGGAGTACACTTTCTTTTCATCATCCCTTCTTGGCTTCCCTGGTTTCCTTCAGTTCCCAGTTAAAGTCTCATTGTGTACAGGAAGCCTTTCCCAGGGAGAAGTAGAATGGAGTAAATTATCTCACATAAGAGGCTTGAGTTTTTACAGTGGAGGGGAAGATGATGGAGGTGGGATAGGGGAAGCAAGTGAATCCTACTCTCATCAGAACTGTCTCAAAGAGGCAATAACATATACACTCATTTGGGTATAGAGATCTATTTTACCCTAAAGGATAGTAGGAGGCCAGAATGGGGGAGGGAAAAGACAAAAGCAAAACACTTTTGAGGATGGACAGGGTGGAAGGAGAGAGAGAGAGGGAATAGGATAAACAGGGGAAATAGGATGGAGAAAAATATACAGTAATGATAGCTGTGAAAAAAAGTTACAGCAAGTATCTCCCATAAAAACCTAATTTTTCAAATATATAGAGAACTGAGTCAAATTCATAAAGTTAAGAGCCATTCTTCAATTGATAAATGGTCAAAGAATATGAACAGGCAGTTTTCAAAGTAATCAAAGCTATCTCTAGGCATATGAAAAAATGCTCTAAATCACTATTGATTAGAGAGATGCAAATTACAACAACTCTGAGCTACCACCCCACACCTATCAAGATGGCATTGCTGATGAAGTTGTAGACTGATTCAACCATTCTGTAGAGCAATTAGGAACCATGCCCAAAGGGCTATAAAACCATAAATATAAAACCATGCATACCCTTTGACCAAGTAATATATATATATATATATATATATATGATATATAAAATATATATACATATATAAATATATATATATATCTTTGTTGTTGTTGTGTTCGTCCTTTGTTTTTAAAGAAGACCATGACATATCAGAGAAATGATATGACTTGCACTTGACTTTGTTTTGAGTGAGGGAGGGCTGTACAAGGTCACCAGCCTCACTTTCTCCTCCTGAGCCATCTGGATCCACTGACCAGATATTCAACACACACACAAAATATTTATAGCAGCTCTTTTTGTGGTAGTAAAGAATTGGAAATTGAGGGGATGCCCATCAATTAGGGAATGGCTGAACACCTGGTGGTATATGATTGTGATGGAATACTATTGTACTATAAGAAAAGATGAGCAGGAGGATTTCAGAAAAACCTGAAAAGATTTACATGAACTGATGTTGAGTGAAATGAGCAGAACCAGAAGAACATCATACACAACAAAGGCAATATTATATGATGAAGAACTGTGAATGATTTAGCTATTCTCAGAAATACAGTGATCTAAGACAATTCCAAAGGACTCATGATGAAAAATTATATCCATCTCCAGAGAAAGAACTGGTGGAATCTGAATGCAGACCAAAGCATGTTTTTTTCTTTGCTTTATCTTTCTTGGCTTTTTTAATAGTCTGTTTTCCTTCACAACATGACTAACATGGAAATATGTTTTGCATGACTGCACATGTATAACTCATATCAAATTGCTTGCCTTCTCAATAAGGGAGAGAATCTGGAACTTGGAATTTAAAAAAAAAAAAGAATGTTAAAGATTGTTTTTGCATGTAATTGGTGGGAAAATAAAATATTAAATCATTTAAAGAAATAAAAAAGCATTAAAAAGGGGAAACCTTTCCCAATCCCTATTAATTCTAGTGTTTTCCCTCTGTTCATTATTTCTAATTTACCCTGCATATGGCTTGTTTGTTCATAGTTGCTTGCATGCTGTCTTCCCTGTGAGCTCCATAAAAGCAGGGACTGTCTTATTTATACCTTTTGTGGTTTCCCCAGCAATGTGAACAGTTCCTGAGAGATAGCAGATGCTTAATAAATGCTTACTTTTATGAAACATTTTCATTATGATAATCCTGTTCTTGTGCTAGGAGAGTAATACAATATTTGAATATGCATACTCCTCATTTGAGAATCATTCCTAATTTCTTTTCTATTCTAAAGAAAAATAGAAGATACAAAGACCTTCTGCAATATATATATATATCATGTCTGTCTGGAAAAAAATCATAAGCACATGTGCTCTCCCACAGATCAACAGTGATTGGGATCATTGCTATTGCCAAGAAAAAGTTGACTCAAATATTTCTGTTTAGAAAGGTAAAATTACTGTGCAACTCTTCCAGTTATGTTTGAGGTCATGAACTGTCAGAGGAAAAAAAAGTTGGGTAAAGATAGCTGAATAGGGAAAATCAGATCCTGACAAATTTAACTCTAAAATGTACTGAAAGTAGATCTGATGATGTATTGTGTTTCCTCAAGAAGTAAAAAGTAAGAAGTAAAAGGTGGTGTGATTACTGTGAACTACCAATTAGTTATAATTAAGTGGACTCAGGATTTCTATGGCATAAAATAATTTCAGGCCCCCCAAAGCTGGATGAGGCAGAAACTACTGACTATGTATCCATGGACTTCACCTCTTTTCAAGCAGCCTACTCCCAAGAACAACTATTCACCTAAAGGACAACGCCCTTGAACAACTGATCAAAGCAACACGCCCCTGGGTGTCATTTCAAAGGAAAAAATAAATCTGTATTTGGAAACATACTGAAACTTTGTTTGTAAAATGGCAGGTGAGCCTTCTTCCATCAGTTAAACACGGAAAAAAAGGAGTGTATACATACATATACACAAATACCTACAGTTTGGCTCCGTAAACATTTCCATATCTGAATAACAAACACACGTGGAACATATATCAACAAAGGTAAGGCAGCTCCGAGATCAAAGAGGTCAGATACTTCCTTAGGATTATACCCTCAAGGTAACATTAGTCACAAAACTGGAATTCAGAAACACTGTAGAAGCATGGATAAGTGCCTTTATCCATCAATTACTGAGAGGCAAACCACAGTTATTTTTAAATGGAAAAAAAATGTTTGTGTATGCTATAAGAATCCACTCTCAAATGTGACCCTCCCCAAGACGATACGAAAATCATTGCCCCACCTAAAAGAGAGCCTTCCACATAAACACGAGAGACACAGAGATAACTCTGCTCAGTGTCACAACGGCCTTAAATAAAGACTATACTTTGGGCACACTTCGCCATGCACAGTGCCACTATCCTGTCCTTGGTAATTAACGTACTTGACAACAAAATGAATGGAGGGACAAATACAATACCTAGGATGGCTATGAGAGTATTTTTCTTTTTATTAATGGTATTCATGGGGTAAATTTTTTTTTTTATTTCTTTAAAAATGAGGTACAATGATCTCATTTAGTAAACTTCATTCTGTTCTAAAAATCATTCCGTCCAGCACTTGCCACAGGGCATAGCACATATTAAGTACCTTGTAAATGCCTACTTGTTGGACTGACAAAAATGTGCCTCTTGACTTTAATAGTTCTGTTAATCCAGATGAAATTTAGGATCTTTCATTCTACTATTGACCTACATTTCCATAGTAACTAGTTTCCATGCTTCTATAAACTCTAATCACCCCTAAACTGAGCCAGAAGAGGAAACTAAGTAATTTTTTCATGAACACTGATTAAACGGGGGCTCAAATAACCACAACAACTCATGGATCTAGTACAGACAATTGGGAAGAGTCTTACATATTCTGAGATTTTTATGTGTAAGTCCCATTTTTATCACAATGCAAAGGAAGCAAGGAAGCAGCATTTTAAAAAATGACAGAAAGGGCCAATTTTTTAAAAGTCAGTTTAAATTTAGAATTTTTTTTTTATTCTAAGGGACAATGGTCTGTTCAATTTATAAAGGCTTTAACACTCCAATGTTAACATTGTACTTATGAGCTATCTGAACATCAAACATGCAGAACCTTTTAAAGAAAAACCATATCGAAATTTTAGTTGAATTTATGAGGACCAGAAATTGGCAGTCCATCCTCTTGGCCTGAGATATCCTATCTCACTATCTTTTCAAGAACGAAGGACAGCCAACAAAAACAACAGGTTAAACACACACACACACACACACACACACACACACACACACACACACACACACACACACACACACACCCCCTGTGAGATATGAATTCCAAATGCCTCAGAAACAAGGTAAATCAAGGAAATGGTAAATCTAAAAATATAATGTAAATAGAATAATACATGTGAACTATATGGTGAACATGAAGCCAATGTCATCTGAAACCCAGGAACTACCATACATCATCCTATACTATTAAAAAATATTTTTGTCTTCCAGAAAAACAGGAATCAAAGGAGAAAAGAACCAGACAGAAGGAGGAATTCCAACTTGGGTTTTGTAGATATGCACATGTTTTTTTCCTAGCTGTGCCCTTTTTGATTTTGTATCCTTCCATTCTCTCATGCTTTCATGCCTGAGGGTAGTTTGTTTCCTCTCTAACACATCAAGGACTTCTCCTACACAGATTCCTAATCTTTCCATCCTGTACCATAATATACCTATACCACAATTTCTGGGCTACAGCCCCTTCAGAATCTATAGCCCAAGCATATTTTCAGGAAGAAAACCTTGTTCTAAAAATCACCTTAGGATAAGTTAGGTATAAAGAACAAAAGTCTGTAACATAAAGAAAAAAAGGATCCAGCTTTGTTCAGAGAATATCAAAAAGAAAAGGGATTCTCAGGTGAATTACCGTAGAGTATACAATAAGGAGTGTTCATGAAAACTCTACTCTCATCAAGGCCTATGTTTAGTCAAAATTCTTTAATGTTGTATCTATTTCCCATTTGTAGTTAGGGTCGGGGCTTCTGCCGTGGTGGCTGGGGGGTAGCTGCACTTGGAGAAAGAAAATGAGTGGACAGAACTCCCAGTGAAGAAACTCCCTCTATCACTGCAGATCAGAGACCAACTCAGCCACTTAGATAGTTTTCAGAACAGCCTGGAGCACAGAGAAGTTCAATGATTTCCTCAGGGTCTTCCAGCCAGTAGAGTGATGGGAGCACCCAATCCATCAAGTTACTCCTCTCTTTTACATTCTTATGCTTGAACAATAATTGCTTTGGTTACCAAGCAAAGGAGGTGACTCCTACTTGCAAAATGAATGAATTGTGAAATTAGTATTCTAATAGTGGGGTATTACAATTTCTGCATGATTAGCACAGTCCTGGCCACTTGGAATTACTGTTTTTGACCTGGATTCTTTTCTTGGACTGAATTACAGGAAGAGCCACAATTTGCCCAGGAAATTCATTCCAGAGATGAGGGCTTTTATTTTTTGGTGAGTCTGTCTTTAAACTAGGCTAGGATCCTAAAAATTCATACAAATCTTTCCTTGACTTGTGTAGCTTCACACTAACTCTGTCATATAGTCACAGCATTCTTTTTTCTTTTCTTTTCTTTCTTTCTTTTTTTTTTTTTTTTTTACAAATTCTTCTATTGTAAATTGTAGACATATGGCGCCTTCTGTATTTTAAACATGAAGGACTTTTCTTTTGAAGCTAATCTCTATCATTACAAAATGGCTTGCTAATGGAAAGTGGCCCAGTATTTTTCCCAGGGGGCTGTTGGATGTCTTCAAGATATCATTTCAATTTTGGCAGAGATTCCAAGGAAGTTTGAAAGGAATATGGATTGAATCGATTCTGCCAAGAGTGGAATGGCAGATCTGGAGCAAACAAGAGGAGGAGGACTTAATCCAAAGCAGATCTTCACAGCCCTGCACTAGTTCTTTTCATTCACTGGCAAAGGCGTTGGAATGGCACTGCCCACAGGAGGCCATACAACATGGCAGCCGAATCGGTAAAACCACACGGTTTCTTTGGACAAAATCACTTCATCTTGGGGTTGTTTGGCTTTTACTGCCTTGGCAGCGGCTCACACCTACTATTCCTCACTCCTGGGCTGACTTCTTCAACCGCTGCTCCATAATTCATTCATCTCTGTGCTAACAAGGTGTGTGTCATTTTCCAATGAAACATATGTGTCAGTTCAAACAATCAACATTTCATTTGCATCTGTCAGTGATCTTTCAGGCTCCACGAAAGACCTATGGCAAAGTGCAGTACAAAAATATGTATGTGTAACCAAAAGACTGGGCGGCCACACCGGCTAAAAACCAAACAAACCCAAAAAACCCTGCCTGTTTTCTTTTGAGCTGAACTGAAAAAAGGGAAGAGGGACTCTTTCTAAACAGGTATTATAGCAAAGTTTAAGAAAATAAGTTGTGGAGGAAAGCAGAGGCTCATGAGCCGCAATTCTGTCATTGAGACACAGCTAGCGATCGCAACCCGCCAGCGAATGTAAACACACACCAGGAAGGGACAGAGACCAGGCACCGAAGAGAGGGCAGACTGAGGGGCAAAGGAGCCCACCTGGTACAAGACAAGCCCCAGGGAGCGGAACAGAGCAAAGAGGAGAGTTTCCAAAAGGCAGCGTACCTGGGAGTGGTCGCTGCTCCACACCAAGTTTTGGTAGGAAGAGGAAGTTCGCAGCGGGGAGAGCACCTCGGCCGGGGAGCCCAGGGGGTCCAGAGCCTGGACCACCTTGTTCATGGGCCCGCTATAGGTGCGCACGCGCTCGTACACCACGTTCTTCTCGGGCTGCTGCGGGGGGATGTGCAGGGGCTCGGGCCGTTGGGGGGGCCCGCAGCTGCTGCTGCTCTCACTCCAGTAGCTTGAGGTCATCATCTTCTGAGCCGCAACGGGAAAGAGGCGGCCGGTGATCCAGAAACGGCGGAGGGGCGGAGAGGGTGAGGGGGACAGGAGACGGGAGGGCCACAGGAGCGGGAGCACTTCTGGCAGGGGCCTCAGAGACTACAAAGCATTTGAGCCAAACAGAAAGAGAACCACCCTGGGTGATTGATCGCTCCAGGGAACCCAGGGCCACGCCCCTGAGGGGCGGATTCGCTCAGCAGCTTTACCTGCCAGGAGAAGCCACCTCCTGTCATGGGAGTTTGCTGCGGGGCCTCTGGGGGGGGGGGGGGGGGGGGGGCCTCTCCTGGCTCTAACCACTGCTGCCCAACCCAGTCATTCACCTGAGTCTGTCTCCTGGCGCTTGTGCGCACGTACACCCCAAAACTTGGGACCAAAAAACGCAGCCTTGCTATAAATTTGTCACTGTCTCCGAGCCTCTGCAAGGCAGCATTTTAATCAACCTAGAAGATTTTTCAAATCTAGAAAGGAGGGGAGAGAGACACCCTGGACCAGGCTCCCAGTCTCAGAAGCTGGTGGATTAGGGTGGGAGAAATGTGGATTTCTCCCTAGGGAAAATAGGAGAGAAGTCTAAGGGAGTGCCTCCTGTTAGCAGCTCTCTAGATGGGCTCGAATTTAGGTATCTGTTTAACTTATCCTGGTCTAGTGGGTCTTTCCCAAGGCTCTTTGTAATATAAGGTAGA